>NC_137979.1:1677139-2134139 GCF_963924665.1 Micromys minutus
TTGTATTAGAGAGTACAAGACCTCACACATATAATTCTGTTACTACATTTATGGTGTATCTACTAACTTACATTTATCTAATTCAAAGATTTTCTGGCAGAAATAACCAAATGCTTGTCTCCAAGGTAATTCTAGGTCCTTTCTAGTTGGCAATCAATATAAAGCATCTTAAATCCACTCATTATCAACTTGATACCTAAACATACTTCTAAGTCTAGAACAACTACCCTGTGTTCCCAGAAGCTTATGGCCAACCCTCAATGTGAAATGCATTTAACTTCAAAGGTTCCCGTGGTCTTTAAAGGTTTCAACATTGTTTAAAGGTCTTAATAAATATAGTCTTTTCTGAAAATTAGGCAATCTTTGAACTGTAGGCCCCACGTAATTAGAAACAATTACACAGTTCTGATAGAGAATGGCACAGGATAAGCGTTACCATTTCAAGGGAAAGAATGGTGGTATAGCAAGGAGGACTAGATGAAAGCAAGACAGAAACCCCGCAAGGAAAATGAGAAATCCAATAGCACCATATCCTCGAGCACAGAGGACCTGGAAGATCAGTATTTGTTGTCATAGAAGCTTCATTGAATAGTAGGATTCATTGGGATCTGCTCAGTTAGTGCTAGAAACACTGAGAATCTGAAAATAATCCAGGCACCATCCCTGCTTTCAAAGAGCCTGTCACCACAAAGGTGGTAACACAGTCACCTTTCATTATCTTCACACTTTGGAGGCCTTGGAAGTGCAGGATATTTGCTGCTGAAAGTATTCTCATGTCTGTCTAGTCGAGAAAATTTTTCATAGGTTATTGCATCCCTGCATTAGTCAGGAATAAGGGCAAAAGACTGCAGTAAGGAGAAAGCTTCTGCGTGGAATCAGGAGCCTGAGCTACAGTGGCTTGAGCAGTGTGGACTCTAAGGAGCAGAAGACCTAGAGCAGCTTTCACTTCTATAGGCTTTGCATGTGTCTCCTGTGAGCTCTCTCAGAGCAAGGCAGCCTCTGGGCACTTGGACTTCTCACACTGCCTGAGAGCACCTGACATCAAAGTGGAAGCTGCTGGTCATCTTAGCAGCCAGCCCCAGGAGTGGCCTGAAACCCTTCAGCTGTGATCTATTTGCCACAGTTTTCTGCAAGAGTGGAGTGTGGCAACGGACAAGCTGAGCCTCGGAGAAAGTCAGTGTCTTTATTCACTAGAGTCACCAAGTCTGTCCCAGATAATTGTGTCAGAGCGAAAAATCAAAAGTACCAGGCTAGAAAAGAACAGTGGCATCAAAAGCAAAACTAACTATGGAGTGAATGGTTCTCATCCTTCCTGATATTGCAACCCTTTAATATAGTTCTCTGTGTTGTGGGGACCCCCAACCATAATATTATTTCATTGCTATTTCATAATGGTAAGTTATCACTGTTATTAATTATAATGCAAATATCTGATTATGCAGGGTATCTGCTCTCCAACCCTTGATTCTGGGCCTTGGGTTATCTACCTACCAGGCATGTGATGCTTTGAAAATTATTTAACCACTCTGAACTGCTGCTCCTCATTTTCAAGAGGCAAACAACCATCTTACTTGTTACATGAATTAAGTGAAATTACACATCTGTACATACAGATGTGTGGATGACATACAAGCACAAATAAATATACATTGTGCCTGCTTGAACCAAATGTGGGGACACGTTAAAGCATGTGTATGACCTGTTCTGATTAAGAATGAAAGAAGAAAATCTGGCTTTTGTCATGTCTAAAAAGACATGCCATTCATATCTTCAAAAGCATGCTTTTCTAATATTCATATTTACAAAGATGTTTGATAATAATGAAAATTCTTGTTGAGTAAAAGATGAAACTTGGTTACTAGCCACTCAAGCACCAGAAGCCAAGAGCTTCAATCAGCTAAAAGGGACAAATGAAAGGCAAGAAATAATTACTAGCCTCCATGGTGAGGTCCTAAAGAGATAAACCGGATAGAAACAGGAAATGGTCTGACAAGCAGTGCGTTATTGTCCCGATTTCCTTTCTCAGGGTCACTCTGAAAGCTCTTGCATGAAGTTGCCTAGAACTAAAAACAAAACGCACAAAAGATAGCAATAATGGATTTATGGCTCAAATAAGGCAAACACAGAACCACAGAGAAATAGCATGAGCTAGGCCAGTGGTTTTCAAATGTCATCTTCAAGTTATATAGGGAATGAGAATAGAACAACTATGCTTAGATGTTCACCTTTAATATCAGGTGGCGATGAATGGCTAGATAGGAGAAGGCAGAGTTAGGAAAGTACCAACTCAACCAACATGGTCAACCATGATATGGTTCAAAGAATGAAAAAAAATATAACAACTTTCTTATAATCAAAAAACATTATTATCGAGAATTTGAAAGATGCTATTACTACAAAGTACCTGATGCCTAGTTTGTGAGTGTAATTTATTCTGGGTATATGGGCAACAAGTTAATAATGTCAAACATGAAATAAAAGTTATAACAAAACTAGGATCATCAAATGTCTTTGTCTTAGGTCCCTGCTGGTCTTTCAGTAGGCCTGAGCTATGTTTTCAGAAGCCAAGTCAGGTGGCTCACAACTGTCTGCAAGTTCAGCAAGAGGAGATCTGATATATGTACACACACACACACACACACACACACATACACACACACAAATACACACACACACAGAGAGAGAGAGAGAGAGAGAGAGAGAGAGACAGACAGACAGACAGAGACAGTCAGAGAGAGACAGAGGGAGAGACAGAGACAGAGAGATTCATACACATAAGTTAAAATAAAATTTTAGAAATTTTCAAATTATTATGTTTCTACAAATGTTATAGAATAGGCAATTATCTCAACATTAAAATTTACCATCTGTATTGAGATATTCTAGTTAGTCTTTCTGAAAGAAATGGAACCCATAGCATTAGTTTTATTGTTATCTTAGATGGGTACCTTTGGGAATAATTATTGCCAATCAAGAACATGTTCAAATCCTTTATTTTTTTCTTGTATATGTGAAATCTGTTTTAAAACAATAAGGTTATCATGACTAAAATACATAGCCAAGTGTCTGAGAAAATGAATAAAAGAGAAATAGCAGAGCTCTAAAGAAGTTGCATTATTCAGATTGTCCTGATCCTTGGTGGGTTCCAGTTTGGATGAAGAAAAAACAGGCTTCCATGTAGCAAATAATACAGTCACGAACTCTGAGCCTCTACCTTCTTAAAGGTCAAACTAGGAATAGATATTTGATGGCTTTCTAGGTGCTTCCTCTGTTTCCATTGCTTTAAGTTATAACTGGGAAAGATCTCCAGGCATCCTTTCCAGCAGCAGGAGAAGTGGCATGGAACAGTTAGACAGTTTTGGAGAGAGAGGAAATTAGAACCTTGGGAATGTCAACAGCAGTCATGAGCCTTATATTGTGATTCTTGGTGCTCCTGAAAAATACTGTGAAGAAAGCATGTATCTCAGTTTTTCTTAGCACCACCAAAAATGAACCACATCAGAATGGTGCTGCTGAAAGCCAATGATACTTTGGCAACACAGTGTCAACCTGGAAGATGCTATGTGCATTGAGCTGTTCCCTCTTTGATGCCAGAAGCAGAAAGAGGTAAATTTAACCAATGTCCCCCACTCATAAGTAGCTTGACTTTAGATGACTCAGAATTACCTGCCTTGTTCTGGCTTCTCGTGTCCATGCTGAGGCTTCTACTCTGACTATTTTCACCACACCACATTCTGTGCACTTGAAGGCATTTCTGTTCTAAAGATGTCAGTGCCAAGTTTCAAGTAGTCTTGCAGTGGAAAGCAATTTAGAAAATGATTGCTAAAAAAACTGAGTTCTTCCTCCTTCTGCCCTCTACTAACTATTTAGCCTTTGCATTCTTTCCAAAAGCTTAAGAGGGTTTTTATTAAGGAATCAATCTTTGTCCCAGTATCCTAAGTCACATTGTTCTTCTTACATGTGATAGTAATCCTTGTTTATAACTCGACTAAAAGATGCATACTAAACCTTGGGAATACCTTCTATCAATTAGCAAACCCCATTGATATTGGTTTTTTTTTTTTTTAAAAAAAAAAAACATGCATAAAGTTAGTTGTTGAAAACAGAAAATCTGGAATGAAAAGATATATGGTATAACAGATGTTTTGTGAAAACAATCAGATCAATATTAAGCAACAACTACAACCACAAAATTTTGTGGAACCAGAGCAACTAGGAAGGCAGGCAGTCTGTGGTCAGAAGAGATGAAAGATATGGGCCTGTGTGCATAAGAAAGGAAGAAAGAAACCACACAAACCCAAGTGTGTACTTTTCTCCATTTTTCTATCTACTCTAAATTTTGGATAAAGTTATTTTTTTCAAAGCAAAACAACAGTTTCACAAAAATAAGTTAGTGTCCAAAAAATTCTGGCTGTTTGTTTAAAGTCCACCACTTCATTCATCCGGGCACATAGGAGGTAGGGGAGGACAGGCAAGTGTGATGGGCACACAGGTGTCCAGTGGAACCAAGTGACCAGAGAATCTGCAGTTAGCATCCTGCTTCTTTTTTCCCTCCTGAGTACTGTTTTCCGTCAGCCGTTGGTGCTTGGTACTTGGCCTCTCTATGCTTCCTTCTTATAAATCATCTTCAAAGTCTATGAAATACAAAACGGGTATACACTGCATATTGACTTAATCATGTTACTGCTTTGCAAATTATTTCTTTAGCTACAAAACTAATCCCCAAAACAGAATACTCTTTTGTGAATGTCGACATATTAACTCAAAGGAGTAGAGAAAAAGTCAAAAAACTAAAACAAAAATGGATAAGACAATGGCAAGAGAAACCCATGACAATTGCGATGTCCTAACTTGAAGGCTTGGCAGTGTAGATTTGAAACTACCCTCATTGACACGGGGTGGTACTAGCGAGTGACAAACAGTAGAATAGTGTTCGATTCTGTGTCAGTATCACCACGAAACAGTCTTGATCCAACAGATCCACTGAAGATTTCTTTTCACTAGTTTAAGAAGAGAGACAAAATAGAAAATTTAAATAAAAGGAGACTAAACAGATTATTTACCAATTGCCAGGTGAAGTTCTTGTTGAATTGTGATTTGAACAAAGCGTGTGATTTGCAGACACACTTTTTTTAAAAAAAAAATGGTAAAATACAAACAACGGTATTATTAGAAAATTATTTTTTTAAAAATTTCCATAGGGCAATAACTTTCTGGCTATATAATATCAAAACGTGCTTATGTTTTAAAAATAGGAGTGCTTAGAAGTAACCCGCACAGAAGTAACACCAGTAGGAGCTGAGGGTGGGCAATGAGTTCACATAGTTCTTTTCAATATTTGATCTAATTCTGTACATGTCTTGTTGTCCACTGGAATGTGGCGCCCAGCGAGGAGAACAGCTTGCTGTGGTTTTCTGAAGGAGCGCTGAGAGAAGGCAGATACTACGCCATTCGGGAAAGTTTCTGTTTTCCAACACAGAAATGACTATTAGAGACATCAAAAGGGGCATGTACACTTCTTCTGGAGGAAAGCAGTCTGCATTTTCTAGATTGGACTTTTAATCTGTTTGTATGACAATAGACCTTCTATTCATTTTTGCTCCATTCTAAACCTAATACAGAAACTGGGACCTAGAAAAACTATTTTATATGCATGCATAAATACATAATTATATTATTATATGTCATATATAATTATATATGTTTATATTTATAATCATATGTTATATAATTATATATGTATAAAATTATACACACACACACACACACACATATATATGAAAATTTACTTATGATGAAACAGTATACCAAAAACAAACTTTTAATCAAGTGAGAAATGGGGACATAGTGTTTGAAATCTATAATGAGTAGATATTCACAATATAACAATTATGTTTCATACTGAAAATATCATGAAGCCATTAAACTATGTATTCTACATATCAATAAGTAAAAATATGTACCCCAAACAATATGGTGTGTTATTTTGGTTATGCAAACACATATAAAATACAAATAGCACTATATATGTGTACATAAGTATGCTTATAGACTAGAAAATACTTGACTCTGCATTCAGTGATCATATTTTCTTTTAGACTCCTTGTTTTATTTAAGTCTAATCCTGAGACATCACATCTCTTTAGAAAAAGAAAATAAACGTTGCCCAAATCCTTGAGACAGAAAATATTTCCAACTCTGAAAATATGAGTGTTTAAAAACTGCAATACACATGGGAAATGCTCAAAATAGCTTTATGTTTGTTCTCACCTAGAAAGGATGGCTGCACATTCTCCAAAGATGAGAACAGTGAAAGCTGGAGACTGGAGTATTACAATTATTGTCAAAGTCATAATCTTTGACAGGAAGCATGTGCTCTGCCTTCTCGTTGATGCTGCTCTTGAGGGAATGGGAAAGGAAGAAGGTCCACATCCACACATGGTAAGCAAGCAGAGCTGAGTCCTGCCTTCTTTCTCTCCCAACCTCCAAACTATGGTGGTGTGCACCACCAAAGGAGCTGTTCTACATCAAGGTATGAGCAACTTGGCAAGGCAAGGCTGGATGGGGATTGATGTGCTCTCTGTGGAACTGCTCGAAGGCAGATCGAATGTGCCCCTCCTCATCCTTAAAGAATTGTTTTTATTGCAAATGTGGAAAGACAGTAAGTCTGCACAGCTGCTGTGCTCCTGAATAGCCCAGCAGATGGTGGCGTAAACGGTATGGCTACAGGCCAAATGGCATTGCCAACAGCTAGCTGGGTGCCTAGGGAATGAATGGATGATGTACCTCTGCTAATTCTAACCTGACAGAGCCCATGAACACCCAGATGTCTCCTCACCCCTGGAAGCCACAATCATCCTTAAATCTCCAGCATTTATACGGGGCTGAGGGAAAAGGAGGCTCAACTGTCAGGACTTAAATTTGTAATAAATCAGTAGGTTATTTCTCACACTTCTTTGTTGCTGCTCTTAGATGAGGTAGCAATTATAAAGAAAACATGGAAATTCTTAATAAAATACTTTAGTTAACAGTATTGATGGTAGGTGCTCTTGCTATTAAAAGGTGTTTGTTTTTTGAAAACTTTAATATAAATTCCTACACTGAGATAATCATTCTATAATCTGTACAAAGATTCCCTTGCACCTTGTCTGTGAATGACATATTCCTAGTGATATTAAAACCACAAACTTTCTGGATATTGTATGTAGATTCCACGTGTGTGTGTGTGTGTGTGTGTGTGTATTAATATAGAGATTATTTAGATTAAGAGATTAGCACCAACAATCATAAATCAAACAACTATGACAATTTAGTGTGAAAAGTTATTCAAAATTTGTGATTTGTTTATTGTTAGGATTATTCATTCAATATTCTCGTCATGAGGTTGACATTAAGTAGTAAAACCAGATAAACCAAAAGCACAGGTAAAGCAGAATTATTGCCGGTGTCAAAAATTGGATTAAGCCAGACTTGCATGTCCTGTTAGCCCAACTTTTGAAAGGATGAGGCAGAGGGTCATGGTGAGTTCAAAGCCAGCTTGAGATACTTAGTGGTTTTGAAGCCAGTTGAGCCTAGAAAAAGACCCTAACCAAAAAGGGCAAGTGGGCTAGGAGGAATTCGAAAGTAGATAGCTCTTGGATCTACTAGGGGAAGACCTGCTACTATTATCTGTAAAGAAACAATGCAATAAATGACTCCTGATAACATCCTGCTATATTCATAAGACATCACTCAACCATTGTCAGAGCAGCTGTTACTTGCTTCTGATAGGAATTCAAACGAAGACCCCCAACTGGAAGCTGTCCAGAATGCGAGACTCTGGAGAACTCACTCCTACATGAGAAGTTTCCATCAAACCCCTTCTTTCAAATCCCAGTGATATATGCAAAGGAAAGATTGTAGATCAAGTGGTTCTAGATGGCTCCAGGGAAAACAGTGTTTTCCAGACACAGCAGGACTCATGCACACACGAATTCACAAAGACTGTGACATCACACATGGGCACACACGGGACCTGAACAGGTACAAACCAGACAAGATCCCAGCACTGAGAAGAAACAGAAATACTTCCTTTTTTCTTTCCTTTTTTATTTACATCTAAAATGCTACTCCTCTACAAGTGCTCCTTTCACAGAACCCCCCCCCCACACACACACACTTACCCCTTCCTCTCTGAGCGGGTGCACCTCCTGGGTATTCCCTACCCTGGCACATCAAGTCCCTTCCAGATTAGACTCATTCCCACTAGAGCCCAATAAGACAGCCATGGAGACTGAGCTGCATGTCTGTTACGTATTTGCCAGAGGACTTGTTCCGAACCCTGTGTGTTTTTTGGTTGGTAACAGTCTCTGACAGTTCCTTGGGGTCCAGGACAGTTGATTCTGTTGTTCTTCCAGTGGGGTTTCTGTCCCCTTCAGGGTATTCAATCCTTCCCCCAACTCTTCCATTAGATTCCCTGACATCCACCTGATATTTGGCCGTGTATTCTGCATCTGTTTCAGCCAACTACTGGAAAGAGCTTCTAAGAGGACAGTTACGCTAAGTTCCTGTCTGCAAGCATAACAAAGTATCATTAATATTATCAGAGATTGGTGCTTGCCCGTGGGACAGGTCTCAAGTTGAGCTGGTTACTGGTTGGACATTCTTTCAGTTTCTGCTCCATCTTGGTCCCTACATTTCTTTTACATAGGACAACTTAGGGGACAAAGGTTTTGTGGCTTGGTTGGTGTCCTTATCCCTCCACTGGGGCTTCTGCCTATATTAGGTGGCCTCCTCAGGTTCCATGTCCCCACAATTAGGCATCTCAGATAAGGTCACCATCATGGGCTCCCGTGAGCCTCCTGTATCCCAGGTCTCTGAGACTTCCTAGCAATTATTTTAAGTGAATGGATAGAATTTTTAAAAAGTTGCAAGATACTCTTGTCTTTTGAATAAGAGTTCTGTAAAACTTTGTCTTTCAACTGAGCACCATAAACCCCTTCAGCTTTTGTTTCTGAGGAAATGTTAGCATGGTTCTCGAAAAGGTTGTTAGACTGCAGATTAGAAGGGGCTGCACCCCTTACCATGAAACGTTTCCCTCTTGGTATTGCACTCTGTTATATACAGTGTCAACTGGAATAAAACCTGGGGACTGTTCTTGTCTGGAAGAATCGGAAAAGACAAAATGAGTTGACTTAACAGGTAATGGTGACAGATGCTGAGCTTGAGGACCTGAGATAAATCTCTAAAACCCACAGGGTTGAAAAGAGAGAACTGAATCCCAAAAGTCACCTTCTGACCTCTGCATGCACGAGGCCAAACACACCCACACACCCACAAACACACACACACACACCCTCATGCACACACACACACACACTTGCCCACACGCACACATGCCTATGCACATATGGGCATGCTCACACGCATGCACACACAATGAATAAGATAATGAATATGCGCATATTAGATTTTTTTCTAATCTAAAAAGGAAACCATGGAAAGCATAAAAAGTTATCCTGTGTAGCTCACATGAACTACATAGAATGTAAAAAATTATTAGTGTCCCTTCTGCACCATTTACCATGTATTTTTCATGAACACTGAAATACACTGAAGACCTCAAGTACACTCCTATGGCCCTAGAAGGCAGCACTTCCTGAATTGGAGAGCAACTGATGCTCCTCCCACATGCACAGCCAATCCTTGTCACTGCTATCTACACTGACAGCCACAATACCATGAAACCATAAAGCTGTCATTCCCAAAGTTCATTACTTACACATAGCAAAGTTTCCAGAAGCAGTCATTTCAAATAAATAAGTAAAAATGTATTATACATTGCTTTTCATTAAAGTTTTGTTGGTGCATACCCATTGTACAAAGCAATTGGTTTAATAGCTGTAATTCCTTGGAATGGTATCACTCAGCATCCTGTATATAATATCCTGGCATTGGGCAAGGAGAATATAAAGATGAATGAAATGATTCCTGCTGTGGAGAATTTACAGTTCTAGAGGAAGGACAGATAAGAAAACAAGTGCTAATTACATTTGACAAAAGAGAACTGCACCATTAGTAATTATAGGAAGATGGCTGAGCGGGTGATAAAGGAAAGATGCAGTTAATTCTATGTGGGTGTTTGTGCAGGCTGTCAGTGAATAGGAAAAGGTGGCCAAGAAGGGAACAGCCAGGAATTTGTTGTCACAGCCAGTGGAACAATGTCCTAAGAATATACAAGGGTGTGTGGGAGAAAGTAAAAGTCTACAACTGGGTCAGACCTCCAGCAAAAGGAGTTCTTTGGACCCAGGGTTGAACTAATTACTTTACATTTCATATTCATGCATAGCATAATGTACCCAGAGGCCAAATAGGAGGGCCCTCTGTAAGTGATAAAAATAGGGAATAATGAGATGTGTGTAGTAAAGACGATTTCTTCATGTGCTCACATGTCATTCAAAGGCAGCAGAGGGAGGCTCTCAAGAAAAAGGTTTGTGAAATAGATGTGGGTTTCCACCTGAGAAGGACTTAAAAATATGACCTGCTACAGGACCAGGGCCCACAAGAAGAACAGACAATTTTTTCATTGGTTTAAGATTCTTCGGATGGGGCTCCAGGTGAATATAAACCAAAACCCAGAGTCATCAGCTGCAATGAATTTGGGGCTGGTCTTCTGATGTCTTTATCTGGTGGGGCCTATTACAGCCTGTGGACAAGGAGTGCCCTCTATTGGAGAGGAGGCCTCTGGACTTCCCTTTACTGTCAGAAAAACACCTTCCTAGGGCATCAGTATTTGCACAATGTTTCCCTCAAATTTTAGATATTAGTATCTTCTAGCTTTCTTAAAAGCAAACATACATGTGCACTAACAAGAGCCTGTGAAATATGGGGAAATATTCCAGGATAAACATGACAGCAAGGGTGACTGGAAGGGATTGTTAAGTACTCTAAAAGAAAAAGAAAGATAGAAAGAAAGAAAGAAAGAAAACAAAAACAAACAAAAGAACCCTCATATTTGAAATACAAAATACTATGCAAAGTATTTGATAAAACATATAATTTTACTCCCTCCTTGAGCATTTCTTTGCATGCCTGCTGTGTTTTACAAACAAAGCTCACATGAGGGTAAAGGTGAGGAGGGCCATCTTCACAATCGAGTGGGGACAAAGTTTAGCACTTCTAATTAAACATGGGGTTAGAGGCACACAGAGGGAGCATGCCTGCACTGCATCCTAAGAAAGAGACAGGTCTGCCAGTTAGAAAACAGTTTTCCAGAAGTAAAAAAGCAAAATCCAAAGACAGAGAAAGATATACTGAGATGCTGGGGACCACCAAGTCACACACGACAAGTGCACGGAACTACATGACGAAGATAATTACAGAGGTCAGAGGTCAGCATGGACCATATTCTCAACCAATAGGGGCCACTTAGAACTGTTTCTAAAAGGCACCCGGTGACTTGGCACTTAACACTGGCATGTCCCCAATGCCCTCACTTTCACATTGGGTCTCTTGGTAAAGACAAATGCCACTTTCACCCATGCAACTCAAAGTCCCTCCTTGGTAAGCAAACAAGAAACTGGAAACTGATTAGAAGTTTGGGGAGCTGGAGAAATTCTGCATATGTTAAAAACACATAGTTTTGTAAAGGACTTGAGGTTGGTTCCTAGCACTCCTTCTAGGTGGCTCATAGCTAAACAAGATAAAGAAGCTATGACCCCTTCTATATGCTTCCACAGACACATGTCCTTACCCACAAACACACAAGCAAGCACACACACAGAGACAGAAAGAGACAGAGACAAAGACAGAGACAGAGAGTCAAGATTAGAATAAATGTGTTAAAATACATAGACTTGAAGAAAAATAATCAGTGCAGAGAGCAGGCTTGGAGTTGAGCTAGAATCTCTAGGGTTAACGTGAGCTAACCTTTTCCAGCATCTGTGAGTTATAACAAACACCCAAGTCTCTGACTCCAAAGAGAACACTTCATTAGGCCGCCACAGCCCAAGCCTTCTTCTCTGTGATAGTGAAGAGTACCAGTTCTCTCTAATCCCCAAGACCCTTGCCTCAGGTTCCATGTGGCTTCCTTGGGAACCTCCACTCTGCTTCTGAGTGCGGATACCATCCACCCAACTCTCCCTCTAAACGGGAGCAAATTATAAAGCATGGCCATGATTATACTGATCAGACTCCTTGGCAATACAGGGGAACAAATTCAGCCATGTTAATTGCAGCTGAGCTAATGGGGTGGGAGGTGGGGCTTTCCAAATAGGGAAATCACAGCTCCTTAGAGAAAGCAATTCAATTTACAAGCCCTAATTGTAAGATGAAATTAAAAATAATGGAAGGCACAAAGCAATTGCATATAAAAGTCCAGGTAATGTCAACGAAAAGGAAAAGCATCCCCAAGTACCCAAGCACTTCTCTCAACCTGCTTTTTTCTAGGAAACTGACAAATATGTCTATATTTCCCACGGTTTACTAGGCAAGAGGTTGAGAGAAGCGATGCAGTTAATTAAATGTGGGGGCGGAACTCGGGCACAACTCTTCCATTTGTGTTGCTCGAATTGTGTAAGACAATATGAAACAGAAGAGGAGCTGGGGGAAAGAGTGCAAACACAAGGGAGAAGCACTCAGTGGGCACAAAGCCACAGCCATAACGGCAGGTGAAGGCATACTGAGAAACTTGGCAGGAAAACAAACAAAAGGCCCAGAAGCATTAGAACAAAGGAACATGGCCTTGGGAAGAGGACAGAACTGAAGCCACACAGCAACTCTACTCCTGCCCCCACTGGGTGACCTCGGGCAAATTATTTAGCCTTGGAAAGTTTGGAGCCCTTATCTGCACAGCTTTATAGGCTTATTGAAAGACTAAATTAGGTGCAGCTAACCAGTGCCATCTAGGAACATCTGACCCACAGCAAGCGTTCTTTTACTTTAAGCTTGGAGTGACAATACCTGACACACAAGCAATGTTTGTGTATTAGCTAAAGCCTAAAGAAAACCAAATGCATGTCTCTGTGTTTGAGCAAATGGAGGGAGAACAATGTTGATGGGATTGTAAACTGCTACAACCACTCTGGAAAATAGTCTGGCAGTTCCTCAGAAAATTGGACCTAACTGACAACCCAGCTATACCTCTCCTGGGCATATACCCAAAAGAAGCTCCAACATTTAACAAGGACACATGCTCCACTGTGTTCATAGCAGCCTTATTTATAATAGCCAGAAGCTGGAAAGAACCCAGATGTTCTTCAGTAGATGAATGGATACAGAAAGTGTGGCACATTTACACAATGGAGTACTACTCAGCTATCAGAAACAATGACTTTATGCCATTCTTAAGAAAATGGATGGAACTTGAAGCTATCATCCTGAGTGAGGTAACCCAGTCACAAAAGAACACTTATGGTATGCACTTACTTATAAACAAAAAGCCCCCAAAGCCCAGAATACCCAATAAACAATTCACAGACCTTATGAAGCTCAAAGAAAAGGAAGGCGAAAATGTGGATGCCTCAGTCCTTTTTAGGAGGGAGAACAAATTACTCATGGGAGGAAATAAAGGCACAAATAGAGGAGAAAAGATCATCCAGAGGCTGTCTCACCTGGTGATCTACCCATATGAAGCCATTAAACCCAAGCACTATTGCTGATGCCAAGTAGTGCTAACTAGCAAGAACCTAATATGTATGTCTCCTCAGAGGTTGTGTCAGAGCCATACTGATACAGAGGAGGATGCTTGCAGCTAACCATAGGACTGAACACGAGGACCCCACAGAAGAAGCTAGAGAAAGGACAGAAGGAACTGAAAGGGTCTGCAACCCCATGGGAAGAAGAAAATGATTAACTAACCAAAACCACCACAGCTCCCAGGGACTAAAGCACCAATCAATAAGTTCACATGGAGAGACTCAAGGCCCCAGGTGCATATGCAGCAGAGGATAGCATTTTCTGGCATCAATAGAAGAGGGCTTTGGTCCAGTGAAGGCTCATTTTACCAGTGTAGGGGAATCCCAAGGTGCTGAGGTGGGAGAGGGTGTTTGGGAGAGGGAGCACCTTCATGGAGGTAATGGGAGGGGGAAGGGGAATGGTACTGGGGAAGGGGATAACACCCAAAATGTAAATACAGAGAATATCCAATAAAAAAGATTGATTTACAAAAAAAATAAGTAGAAAAATGGACATGATCCCTAGATGTTGGCTCTACATTAAAGCTTTGTAGAGTCTAAGAGAATACTACCAATTTACATTTCTATTAATAATTATCACTGATTAAATTGGTAAATAAATTAAAGCATGTTTGTTTCAAGTTATATTTTTTTTGACTGGAACAATTTTTAAAACTTAAACAAAATTAATGTTTTATACATGAGGAACACAGGACTAGAGAAGTCACAATAATTTTAATCAAAGTCTTACTGTGAAATACAGAGACAGATACACTGAATACGTTCATAGGTTCTACTTATGAACCAAAGTTTGCCATGTCTCAAAGTTTATACATTGAAGGACTAACTTGCAAAGCCAATGCATTTGGAGACAGAGACTTCAAGAGGTAATAAGGTTCGAATGGGAGCATAAGGTGGAGGTTGTAATAAGCCCGATTTAATGTTGTTATGAGGAGAAAAACCAGCAGGAGACACACGGAGAAAGGCCATGTAAGGGCATATGCAAAGGGATCAGCCTACACCACGACAGGACAAATGTCCCCGAGGGAACCTGATGAGAAAAGAATTGGTCTTAGACATGGAGCTTCCATAGGTGAAGGGGAAACTTTCTTTGCTTGAGTCATTCATGATATTAAGTTTATGACACTATAATATAATATACACTATAATATAACACTCAATATCATCAGCCTATGCATAGCATATTCTATAAAAAAAATCTTTGCCCTCCCCTCCAAGTCCATGAAGTTAGGAATCCACACGTTGATAATCCGTTGAGAGAATCTGGTAGCTCTTGATCATATCACTGGCAAACCGGAGACCAAGATTTCAGCACATAATATAATGAGAGGGCATTTAAGACCCAGACCATATCTCCCTGCTGATAGTATTTTATGATGGAGCTGTTATTAGACAAATGCATCATAATTTTCTGACAAAATTCTAAATACTAAATCAGTCACTTGTAAGAAGAAAGACTTAGGTCAAAGTAATAAAATATTTGAACTTCTATATCCTAGTCCATGAATAGAAATGATGGCCCTGGCTGCTACATTATAAACCTCATTCTTCTCATCTAAGTTAGGATAATAATCTACTAATCATTGAATTATTGCTAGATTCACTATCATGTACATAAATCTATGAAAAGCATGGAGAGGCAATAAAAGGGTACTATTTACTCTTACTGTTGTTGGTATTATAACTGCATTGGAGAGTTAAAAGCAAACACAGGAAGATTACACAGCCCTCACAAAGCCTCGTGGCTAATATGTGCTAAATTCAGATGTGGCAGAAACTCTTAAGTACTACTCAATACCAAGTCTTTTTTAGAGTGATTGAACTTGTTACAATGAATCAAAGTCAGCACGTTTAGAAAAAAAGATCATCCCACATTTACCAGCCTTCCCTGTTTGCTCTAAAAACCCAATGCAAAACAATAAGAAAAATTACACAGAATATGAAAAGAAGTCTCCTTGTAAGGAAAACACACATCTGGCATGTGCCATTTAATTTATATTATGTATTTGCCTAAAATAAAGACATGATGTCGAGCGGTGGCAGGGGGCGGGGCCGAGATGGTGAAGGAGCGCCCAGGAGACTCGCTGCAGGGAGAGCCACACTGTGACCGCCTCTGCTGGTGCTTGCTCTGAGCAGCCCTGCAGCCCCGCTCCTGCCATGATGATCCAAGGCTTTCGGAGCAGCCACCAGGACTTCTCCTTCGGGCCTTGGAAGCTGACTGCATCCGAGACCCACATCATGAAGTCTGCAGATGTGGAAAAGCTAGCCGATGAGCTGCATATGCCATCCTTCCCTGAAATGATGTTTGGAGACAACGTGCTAAGGATCCAGCATGGCTCTGGCTCTGGAATGGACTTCAACGCCACGGATGCACTGAGATGTGTGAACAACTACCAGGGCATGCTCAAAGTAGCCTGTGCTGAAGAGTGGCTGAAAAGTGGGACGGGGGAAGGGTGAACACTCCAAAGAAGTTATTAAACTATATGACTGGACCTACACAACAGATTATAAAAAGGAACGCTGCTTGGAGAATCTCTGAAGTTAAACAGATCATATAGATAAAGCCAAAGAATTGATTACAATTTTTGAAGGAGTTTCCCGCTTTGAAGATGATCATGGCATTACCAACCTGAATGTGAAAATTAGAGTAATGCCTTCCAGCTTTTTCTGCTATTGCGCTTTTTCCTGAGAATTGATGGGGTCTTCATCAGAATGAATGACACAAGGCTTTACCATGATGCTGACAAGACCTACATGTTACAAGAATATACATCCAGAGAGAGCAAAATTGCTTATTTAATGCATGTTCCACCTTCCCTCTTCACAGAACCTAATGGAATATCACAATATTTACCAATTAAGGAAGTAGTTCGTGAGAAGCTAGTATTTCCAGAAAGAATCAATCCTAACCCTGTGGACTCACAAAGTACGCCCTCAGGATAAAATGTGATCCAGCAGACTCTCCATGTGGAACCTGACTGGACACCTTGGCTATTTATAGGGGTATTTTTATTATGAGAGTTAATTTTCTTGCTTATGTGCAGATTTTCTGTAGCCGTAAAGGAAAATAAAAGATTGTTCCCAGCAGGTTCCACTCAGCTATTCATACCGTCTGCTTTTAAGTTCCTGCTCCAGAGAGATGCATGTTCTGGAGCTTAATGTGGATTTTTAACTCAACATAAATTGTGACCTCAGCAGTGATGTGTATGTGTCTCATGAGGGGACATACACTGCATCCACCCTGAAGCGTCGTCCTCTGTGAGGAGTCTGACCTGCAGACGCCATCACTGAGCCCCGGTGCCCTGTGACCTTCCCAGGACTCTGAGCGTCTTCTTCTGTGAGGAGTCTGACCTGCAGACGCCATCACTGAGCCCCGGTGCCCTGTGACCTTCCCAGGATTCCGAGCGTCTTCTTCTGTGAGGAGTCTGACCTGCAGACGCCATCACTGAGCCCCGGTGCCCTGTGACCTTCCCAGGATTCCGACTGCATGCTGATGTGCTACTCTGGCTCTTGGCTGTGGGCTTTCTGGTGTTGATTCAAACTTCTGGAGAGTTGTGACATGTCACCTACGGAATTAATCTTGTATTATTCATTAGTTGGAATTTCTGGGCAACATCATATTGTGTGTGTTTGTACACACATAGTTGGATAAGTTATTTTGATAATTCATCGTTAAAAATTGTAGTGAATTAAAATGAAATAATTGACCTTTTTAAAAAAAAAAATTAAAGAGGTCTGAGGTGGGGAAGATGAGTGTGTTTCTGAAGATTGTATTAGTGTATTCCTGTGAGGAGTACCAAAAGTGTGTCCTTGGCCATTTCTAAATGTGACATATGCCATTTTATATTTATTTGTCCAAGTGTCTTTTGTAAGAGGAGAATAAATAATAATGAATTATGTAAAAAAATATATGATGTCTGAGGAAGCACCAATTAATATTTGCAAACAGGATCATTCTGACAATGACAATTACATCCTAGGGATACTGGAATACTGGGGTAAAAGATCCTTGATGAATTTTGAGATCCTATATATCCATATAAGCATATTTCTGAAGTTGCCTATGTATAAGAAAAAGTACTAAGATAGTGCTATTCATGGCTTCAATTACAATCAGCTAAATAATGTCCTTAATTGATATAGTAGGTATTTTTATGTTAAATATGGGATACGTCTTTAAGATGACATTTTATATCTCTAGAAATATATTACCCCAAGGAATACCCCAATGATTATTCCAACAGAACATATCTTTCTTGGAAGAATATTTTTGTCTCTTATTGTGAAAACCCATCTGATATTAGAGCACCTTGCCTGAGTCAGAAAGTGAATGTTCTAGGTATTCTAACATCACAGAACTTTCCTGTACACTTGTATGGAATGGAGCAGAGAAGAGTTAAGGACAAAATCCAGATTCTAAACTGAGGATCCTGCACTTTCTTTGCAATCAGTGATTCGATAAACAAAGGTTTTGAGTATCCTCTAAATATCTGACTTGCCAGCAGTGAGGTATGGATGGAAGGCACCTGCTCTAACTGAGCTTGAACTGTGATTCAGAGAGATGCAAGCAAAGAAGTAAACAATGGAGTCACATAACTACATCCAGGGATCTACAGATACATCTTAAAGTGAACAGAGAGTGCTTGCTCTCAAGGGTGATATGAACCCACCTCTATGAAGAACCCATGCTATGTCTAGGGCCAGAAAGAAAGCCCAGGAAAGTTGGATACTGTTGGGCGTTATGCCCAACCCCCACTCGCTAAGGGTTAGCTGAACTGTCTGTCCACTTGCATGCCTTGACTTTGGGAAATCAACACACCTTCCTTTGTAATACTAATGCCCAGTCTGAAGCCTACTCCACACCTGTTCCGGTTCCTGCTCCCTCAGGATATAGCCTTCACCTCAGGGCGAGACTCTTCCACCCAGCAGCTAAAGAACTTGCATACTGTTTTTGTAATTACCTTTGCAAGTCTATATACTGGAGAGCTGGAGTCAGTTAGAATTCAGTAGGAGATGAAGTAAAGTATTTTCTGGTCACAGGAATAATTGAGTAGTGTCTTTCTTTCAAACCCTCAGGCCCTCACTGGATTTGGAGTAGCTGTTTGTGGGGCGGGCACCACAGAATGTCTGGTGCAAGGGTAGGAATGGTGAAAGGTGAAGTGATAAGTAGAAAGGTCAGATCTGTCAGGTCTTATGGACCAGTGCAGTAAATTCAGATTTTTATCTTAAGTACAATTGAAACAAGAAGCCACTCGAAGATTTCAAAGCAGAGATGTAAGCGGATCTGATTTATGTTTTCAAAGAGTGACTTGGACTGCTGAGGACTGATATTCTTATTGTAAAGAAAGCAACGTGGAGTCCAGTGCTATAATCACATAAAGAGCAAAGATGGAGCCATGGAATCAGGCACTGGATTTGGCAGGCAAAAGGCATATTGAAGGCATAGATAGAACTAGAGCCATGAGCTCACTAATGGGGTACTTTTACCCCACCGAAAAAATTCATGTTCTGCACCAGGGCTCCCCTTTAAATTTGCTGTGTTCTGAAAAGACGCACGGGTCTGAAGAAAAATCCCTTCTATATATCTTGATCTAGGATTGGCCATAAAAACGGTCAGTGCACAGAATAACCAACACTACATAAATAGGTAAAACATATTTGCCTATGTCTTGTTTTTCATACTTCTTTTTGCCTTTTTTTCTAGTTTTTCACCTTAAAATCCTGACACCATATGGGAATGTAGTACCTGGATACAGCACAGTCCCATCTGAGGATATCTTACACAAAGGCTTTGTTCCACAATCAAAATGCTCATTCTGAAGAGATTAGAAAACCTCGCCAGGGTAATGCTGAGTGCCATTTACCTCAAAACACACGTTCCTCCCTTTCCTCTATTTTTAGGTCTTGAACACCTATTTCCTGAGAGCAGATGGATGGCCTAATTGTTTGAGAGTCTGCGTCTTGACGCTTGGCTGCTGACACAGTCCGCAGCTTGTCTGGGTCCACAGAAAATAGCTTTCTCTCTCCATTTATCACCACCTCTACTTCTCTCCAGACTCCTCCCCACCTCCTCAGCAGTGAATTATTGGGAATAGAACCTTCTGGACGCCAGAAGGTCTGGGCAGCACTGGAATAGAATGTGGATAGGCTTTCACTATGAAAATGGCCAATCCACAGTGTGAAGAAGAAACTATGACGAGATGAGAACAGGAACCAACATTTTGTGTAGCTGCCATAGGTGTGCAACTAGGAATGATTGTGCCTCGTGTGTATTTGATTCACCTTTCCTCTTCCCTCTAATACTTATAGGTAAGAAAACAGAGGCTCTGAAATCAGTTCCCCACGGTGGCCTGCAGTAAATGGGGTGCATGATTCACACATTTCTTAGATCAGGCTTGTTCTACTTACTTGGTTACAGTGACCTATCATGGGGACTAACGACTTCATCACTTGCCAACTCACATACCTTCATAAATAACCAAAATTCTAAGAGTTGTACCTTATGACGCTTGGAGAGATTAATAAGTGGGAAGATATTAGACACTCAATATTATCACATGTCAGTTCAAATTTGCAAATAAATAATAAAAATTAAACGAATATATTATGGTCCACATAATAATATTTAAATTTATTTTTCTTGGAGCAATCTGACCTTATGAACAACTAGTTTCTTGAATATTTCATAACATAGAGTTTAATAATGGAAATTTTGGTAATGAATATAGCCCACAACACCTGCCAACTTTTATCAATCACCACAAATATAACAGTGACAATAGAACCTTACAATGAATGAATAACCTTTGTCAGGTAATGCTTAGGTATTAATTCATTCATTATAAAAGACAAATCTCTAGGCAACAGACATTTATTGCAGTCCCCATTTTGAAAGTGAGGAAACAGAAATGTAGAGAAGAAGCAATTAATCAAGTTGAAATGCTAGGATGTTGCTTTCTACTGAGTTACTATGCAGGACTATAGTAAAAGCATCCCCATTCTAATTCCATTATTCTTCTGGTAAAAATGGTTTCTTGAAGATGGGATACCTTTCTCTGTTGAATAGTAACATTTTTTCTGGGTCCTGTAAGTGTAATGGTATTATTCAAGATGAATACCACAATACAACAACAACAATAAAATAAATAAATGTAATAAAAATTTAAATAAAAATTTAAATACAGAGCACACTGCATGTATGAGTATAAACAGGAAATGTTATCACTTTAAACCGTATTTAAAAATCACATACCATGCAGATTTCTCAGGAAACATTTATCCCCACATTTTTTCCAATGTGATTCTCCTCAGAAAAGATCTATTAATGCCCATGCAGTTATAGGCACAATTCTAAAATGTAATGTGGAAACCCACCACTGTACAGAAGCACTTTAACATTTCCCAGCCATCTCTTACTCCACAAGAGAGATTATCCAGACAACAGCCAACAGGATTTTTTTTTTCTGTTCTGTCTTTAATCTAGTCCAGTGTTTTTCAAACTCCAGTCTGTGAAATAATTATTGTCTGGGGTTATGGACATCGACTCTTATTTACTGTGCTTCGTGGTCAATTTCAAGACATTTCAAGGGTATTTCCAGAGCTTCTGGTTATAAGAAAGTAAAATGGACAAACTGTGACCATGAAACAAGGCCTGCTGAAGAGTCAAGGGGCCTTCACACCAGGCTGCTTCCCTTGGAAGAAAGACATACCTTACAGTAAGTCATTTCCCTAGGGAAGCCCCACCGTCCTGAAATCCCCACAACAGTACATCTGATCAGCTAGGGTCCTTATTATTCTGACTGTTTGTAATTCATTCCTTAAGAGCTAGCTTTAAAACTCACACAGTATGCTTTTTTCTGTATATGCCTTCCTCTTGCTCAGTATCCCTGTTTAATCATTTCTCAGTTGTCAAGTTCTGGCTCAGTTCCTGCAACACAGTACAATCTCAGTGAAGAATGATCCACGTAGGGTGAAATTAAACCAAAATATAGAAAACAAATTCAGCCTACATCTAAGGATAGCACAAATACATAATCAGGCATGCGGCATTCCATTCTAAGATTGATTTTGTTGTTAATGTTTTAAGTTCATCTTTAGCTGGGAAAGTTCATTGTATGTGATTTACACTTTTATTATCTTTTAATGGTATTACAATTGTTATTTGGCTTTGCATTTGCTGCAAACTTCTTAATATTCTGTCAAATAATATCCCATCACATTTAAAAAGAAATTTCTCTGTGTTAAAACTCTCCTAGAATGAGCCTAGATACTTGGAGTCTCTGTAATCATCACTTCAACAACTATACTTATAGACATTTCTTCCTTTAACTCCAGATAATTAGCTTAGAATACAAACTAACATGTGATAATTAGCTTAGAATACAATCTAACATGTGATAATTAGCTTAGAATACAATCCAACATGTGAAGGAGCAAAAGAATAATCTACATATGGAGGATGGGCTCCTCCTCTTCTTCTTCTTCTTCTTCTTCTTCTTCTTCTTCTTCTTCTTCTTCTTCTTCTTCTTCTTCTTCTTCTTCTTCTTCTTCTTCTTCTTCTTCTTTATCATCATCTTCTTCTTCTTCATCATCATCATCATCATCATCTTCTACTTCTTCTTCATCTTCATCATCATCTTCTTCTTCTTCATCATCATCATCTTCTTCTTCTTTGCAAAAATGATCTTGAATGTTCTGTGTGCATAGGGATGATATATGTAAGATTGGGATACATGCTGGGTAGTTTGTTTAGATCTTTCATTGCTTCCTTGGCTTTTTGCTTTGATGAGTTGTTTCTATTATGATCATTCCTACAGAAGCGATCACTGTGCAGCTGACCTCAGCCATTTCCATGCATTATCCCATTTAAGATTTACAAGTAGCTTAAGAGATATGTGTGCATTCGAATTCCATGTTGTTTATGACATACAGAGATTTACAAATAAAGCGATTGATTGAAGCCCTAGTCTGGATATTATCAAATCTGTGATCATGGCCATTGACCAGAATTTGTTCAACAGAAGATTCAGTTATTGTTCCCTTAGAGTGTAAAGGTTAAGTTCATACAAATATTTTTTATTTATAATAGAAAAAACCTTTTTATTTGTGTGCAGCTTAAGGATTATAAAGCACACGCACACACAAATATATACACACATACACAAACACACATACACACAATATATATATAATTTACTTCCTAGTCATGTGAATGTATTGAACAATAGAAAGTCTTTCTGTCTGTCTATTTGTCTTTTCCAAACACTGCAGTAAGAGAGACAGTCATGGGAATTTTGTGTGGAAAATTATTTCTCAAAGGGAATGAATGGGTCAAAACACTGAATCCAAACATGATCAAGGAACTACAAAAAACAAAAGGAAAATTAATAGGAAAACAAATAAAAGTACATGGCAGGGTTGGATCACATGGTCACAATGATCAAAATAACAAGTAAACTCCTTAACTCAAATCAACACCACCACAATAGAATAGGTACTATTTATCCTACACTTCCAAACACAGATAGAGGCAGGGAAGGCTTCATGCTCTTTAACCGGGTATAACTAACCTTCCACTCCACAGCAAAATGTTGAGGTTGGGAGAATGACACCGACACTGGTGTTATCCCACAGCCATCAAATCTTTCTTACACAGAGAGATCTTTGTGTTCTAGAAGCAGAATTTAGTTCTACAGATGTCCCCTCGCCTGGAATCTGGAGAAGAAAGTGCCTGGTGGTACTTCCCATAGGAATTCTCAGTGACTTCTTGGATCCAGTCTCTGGCTCTGCTGCTAATGATTGTCTGTGCTCTTGGTTGATATAAGATCTCTATGGCTCAGGCCATCTGTGAAGTTGAGAGTGGAACATCATGGTCCTGGCTTTACAAGCTTAGGGTAATGGCTACATGTGCGTTCCTTTGTGTTGTTCTTTGTCATTAACCTTACCATCAAGATCACCTTTCACATGATATGGATTTTTCAGATGTGCAAACTGAAAGAACCTTTATATACACAGAGTCTATCCTCCCCAATTTTTATGTCAGTAAGCTGAACCCCAAAGTGCTAGATTTACTCACACCAGGAACCCTGAGTACCATGGCTTTAATCCAGGATCGTGTGTTTAGTCTTGTGTTTCTCCTGTCTATAATTTACAGAGCATTCCTGAGGAGATTGTATGAGGGCAGAAAACTGGCTACCTCCAAATGCGTGTTGAAATGTTCATAATAAGGTAGAGATTTCTTCAATCTTGAAGATCTTCTTCTAAAACATCTTTATTCTTAAAGCAAGGACCACACTTCTTAGGTTTATATCTTGTGGCTAGGGAGATGTTCAAGTGAATACAAACCCTCTTTCTCGATCTCCCATCTTCACACATGTTGGCACCATGTCTTATTTCTTGTCCTTTCTTCTTGGAAAACCCTCCTCCCAACTTTAGTCCTTTCTACCAGAACACTGTCATTACTTATAAACAATGCTTGTTTGCCTTCCACCTGAGTAAAGCAAGTCTCTTTTCTTCTATATTCAATTTTTATTTATTCTGCAGTAAGAGAATTCCCTCAAAGCTCCAGATAGCGCTGCTATTGGCCTATATCACTTATCCCCTCTGGCCATATGAAAAGATTCTTTAAAGTTGAATCACAGCTCAGTTCATTTTAATATCCTTTTAGAAATCAATATGTTGTTTTTATAGTATTTATTGAACTGAATATAGGTAAATTTATTATACATGCCCAATTCTTAAAAAAACAAACCTACAACAAACCTCAGATAATGCATCTATCCTTAAAAACTACAGTAGACCTCAGACTACTGTATCTACGCTTAAGCATATTTTGTTTCAGTGTATCAGTCATCAGCCAAGCATCAGACATGATTATGTTCTCAAGTATACATATATTTACCTATAAAAGAATATTGAATTTATTTTGTTTTAGTGGCCAGAATAGTGAAGAATCCAAATAAGCAGACCAAGTTCTTACTATCAGAACCTGACACAACTGTAAGTGCCATACTTAAATAGATAGGATTTAGAATAGAAAAGAAAGATGATAGATGGATGAGAGATGGATAGATAGATAGATAGATACATACATACATACATACATACATACATACATACATACACACACACATACATACATACATACATACATACACACATACATACATATACACACACAAATACATACATACACACACATACATACATACATACATACACACACACATACATACATTCATACATACACACATACATACATGATAGATACATAGATGGATACACAGATAACAGAGAGACAAACAGAAGCAGACAGACAAAAAGAGAGCAGAAACATTCTCTTGATTTGGTTCTATGATAGCATTTTTCTTGATATTTACATAAAAATCTCATATGCATTCAATAATTTTTATTACTTGAAAAAAAACAAATATTTGATTTTTTTTTTGTTTTTGTCAAAACAGTAAATAGCTGGTCATGGTGGCTCAACCCTTCAGTCCCAGCTGTTTGGAGACAGAGCTAGGTACATCTCTGGATTTGAGGCCAGACTAGAGAGCAAGTTTCAGGAGAGCCAGTGCTATAAAGAGAAACCCTGCTTCAAAAATAAAAACAACACAAAACAAAACAAAAGAACCACCACATAAGAATAACCTATACTTTACAGTTAAAATTAATAAAAGAACTATTTACAAATAAGAGAAAAATCCTAGGCAAATCAGTATTAAGCTTAAACATTAAAAATTAATGTAAGCATTTCTTTTCTTTTACTTACAACTTTATTTAAAGAAGAGCAATACATATACAGATTTTTAAAAGCATTTTGGTAATTCTTTTAGAGGTTTCATAGCATGCACTGAAATCCCAATAATTACCATAAGCATAAAGTACGTGTAGAACAGATTGTAATATGGAAATAGTCAAAGTTTTCTTGGTGTGTATAGATTAAACACAATGATCTTTGAACACCAAAAATTGCCAAAAGGCCATATTCCTAGCTCTTGGATTTTTAACAATTTAAGGTCTAGGTGTACCACATTCTGAGAGGGCGCTATACACTTTTTTTTTCCTAAGAAGAACTGAGGTTTTCACTATTTGGCCTTTGTTATTCTTGAGCTTCATATGGCCTGCCAGTTGTTTCTGGGGTATTCAGAGCTTTCTGGGGCTAGTATCCAATTATCAGTGACTGCATATTATTTCTGCTCTTTTGTGACTGGGTGACCACACTCAGGATGGTATTCTCTAGATACATCCATTTTCCTAAGAAATTCATAAAGTCATAGTTTCTGATACCTGAGTAGTATTCCATTGTGTAAATACACCACAATTTTTGTATCCATTCATCTACTGAAGGACATCTGGGTTCTTTCAAGCTTCTGGCTATTATAACTAGGGCTGTTATGAACACTGTGGTGCATGTGTCCTTATTGTATGTTGGAGCATCTCTGGGGTATATGCCCAGAAGTGGGATAATTGGGTCTTTGGGTAGGACTATGTTCAATTTACTGAGGAATTGCTAGACTGATTTCCAAAGTGATTGTACCAGCTTATAATCCCACCAACAGTGGAGGAGTGTTTCTCTTTCTTTGAATCTTCACCAGAATCGGCTCTTATCTAAGTTTTTGATCTTAGCCATTCTGACTGGTGTGAGGTGGAATCTCAGGGTTGTTTTGATTTGCATTTCATTAATGACTAGGGATGTCAAGCAATTCCTTAAATGCTTCTCAGCCATTTGCTATTACTCAATTGAGAATTTTTTGTTTAGCTCTGTACCCATTTTTTAATAGGATTGTTTGATTCTCTGGAGTCTAACATCTTGAGTTCTTTGTATATATTGGCTATTAGACCTCTATCATATGTGGAGTTCATAAAAATCTTTTCCCAATCTGTTGGTTGCCATTTTGTTTTCTTGACAGTGCCCTTAGCCTTACAGAAACTTTGCAATCTCATTAAGTCTCATTTCTGGATCTTTAGTCTGAGAGCACAAGCCATTGGTGTTTTGTTCAGGAAAATTTCCCCTGTGCCTATGTGTTCTAAGGTTTTCCCTACTTTCTCTTCTAATAGTTTCAGTGTACCTGGTTTTATGTGGAGATTTTTGATCCACTTGCACTTGAGATTTGAAAGGACATAAGAAAGGGTCTATTTTCATTCTTCTGCATGGTGAGTGCTAGTTGAACCAACACCATTTGTTGAATAGGCTGTCCTTTTTCCATTGAATATTTACGGCTCCTTTGTCAAAAATCAGGTGACCATATATGTGAGGGCTCATTTCTGGATCTTCTATTCTGTTTCAATTATCAACCTGCCTATCTCTGTACCAATACCATGCAGTTTTCAGCACAATTGCCTTGTATTATAGCTTGATGTCAGGGATGGTGATTTCTGCAGAAGTTTTATTGTTGTTGAGGGTGGATTTCGATATTCTAGGTTTTTTGTTATTCCAGATAAATTTGCAAATTGCTCTTTCTAGCACTATGAAGAGCTGAGTTGGAATTTTAATGGGGATTACATTGAATCTGTAGATTGCTTTCGGTAAGATGGCCATTTTTACAATGTTGATTCTTCAGATCCTTGTGCATAGGAGATCTTTCCATCTTCTGAGATCTTCTTCAATTTCCTTCTTCAGATATTTGAGGTTCTTGTCATACAGGTCCTTCACTTGCTTAGTTAGGTATTTCATATTGTTTGTGACTATTGTGAAAAGTATCTTTTCCCTAATTTCTTTCTAAGCATGTTTGTCCTTTTAGTAGAGGAAGGCTACTGATTTCTTTGAGTTAATTTTATTTCCAGCCACTATGCTGAAGTTGTTTATCAGCTGTAAAAGTTCTCTGGTGGAATTTTTGGGGTCACTTAAGTACACTATCATGTCATCTGCAAGTAGTGATATTTTTACCTCTTCCTTTGTCATTTGTATCCCTTTGATTTTCTTTTGCTGTCTAATTGCTCTGGCCAGGACTTCCAGTACTATATTGAATAAGTAGGGGGAGAGCGGGCAGCCTTTTCTTGTCCCTGATTTCAGTGGGATTGCTTCTAGTTTCTCACTGTGGCTGTTGGTTTGCTTTATATTGCTTTTATTATGTTTAGGTATGTGCCTTGAATTCCTGTTCTTTCTAAGACTTTTAACATGAAGGGGTGTTGAATTTTGTCAAATGCTTTCTCAGCATCTAGTGGGATGACCATGTGGTTTTTTCTTTGAGTTTGTTTATATGATAGATTACATTGATAGATTTCCATATATTAAACTATCCCTGCATCCCAGGGATGAAGCCTACTTGATAATGGTGAATGATCATTTTGATGTGTTCTTGGATTCGGTTTGCAAGAATTTTGTTGAGTATTTTTGCATCAATGTTCCTAAGCGAGATTGGTCTGAAGTTCTCTTTTCTTGTAGGGTCTTTGTTTGGGCTCAGGAAGAAAACATATTTTGAGTGTTTGGTTCTTAGTGGGCAAGCAGTGAATTATGGTTATAGTGACTCAGCTCTGTCTTTGTGGACTCAGGTATGGGAGCTCTTGTGAGGCTGTTCTGGGAGCTCAGCCCTGTGCCTACAGGTCCTGAATACTACTGGCAGGGACCTGGCTCTTTCATTAGGCCAAAACAGACCCTTTTTCAGATAGCACAGTACTTTCTGTTCTCTGAGAACTCCCAGTGTGCTCTCACTGGGTCTATGTGCCAGGCTCCCCTTTGGTCCAGGTATAAGAGGGTCTGTAGAACTGAACTTCTAGCACTGCCTTTCCTGGGCAAACCCTGGCTCCCACTGAGAAGGGCCTGTGCCTTACTGTGGGCTTTTGTGTCTATTCTGAGAGCCCTGGATTTCTGGGTAGATCCTGAATCCCTATGCCAGAGGTCCAGACCCACCGTGGGCCACAGGAAAGTGTTTTTTGAGTCCTCTGCTTAGCCCTCTGTGCACCTTGGTTACTCACAGCGCTATAAGAATTTCTAATGGCTAAACCTATTCTTGGCAAAGAAAATGTCCACTGGCTTTACTTGTAGGAAAGCTACATTTGTTGTTAAAAGTCACAGGGCACCAATGTTGTTAAAAGATGATGTCCCGGGTTTCGGCACCAATGTTAGAAAAGGATGAAGTGGGGGAGGGCAAAGTCCCATGGGCAAAAGTCCTAGAATGAGAGTCAGTAAAATCATCTGTCCTCAGGGGGTAGCTCCAAGCTCAGGAACTCTTCTCTGGGACTGCATTGATGCTTACTCTGACCAATGTGGGGAGGGAGCTTATGAGGTCTCTGCAGCTTGGGTTAGTGAGTGTCCAATGTGGGGAGGAAGCTTACCAGGTCTCTGAAGCCTGAGCTAGTGAGCATCTGGATTCAAACCTGCATTTCTGGAGTCAAGGCACCAATGAAAGGAAAAAGAAATATCCAGTTGTGAGGAAATCTAATCTTCTCACACGGGATGTTGTTAAGAGTCACAGGACACCAATGTTGTTAAAAGGTGAATCCCCAGGTTTTGGTATCAATGTTAGGAAAGGATGAAAATAGTGGGGTGGGGGGGAACTGGCCCATGGTGAGTCGAGGCCTGGGGGCAAGGGAGATGCCTCTGAGGGGCTCATGTTGGGAATCCCTTCCCCCTGAGGACCAGTCACACAAGGTATAGTATAGAATAGAGTTAATTCAAGTCATGGGAAAGTTAAGAAGAGAGTAGAGCAGAGAGAGAGAGAGAGAGAGAGAGAGAGAGAGAGAGAGAGAGAGAGAGAGAGAGAGAGAGAGAGAGAACAGAGGAATAGAGGAGTAGAGGCCAGCCATGAGCATGTGGAGGAGGGGGAGGGAAGAGGAGAAGTAAGAAGGGAGAACAAGAGAGAGCAACAAAACAAGAGAGGCAAGAGAGAGAGAGGAGGGGGCAAGCAGTCCCTTAATAGTGTCACTGGGGCAGAGCATACCTGGCTATTTCCAGGTAAGTGAGGGGTGGGGTTTACAGAATCCCAACAATATTGACAGAATCTCAACATCTGAATAGTAAAATGGCAAGAACTATGTCTATCCTTAAATGCAATAAATCTATATCCATGGCTATGTTCTCTAAAATAATTGAATGGAAAAATTAATGAAATATGCACAGCAATATTTAATGCAGCCTACTAAGAATAAAATAAAGGAAATACTCTAAATATGAATGGTAACTCAGCAGTTCAGTGAATGGCAATAGATCAACATGATGGACTTTTATGCTGCTAAAATTATTTTAAGTATACAGAAACAAAGAAGAAGTTTATGGCAGAGAATTAAGTGAGAAACTCAAAATAAAAATGATATACACAATGCAGCCACACATTGTAAAAAATACACAAACTGAGAACCCCACAGGAGAGAATTGTGTAGCAATTGAGTTTGAAATATCAGTCTAAAAGGGGCCTCATTTTTAAAACTAAGCATACTTGAAATTAGTCATCTAGTTATTATTCAAGCTACGTTTGCTCACAACCTCCCCCATTGTATTTTCAAGCAGTAATTTCTTATGGAAACCAGTGATGTCACTTGCATACGTCTGATACTAATTGATTCCATTAAATGTAAGTTCAAATCAGAGATCTGTTTTGTCATCACAAATTCACAGACTGTCACATCTTCAATACCTGTCCAAAGTTTGCTTTCTCTCAGCTCTTTTCTGGTAATTCACACCCTTGTTGGCTCCATAATAACAGTTCTATTATCTGATACCTACTTTGTCTATCTCAGTGGTTAGGTCATTTGAAGGTTAGTTAAAACTGTCCACTTGAAACAATGAAGAATCACCTCAGAAAAAGTGTTTTCTATGAAAAATTATTTACACTGGAAGCCCACTGTGGGTGGCACAATTCACTAGGCATTCATGAACTCTATAAAAGTGGGCAAATGGAGCTGAGTACAAACAAGCAAGCATGTGTGCATTTATTTCTCTCTGGTCTTGACTATGAATGTGATGTGTCTAGATAGTTAAAGTTCTTGCCTTGACTTTTTTCAGTGTTGGGAATGAACCTGAAATTGAAAGATAAAATAAACTTCTTTCCCCAAATTGCATTTGTCCCAAGAATCTTGTTACAGTGACAGAAATGAAGTGAGAACAGGTGACATGTGCTGCTCTCTTTCCGAATAAATAATAAAATCTTAAAATAATTAAACCAAGTTTCCTATTCCACAACTTTCTGATATGCCACCCTCTCTACTTACAAGTGAATCAAGTCATGCAGAGAACACTCAGGTAATTTGGTCAATGGAATGCTTTTTAAGTTTTCAGAATTGACAATACCTATGTCATATATAAATGCCTTCAGCAATCAATGGTTTCCCACATTGTCAACCTGAGTACATTTGTTTTTTTAAGGTTTTTTTTTATTGATTTGAGTGGGGTGTGGCTTGGTTTGCTTTCTATGGCTATCAATATTTGCTAATATCCTGTATGTCCAATAACTAAGGCTAATAATCCTAGTGAATGTGACGTTATTGTATGATGTATATGCTTTGGTCCACTGTTTAAACAATAATGTTAAGAATTTATGGTTCTGGCTTTATTTTGAGGACTGCTTATTAGTCTGATTTCAAAGATGTTAGATTATAACCTTCCGAGAAAGCTACTGTCCTGGTTAGGGTTTCATTGTGCTAAAACACCATGGGAAGGAAAGGGTTTGTTTTAGCTCCTATGTTTCTCCCACAGTCCATCAAGTATGGAAGTCAGAGCAAGGCAGAAACTTTAAGGCAGGAATTGAAGCTAAAGCCACAAAATAGTACTGCTTACTAGCTTCTTTTTCAAGGCTTTCTCAGCTTGCTAACTTTTCAAATTCAGGACCATCTGCCTACAGTTGCCACCACTCACAGTGCTGTGGGTTTTCAGATATCCTTCTACCAACTATTAATCAATAACATGAAGACAGACGTCTGTGTTGTAGAGGCCTTTTCTCAATTGAGAGTCCATCTTCTCAAATGACTCTAGCTTGTATCCAGTTGACACAGAACTAACTAACACAGCTACCTTAAGGACGTGTAACAGACATAAACTGGGGAACAACAAAAGTAATAAAGACCATTATCCATTTAAGGGCTAGTGGCCATGAAATCCTAAAACAGATGTGGTGAGAATGTAATTTGACTGACTATTGCTGATATATATATATATTGCTGATATATTGAAAAGCTGCACCAATAAAAATAAAGATGGGCTAAATTTAATACTAATTCTTATCATCATGAAAAGTGTTGAAACTCCTGAACAAGGCAGAGAAATGTTAATTCACATCACAAAAGATTCTATATCGGTTGATGAAATGCAAGAAGCAACTGCAGATTGTCTTGTTTATTCTTTAAGTAAATATTCTTTCCTTGAACATTCCTATTTTATTTTCTCACAATTTGTTTTGCATCCAAAACAATTTCCATGGGATGAAAGTTCATTAAAGCTTTCTCTTAAGCATCAGCAATTTTTGTGATCATAATCAATAGCATTTAGCTTATGGTTGATGATTTCTCATCCTGAAGACATGCCAGGCTTTATTTATTCTTCTAGATGCCTGCTCAATTATTGCATATATCACCTCATATTTACTCATCCAGTTAACAAATAAAAGTATGCACTAAGTATCCATTATAAGTTATGTAGTGTTTGTTGGGATTCTGTAAACCCCACCCCTCAATTACCTGGCAGTAGCCAGGTACACTCCACCTCAGTGACCTGACACCAAAAAAGGGGCTGCTTGCCCTCTCCTCTCTCTCTTGCCTCTCTTGGCCTCTTACAGCCTTGCTCTCCCACCCCTACCCCTCCTCTTCCCTTCCCTTCCCCCCTCTCCCTCCATGTGCTCATGGCCGGCCCCTACTCCTCTATTCTTCTCTCTCTCTCTCCCTCTTTCTCTCTCTGCCTCTACCACCCTCTTAACTCCCCCATGACCTGAATAAACTCTATTCTGTACTATATTGTTGTGTGGCTGGTCCCACAGGGGGAAGGGATTCCCAACATGGGTCCCCCAGAGGCATCTCCCTTGCCCCCAGGCCTCACCGTGCCTCCATGGGCCATATGCCCCCACTCTCTTCATCCTTCCCCTAACATTGGTGCTGAAACCCGGGACATCATCTTTTCACAACATTGGTGCCCTGTGACTTTTCCTTTCATTGGTGCCCGTCATCTTTTCCTTTCAGTGTTAGAGTTAGCATAGTCAAATAACTCAACCATTTTTTTCTTATTCCCACAAACCTTAGAGTCTAGAATAAAAAAATAATAGCAAACACAATTATGAAGCTATTCAGTTTTAAGATTATAAAGAGAAAAGTTGGGGGACAATGTGATTGACAGGGGGGTAAAATTCCATCAGAGGATGGAATAGGATTCTTCACATAAGGAGCACTCCAAGTGAAATTCCAAAGAACCAGTGGAGGAAACCCAGAGCAAGTAAAGATGTGATATTTTTTTCATGCAGAAGATGGAAAATAGTGCCCTGGGAAATGAGGACCTCAGTGAGTTCCACATGCTGTAAGAAATGAGAGGAGGAGGATTCTGAGAGACGGAGAACTTCACACATGCACGAGGCCATCAGAAACAAGAGCAGTGGTGACTGGCATTCCCAACGAGAACATGGAAACTTATCAAAAACCTGTACCCTAAGATAAGATGGACTTATTTGTTCTGAATGAGAAGGTAAAAATAATATCCCTAGAAATATCTGTCCCTTCACATCTTACCGTGACAATTTCTGTCACCCAACCCACAGTTCCAATATCTTGGATGGTACCTGTCACACAGTGGGCATTCGTTGCTTGTGAGCAGATAAAAAGAAAGCATGATTTGGTCTTGATCTCTATGAAAAGAGTAACAAGACTGTGAGTTGCCAGGGACTCTGGGTTATTGGGGACAGAAGAAGGAAAATTTATTTTTGTGATTTTTATTCTGTTCCTCTTTCTGTGGTGACATGTACACTAACCAGCAATTACACTGCCCACTAGCTACACTGACAGCCGGTGTCAGAAGGGTGGCTTTGAGAGGCTGACAGACAGGTGGACTCCTTATAATTAAAGTTTAAGTTTGGCTAAGGTGGGGATCCTGGCAGAGTCTCCCTAGAACACAATCAAATTTCAAACAAACATTCTCAGGTTACAGAGTCAAACAACAGTAGCTTCAGAAGGATACCAGCTCAGCAGCACAAAAAATATCTAGAGGACAAAGAAAAAAAAAATCAAAAAAGCAGCCATGGTCCACCCCTGCTCTATAAGATTGTAAGCATGACAACACTTGAAGATTTCATAACCTGCTCACAGAAAAGTTTTTCTACCTGCAGCCATTTCATTCTGATTCTGTAACTAGGAACTAGTCCTTTGCTCTCAACGGAATACAGGTTTGCACGGGGAACTCTTTTTATACACACAAACAAAACTGCATTGCCATTTCTAACAGCTCATCCTCTCCACGGCAGTCCGTTCAATAGCCCTGTCTACTTGAGCCTCTGCTGTGCACTCTGAGCAGCAGAATATGCTGCTGCCTCACTATTCCCTACACAACAAAATAAAATAAAATAAAAATCAGCCCTAATCTCACTGCACTCCCAACGTTCCCAACATGCTTGTCTAAGCGCCACTCATTTCTTGTTCATAATGAACCCACTCTTTGGACTATTAGAACGCTGAACACAGCCAGTTTCTTGTATCATTTTTTTCTTTCTTTTTTTTTCCCATAGACCATCTTTTATTGGTAAAAGGGCACATAGAAACAATAAAAACCACAATGGGGTTTCCTAGAAAAAACAATAGTACACAAAACATCTAAAGGAGAAGCACAATGTTTCTACTACACAGAATTTAACCAAACTCTTTCCACATGGTAAATAAGGCAGTGAAAAATTTGCAGGCAATAGTCCCCTGGTTGTCCAAGACTTTAGAAAAACATTTTAGAGAGTTTAACAGAAAGAAAAGAATGTTGTAGAAAATATTAATCAATACAATTTTTTTTTTTTTTACAATGAGCAAAAAGTATATGTAATACAGGGTGTAACCTGGAATTTGTCAATGTGTTTTTGGTGTGTAAGGATTAAGCATGACTTCTTTTTTTTTGTTTGTTTTGTTTTGTTTTCTATTTTTCTTGTACTTCACACTGTCTGTGAGTTGTTTCTGGGGCAGTGTGAGCCTCTGGGGTTAGCATCCCACTATTAAAATCAGGGACTCGACAAGGTTGCCCACTCTCCCCCTACCTATTCAACATAATACTGGAAGTCCTCGCTGGAGCAATTAGACAGCAAAAGGAGATCAAGGGGATACAAATCGGAAAGGAAGAGATAAAAACATCACTCTTTGCCGATGACATGATAGTGTACTTAAGTGACCCCAAAAACTCCACCAGAGAACTCCTACAGCTGATAAACAAGTTCAGCAAAGTGGCTGGATACAAAATTAACTCAAACAAATCAGTAGCCTTCCTATACTCAAAGGACAAACATGTGGAGAAAGAAATTAGGGGAAAGATACCCTTCACAATTGTCACAAAAACTATGAAATACCTTGGTGTGACTCTAACTAAGCAAGTGAAGGACCTGTATGACAAGAACTTCAAACCTCTAAAGAAGGAAATCGAGGAAGATATCAGAAAATAGAAAGATCTACCATGCTCATGGATTGGAAGGATCAACATTTTAAAAATGGCCATCCTACTAAAAGCCATCTACAGATTCAATGCAATCCCCATCAAAATTCCAACTCAGTTCTTCATTGAGTTGGAAAGATCAATGTGCAATTTCATATGGAATAACAAAAGACCTAGAATAGCAAAATCCATCCTCAGCAACAAGAAAACATCTGCAGAAATCACTATCCCTGACCTCAAGCTATACTACAAAGCAATTGTGCTGAAAACTGCATGGTACTGGTACAGAAATAGGCACCTGGATCAATGGAATAGAATAGAAGATCCAGAAATGAGCCCTCACGTATATGGTCACCTGATTTTTGACAAAGGAGCCGTAAACATTCAATAGAAAAAAGACAGCCTATTCAACAAATGGTGCTGGTCCAACTGGCACTCAGCATGCAAAAGAATGAAAATAGACCCGTTCTTATCTCCTTGTACAAAGCTCAAGTGTAAGTGGATCAAAGATCTCCACATTAAACCAGATACACTGAAACTATTAAATGAGAAACTAGGGAAAACCTTAGAACACATAGGCACAGGAGAAAATTTTCTGAACAAAACACCAATGGCTCAAGCTCTAAGGTCAAAGATTAACAAATGGGACTTAATGAGATTGCAAAGTTTCTATAAGGCTAAGGACATTGTCAAGAAAACAAAATGGCAGCCAACAGAATGGGAAAAGATCTTTACCAACTCCACATCAGATAGAGGCCTAATATCCAATGTATACAAAGAACTTAAAAAGCTAGACACCAGAGAATCAAACAACCCTATTAAAAATGGGCTACAGAGCTAAACAAAACGTTCTAAGTTGAGGAATATCGAATGGCTGAGAAACACCTGAGGAAGTGCTCAACATCCTTAGCCATCAGGGAAATGCAAATCAAAACAACCCTGAGATTCCACCTCACACCAGTCAGATTGGCCAAGATCCAAAACTCAGATGACAGCAGATGCTGGCGAGGTTTCGGAGAAAGAGGAACACTTCTCCACTGTTGGTGGGGTTGTAAACTGATACAACCACTCTGGAAGTCAATCTGGCGATACCTCAGAAAATTGGACATAGTACTATCTGAAAACACAGCTATTCCACTTCTGGGCATATACCCCAGAAACACTTTAATACACAACAAAGATACATGCACCACAATGTTCATAGCAGCTCTATTTATAATAGTATCTTTTTTTTTTTTTTCTTTTCATACTCTTTTATATTCTTTCCTCTCACAAACACCTGGTAACAGAGAACAAGAAGTGAAAACCCAACAGAACATTCCAGGAGCTCATTACTCTCTTCTTAAAAGTGCTGATTCAGAGATGTCTGCTTTGTCTTTAGTTTAAAAATCTCAGCCCTGTCCTCTGTGGAATGGATAACTTTATGTGTGTGAACATTTTCAGAAAAAACAACAACAAAAAAAAAAAAAAAAAAAAAAAAAAAAAAAAAAAAAAACCAAAGCAAAACAAGATGACAAGTGCAGATGTCTGGATGTGTCTCTAAAATACTGTGTTACACAGGCTTTGGAGACCTGGGAACCTGCATCTGAGCTAACATTCCCATGTTATCATCAAAACAGTGCAGAGAGACTGATTGATGGTCTTCACCGTTGAGGTGGATTCGCAATGTTCTAAGCTTCTTATTCTCATTACTTATGTCTCTTTATTGATAGACCAAAGGCAGGACTGACCTAAATACCTGGGTTTGGTTAACTAAAATTTTCTGGAAGTAATAAGCACCGAGAATAACTGTACAATAGAAATGTGTGACAGTGTTTTTGGGACAGTCTGGGGATGTTCAAGGCCGACTTAGAGCCTCCAGTATCAAATGTCAGTGAAGACCTAGATCAGCTGCGCTATAGCCTCTTCTCTTCCGAACAACACTGTGTGGCTTCCAAGTGACTTGCTTCCTTAGTGTGGTTTGTCTTTTATTCCAGGCCAGATTTATTCACTATGAAGCATTTTTCTTCACAACAACTGAGAGTTCTTTCACAAATACTTTATAACTGCCCATTTCCACCTATGTTTTAAAACCTCAGCATTCTATTTTTAGTTCTGTGAAACAGACCTCTTCTACCAATCAGAATGATTTGCCAGTTAAAAGCACACACTGAGAGAGAATCATTGAGAAGAAACCTCTCTAACCTGCCAAATGACCCCCCATTACATTTGAACAGCATATGTGTTTTATCCACTCTTTCTTACAAAACATTTCAGATTCCCATTTCTCACATTACAAGTTCTTTCAAGGAAAAAACATAGTTGATATGTTTAATCAACATTAAAATGGAGATCTTTCCATTTTATGCTGTATAGGCTGAGGAAGGTTAATTAATTGTAACCATCTGGAAGGCAAAAATCATCAAAAAAAAAAAAAAAAATGAAGAGGAGAATAAACCTCATAGCAGCAAAAAGAGAGAGAGATGGGTGGAGAAAGAGAGAGGGGTGGAGAAAGAGAGAGGGGTGGAGAAAGAGAGGGGTGGAGAAAGAGATGGGTGGAGAAAGAGAGGGGTGGAGAAAGAGATGGGTGGAGAAAGAGAGAGGGGTAGAGAAAGAGAGAGGGGTGGAGAAAGAGAGGGGTGGAGAAAGAGAGAGGGGTGGAGAAAGAGAGAGGGGTGGAGAAAGAGAGATGGGTGGAGAAAGAGAGAGGGGTGGAGAAAGAGAGAGGGGTGGAGAAAGAGAGAGGGGTGGAGAAAGAGAGAGAGGGGTGGAGAAAGAGAGGGGTGGAGAAAGAGAGGGGTGGAGAAAAAGAGAGGGGTGGAGAAAGAGAGGGGTGGAGAAAGAGAGAGGGGTGGAGAAAGAGAGGGGTGTGGAGAAAGAGAGAGGGGTGGAGAAAGAGAGAGGGGTGGAGAAACAGAGAGGGGTGGAGAAAGAGAGATGGGTGGAGAAAGAGAGGGGTGGAGAAAGAGAGAGGGGTGGAGAAAGAGAGGGGTGGAGAAAGAGATGGGTGGAGAAAGAGAGAGGGGTGGAGAAAGAGAGATGGGTGGAGAAAGAGAGGGGTGGAGAAAGAGAGAGGGGTGGAGAAAGAGAGGGGTGGAGAGAGATGGGTGGAGAAAGAGACATGGGTGGAGAAAGAGACATGGGTGGAGAAAGAGACATGGGTGGAGAAAGAGAGAGGGGGAAAGGCAAGGAGGGGAAGAGACAGTGCCCTCTTAAAAAGCTATTTAAAATGTGTTTGGCATTTGGGAGAATGTAAAATCAAAGTTAAACTAGTAAAATAAAATACAACACCCATGACACTGTAGAAGTGAAGTGTCACAGTCTTCTGTAGTTGAGAGGAAACACCAAGATCTCTTGTCATTCAAACGACCACAGAGTGTCCTGTTAAATCACTGCTTCCCTCAAATTAGTAACAAACATTCCTAAAGGTGTATTGGCTGCTGCCTGGAAATAGACAGAAGGAAAGACCATCTGCTGGGAGGGGAAAAAAATGAATAAAGTTCAGACACACACGGCTTAATTAGTTTAAGGCAACAATATTAAACTTTATGATGGCTAATTTTATTGGCTGTTTAACAAGTTCAAATTAACATCTTCATTCTCTTCGGTGAAAATTAAAATATCAAAGCATATGTATTCCTTGTTACTTACGTAAAATTAAAGTAATAACCCTGGATTAATTATTATAGAAGCAATAAATGGCCAACATCTAGGCCAGAGACAAGAGAGAGATGAGCAGACGGTTTAACAGTAACAAATTGGCTCTAATTCTTTTTTTAACCAAGCTTTTATTCAGGAAACAGAAGCCAAAAGTGTTATTTACTAGCCAAGATAACCCATTACAGAACGTTTACTATGAAGGAATTTTTATAGTGTTACACTTTATTTATTTATTAAGTATAAAGGAATATGATTTATGAAGCAACCATACATAGCTAGTCAGATGTATGCTCACACACTTTTTGCTTTGTTTATTGGCTTTGAGGTGGGTTTTGTTATGGTGTCACTGGAAAAGAGTGAGGCTGACCTCTAATGTGGTCTCCTGAGTTGCTATGATTACAGGGCTACACCACCTCTGGTGCCTGGCAACCATTTCCGTGTTTATACATTCCTGATATCCATTCAAGGCTCAACTTTTCCATTCACTTTCCAAACCCTGTGCAGTTTGTTTTTGGTTTGGTTTGGTTTTGCCATAAGAAAAGGTCCCAGGGATGAGTCACTTTTGAGTCCTTTTTCCTTTCTCTCTCTCCCTCCCTCCCTCTCCCCTTTCTCTCTGTTCTTCACCCCATTTACACTTATTTGTGACCATTCACTCTTTTTCTTTATTTCTTTATCCTTATTTGCCCATGCTAAATTCAGGACCATACATGTAGCCAGTAGGAAAAGAAGGAAGGTAACAAAGTTGTGGATACAAAGTGGTAACTTTAATCTGACTGTTTCATGAGAAGCATCTCCCAGTAGACTAGTCTACATGTTACTCTACGACTTTAGCTTTTCATCCTCTTAGAGTACCTAAGTATTTCTAATTATTATTATTATTATGAGTGAGTGTGAACAGGCATGTGCCATAACATCTGTACAGAGGTCAGAGGACATGTTCTAAAATCAGTTCTCTTCTACCACCTTCATGTGGGTTCCAGAGATCAGTCACTTTGTCACTTTCAAAGAGCAAACACCTTTTACCAGTTAAGTACTTCACCTGTATCCCAATGAAGTACTTTTTTTCAATATGGGAGAGAGAAAATACAGTCTCCACTTCCACAAACTATGCAGTGGGGTTTCACATATTTGAGATCTTAGGAATCAGCGCATTAGGAGTACAACATATAACTTAGGTTTGGGGAAACCACATTCATCATTATTTTCCTTCTAGACAAGCGTCCATCTCAATGGTGTTGATACAGAAACCCTGCCTGGTTTGTTTCTCACCTTGTGACTCTTGTTGAAGACATCCAACTTGTAGCTTGTCTTTTTTTTTGTTTGTTTGTTTGTTTTTGTTTTTTGTTTTTGTTTTGTTTTTGGGGGGGAGGGGATTTTGTTTTTCATTGTCTTTTTTTTTTATTAGATACTCTATGGATTTATATTTCAAATGTTATCCCCCCTGCTCTCCCCTCCCCATCCCCCTCCACTTGTCTTCACCCTCTCCCAATCATGCTCTCCACCTCAGTGCTTTGGCATTCCTCTACATTGGGAGAACTCATCCTCACTGGACCAAAGGCCTTTTCTCACATTGATGCCAGACATTACTGTCTTCTGCTACATATGCACCTGGAGCCATGGGTCTCTCCATGTGTGTTCAATGGTTGGTGTTTTAGTCCATGGGAGTTGTGGAGGGTTTGGTTGGTTGATAATGTTGATCTTCCCATGAGGTTCAAGCTTGTCTTTGTAATCAACAAAACCAATTCCAGAATCTAATTGAAAAAGTTTCTACCATTTCTATCTTAACTATGGGATACTCTGTGCATCAATGATGGCAGAGATTCCTTGATATCTGGCCACATTCATGTACCTGCTCTGCACAAAGACCTTATACCACACAGACCCCAACCCAGAAGTAATTAACTTTTATGTATCACACCTGTGGCTTTCAGCATGTTTCCCCATAGCAGAGAATCTACTAGTCACTACTGTAATTTCCACAGACTGTTTTGCAATGAATGGCGACACAATTTGCTACATATGGATGAGTGCTAGTTGTTTATAGGTAGATGCCAAAAGATAAGCTTAACCCTGGAAAGTCACAGGATAAACATCTACAGCAAAGAGAATGAAACTCCAAACTAGCCATCTGAAATTTAGATCTTATCTAGTACAAAATAGTACCCCGACTTTATTAGGCTTCTACACACATTGTAAATATTAAATAACTATGTGTTCCTTTTCACAGTTTTCTATTCTTACTCTTTACACAGTATACTGGCTGATTTTGTGTCAACATGACACAAGCTAGAGTTATGACAGAGAAAGAAGCATCATTTGAGGAAATGCCTCCATGAGATCCAGCTGTAAGACATTTTCTCAACTAGTGATCAAGGGGGGAGTTTCCAGCACATTGTGGGTGGTATAGTCCCTGGACTGGTAGACCTGGGTTCTATAAGAAATCAGGCTGAGCAAGCCAGTAAGCAACATTCCTCCAAGGCCTCTGCATCAGCTCCTGCTTCCTGATCTGCCTGGGTTCCAACACTGACTTACTTTGGTGATGAACAACAATTTGGAAGTATAAACTGAATAAACCCTTTCCTTCCCAACTTGCTTCTTGGTCATGTTGTTAGTGCAGGAATAGAAAACCCTGACTAAGACACCTACACTGTCCAAATATTATCTGTTAATCACACGTGATATTTTAATTTGTGTCTAAGTTGATTAATATTAAATGATATTTAAAATTCAGTCCATAGTTGTACCAGTTACACTGCAAAAGCTCCAGATGTATACGTGTCTAGTACTTATAGTTAATGTCCATAATTCTACACTTCTACTATGCTGTGCACCTCTAGACATTATCTATCACAGATGGAGATATATGTGCATAGATACACATAACTGTTACATAGTCAATGTTTCATAAATATCTTCATAAATTCTATTGACTCTAACTCTATGGGGCATTAAAGCACATTAAAAAATGCTTTCTAAAAGTCCTGTTTCACAATTGGTCAATACAAAAGGTTCTTGGTTATATGGAAGTCATCGCCATGGTAAGTATTAAAGAAACTCTAGAGTGTGGAAGAAATAATAGGGCCATGTATAAGGAAATTAACTTCCCAGAGGCCTTTCCACAGCCTGAGTCTATCTTGGTGGGATGTTCAGTAAGTTCCAAGCATCAGAAATAACAATTAGAAAGGTACAGAGATTCTGCAGGTACAATGCAAAATGTGCACCTTAACTGAAAGATAAGGTAAAGTACGGATAGTGAAAATGGGCAGAGAAGTTTAAGTAAAGAATCAGCTTGAGAATCAAGAGTTCTGAGTTCAGGATTCTCTCCCTTCACTTGCAAGTAAAGTAAAATAGGAACTAATTAGCATGTGCTTTTGAGCTTTAGGATTTCAGACTCTTGATAAAACTCTCTTCTTCACTGCTCAGTTCTATTGTGATGAATAAAGATGATATATTTGTCAGCATGAAAAAGAACAGTTTACAAATTGTCAGGAATTCTCTCTACAACCCTCCAAAAATTGTTCAATCTCTGCCAGAAATTCTTTAATGACCAGAAACTTTCACACTTTGAGGCAGCATCATCCATCGAAACTATTGTAACATTAAGTTGCCAAGACATGTCTGAGGATTTGAATAGTTCTTTATTTGCTGAGTATATTAACTATACAAATTAAACATTCATCCGCAGTCAACATTCTAGATCCCAACAGCATATGCCTATCATCACCAAGTGAACAACAAAATGATTGATGATTGATAGAGAGATCGATCAATTGATAAATAGATAGATGGACATTTTCTTACATTTTTGTTTTGCAGGTCCCCAAGAAAGACAGTACTGACATGTCTAAAATAGTCACTAACCAATCTAAACTCCCTCCTTTACTTAAAAAAATGTAAAGGCAATACTAAGAAACTACCAAAGTTTCAAGAATTATTTCAAGTAGAGTTTCTTTGCTTATTCTCAGATCTTGTTCTGCCCACCCTCTACTCTGTATCTTATAAAGGCAGGACCACTGCTTCCTGATTCTCAGTAGACTCATCCTATAAACAATACTAGCTAGTGAAGAAAGGGAGAAACCCAGGTGCTTATTCCTGTCTGTCTTGTGTAGTGTTTCTCTGACAGAGCGAATATCTCAAATATGCCTCTTTCCAAAGGCCACCTCTGGGCAGAGCTTCTCTGCCATATTCTCATTCTGTTCTGCTGACTGTTTGCTTCGATAACCACCCCATCTCCTCCTGAGGCCTCTCCAAGCTCCTCAAGTGTTCCTTTGCACATCATGCCTATGGCTGTTCTGGTACATTTTCAAATTATTTATACACCATATTATCATTTCTTCTGTCAAATATACAGGGTGCAATTTATTTTCTTGATTGAAAAGTTAGACACAAAAGAAATGGTTTTGTTTTGTCTTCCCTAACTTTATCTCTAACAAAGGACTCCAGGGCTAATTTGAAGAAGGAACAGGTGTCTTTTCCCATTGCTTGTGAAGACCTAAGTAGTGATTTGGTTCTTGTGATTAATGATAAAGTAGTGACATGTGATGCTGTGTCATCTTCTATTTGCTAGGATGTAATTTTAGACAGAAATATTCAAGGCTCAGCCATTTTCTTATCCACAGATACTTTTTAATGAAAAATACAGCGTATTTTGTCAGAAGAGAAACAGATTGTCAGGTAGGATGATGCCAATGAGGACAGAAAGATGGAGGCTGAGCATAAAAGGACCAGCATAATTAGCTGATATCTTTCCCCCATTTCTATCAAACTGTAAATGTAGGGGAGGAATTAAAAACACTTTGATCCCCCAAATGTAACCAATATCTAAATAAGTTGCTAAAGTAAATGCTTCAGTTTATAAATGGAATGAATTGTCCACAAGACTAATAGCTCTGTCTTAATATAGAAAGCTGTTAAAGCACATAGAAAGAATACATAGAAAGAGATATGTACAAGAACCAGAAAATACTCCAGAATCTGTCTGGTTCTGTTTTGCTTTCTAGGACACTTTTCCATTTGCATTTTCTATGCATCTGCACATTGCTTGTTAGGCAAACAAATGTCTTAGAGATCCTTCAAATTTAAGTCTCAGGAACTCACATACACTTCTGCAAATATAGAAAATATAGGCAGAATGTATTGCCTTATAAAAGCCAGCCTATGAGTCCCAGAAACAGAAAATGCACTGGAGTCTCAGAGGAAAGACGAGAAACAAGCACAGAAGACCGTGAGGTAGCAGGGAAATTCTCTATCTGTATACATCTCTGAGAATTGTTCAGCTGTTCTCACCTTTGTGTAAAAGGGCCCTGATCTCTCTTTGTGGATAATAGCAAAGTTTCTCTTATAACCTTGACATCTGAAATAGCCAGCACTCAGCTCCCCCTAGCCTGGGGGTTGCCAACGCTCTTTAAATTCTCCCTCTTAAGCACATCAAGTCTATATGATCCAACACGAGTCAGGTATCTCCTTCCAGTCATTTTGGTTTTATGTAGGCAACAAAGGTTATATACTACAAGCAGCATTGTGCTGATTGCTCCTGTCTGCAAAATAATCATAAAAGACCAGCTGTTTTCAGTAGTGGGGATAACACCTCAGATGTAGCTCTTCTCGGTAAAGTGGCATTCCAGAGGCCCGTTGACCTGAATTCAGATTCTCTGCTGCCACATAAAAGCTGGGCACAGAGGCACAAGTCTCTAACCCTGGCATGGGGAAGGGGAATGTTCCTCAGAGTGAATTGGCCAGACAGTCTAAGCATTGATGAACTCCCTGATAATACAAGAGCCTTAAAACTTAAACTGGAGACCCATTAAAAACCCCTGACATCAATCCTCAATCTCTACATGCATGCATAGCAGTGAGTGTACCCCTCCACACACACACAAATGGTCACATATTTATATACACAAACACATGAACTCAGGTGTACACACACATACAAAAATATATGCAATAGATTCTGTAATAACTGATATATTGAATTATAAACTATTATTCATTTTTACTAAAGAACTGAGCAAATATTGCAAAACATGGTCACATATAATATTTCTCTTTCAGCAGCACAAATATCTTTCTCTCTAAAGTCTGCAGCTGCTACCATGAGTCCAGTAAGACTTAGCATCAACTGAACTACCTAAATGACAGAACTTGAAATCAGTTTTGTTCAGGAGCCAGAGAGCTTCCGAGTCTTGTGCAAAACATACTAATTAAATATTATGAAGCCCAGTAAAGCAACTTGACTTTTGAGAGCTACAGAGCCATAAAGGAACTAGTCAAAAATATGCCTCTTATCTCATGTCTTTGGAAGGAAGGAAACACGATTATGAAGTGGCTTCCTACTGTTGGAGGAAAAGCAATTTAACCACTGCCCCATGCCTGCTTTTTACAATATAAGAGACCTCTTATTTTCAAGAGCAAGTATGAGATATCTACTATTAAGAGTATTTGGACAACAAAATTTGAATTCTAGTGAGTCAGCAGGAAACTAATATCTATCTATCTGCCCTTTATGCAAACAAGCAACCAGAGCTGGGTGGGGCACACACAAAGTCCTGAAAGAAAAAAAAAAAACCTGGGGCGAGGAGAAAATTAAGTCCTCACATGATTTCCCTCCATGGATGTGGGCAAAATACTTTTGTGAAGCCTGATAAAATATTTCTTTTTCTCCTGGAACCATAGCCAACAGACAATGGACACACTTGGCCTATTTTATCAAAATCTTACTGTTCTCTTCAGTCTTTCAAAGGCAACTACTACACAGCTGTCTCCTGACATTCCCAAGTCTGTCCTCTCCCACAGACAGAAACAGAAACTGTGGACCAAAGCATCACAACTAATCCTGACATTAGAAAAGAAAATGTGCCTAAAGAGGACAAGTTGGTAATGTGTTTGGCTTATAGATGAACTCATATAACCTGGATAAAAATACCTACAATATGTATTATTTAGACACACAAGTCTCAAAAGACTGCAAATAGAACCTATGAAAATTCTATCATAGAAACTACTTCATGTGTGTGTGTCATGGACTAGAAGGTAAATCTATTTTTCTGAAGTTAAAAAACAAAGCATCAAATTAAAGGCCCTATATAATCTTTTTAGGTAGAAGTTGCAAAGAGAGAAATGAATAGAAATAAGTTTAAAAAATATTGTGTAAGTAACTTTATGCAACTAAATTTAAAACAAAATTTCTAAATAGGAAGATATAGGTAAAATATGTGTCTGCTGCCTAGTTAGTGGGAATTACTGTGTACCCTAAAATTAAAAATACTTGCTACTTTTGACATTCTCAAGGCAAAAAAATGATATTTAATATGTGATACATTTTAAGTTCTTATTTTATGTTTAATTATGCATATGGTAAGTGGGGGGGGATTATTGCAGGCACCAGCATAAGCCAGAGGATTCTAAATCCACCCAGGGTAGAACTACAGGCTATTTGTGAGTGGTAGCACAAAGATACTGCTAACTAAACCCTAGTTCTCTGTAAGAATATTGCATGCTCTCAACCTCTGGGGCCATCCCTATAATCCCATGATGCATTCTTCAGTCCTTCTTAGAAGGGGAACCAAAAATATTCACAGTAGAAAATACAGAGACAAAGTTTGAAGCAGAGACTGAAGCACAAAGGTCATCCAGGGACAGCCCCACCTGGACATTTGGCCCATATACAGCCACCAAACCCAGACAACATTGCTGATGCCAAGAAGTACATGCTGACAGGAGCCTGGTATAGCTGTCTCCTGAGAGGCTGTGTCAGATCATGACAAATACAGAGGGGGATGTTCACAGTCAACCATTAAACTGAGAACAGGGTCCCAAACAGAGGAGTTAGAGAAAGGATTGAAGGAGGCAAAGGGGTTTGCAACTCCAAAAGAACAACAATACTGGAAAATCAAAGCTCCCAGGGACTAAACCACTATGCAAAGAGTACACATAGACAGACCCATGGCTCCAGCTTCATATGTAGCAAAGGGTGGCCTTGTTGGATATCAATGGTAGGAGAAGCCCTGAGTCCTGCTAAGGCTTGATGCCCCAGTGTAGGGGAATATCAGGGTGAGGAGTTGGGAGGAGCTGGATGGGTGGGAGAGTACCCTCACAGAAGCAGGGGAAATGGTATAGGATAGGGGAATACCTCCATATTCCCCTATCCTATAGGATAGTATATGGAGGGGAAACCTGAAAAGGGAATAACATTTGAAATGTAAATGAAATATATCCAATAAAAATAGTTGTATGGAATACGGGCAGTGTATGCTTGTGATAATAATAAAAACATGCAGAGATGGGCTTGAGTGAAAGACACATTCGTAAGTCTGTGACTCACTGTTATCTCCGATGACTGCTGGCTTTCCCCACTGCTGAGAACAACCTTCTCCCACATTGTAGGCCACCACTGAGCATCGCCAAAAGAGGAAATGGTCAGTTATCTCCATGGTAATGACTTCCTAAGTTCCCTTGGGCTGATGACAATTATGACAACTCATTGCTAGTTATAATTTTTTGTCTTCCTACTTTAAGAGGTGGCTTGCCATGCTTAAGTGACAGAATAGAAATCACATTAATCACTAGAATTATCTTAGATCTTACTTTTGTTTTTGGCTCATAGCTCTCCTGGCTTAACTGATAAAAGTCCAGAGATACTTCGCTGCTCATTTAAGGTCATAGGGACTGGAAGTCCAAATTAGAATCTGAGTTTTCTGAATTACAAAATAATATACAGTCTCATGTCATACATTTATCAAAAAACCTTTTACTAATGAAATAAAATTTGTACCTTTGCCCACTAGTGTAAAAATTTACTGAAATATAATGACAATTATAAAAAAAAATCCCTGTATAAATTATCTGTGAATAGCCTGGTATATATTCAAAATGGGTTTAATTCAATTTCCTTATAAGTATTGTTCTAAAATTTTATTTTATGACATAATATAATTTAGGTTTTTAATTAATGTAACATTCTAATTTTGTTTTGTTTTCTACCAACCATTTTTATATGAAGAATAATGTCTATTTTTTCTACAGGAAAGACTGTGAAGATTCCTTTAGATTTGTTACTGCCTTTGTGGAAATATTTTAAACCACAAATCATGATTTTTATTATCCTATTCCTTTTGGTAAACATTGTTTCACTTGGTATTAATATACTCATCTTGACTGCCTAATTCATGTATATTTTATCTTTTTATGACTTTAGGATATATAGTGCTATCCTATCCTATTTTTAAATTCTGATATTAGTAATTATTTTTCTTAGACTTGCTATTAAGCTTATGAATATTTGTAAAGAACCAACTTCAGTATTCAATGGTTTTATATCAAAATTTGTTTTACCTTTAAATGATTTCTCACCTTACAATTATTCATTCCTAATGCTTGTTTTCTGTGTTTCCATTTAATTAAGGTGAAAGCTTAGATAAATGCCACTTAATTGACTATTCCTTTTGAATATAAATTTCAATCCCTAGGGTTCCCCTATTCACTGCTTTAGCTGTATCCTGCAAGTTCCAGCATCACATCTTCATTGACAACTGGGTCCAAGCATTTTTGATTAGCACTGTGACACCATTTTCAGACAGATTATATAGAAAATAATATTCAATTTCTAAGCAGCTTGTGACTTTTTTCTAGTTAACATTTGGGTTATATGTGTACTTCTTCAAAGTCAGATATTATAATATGAATAATTTTAAACCTTAGATATTACTAAGGTTTGCTTTATAAACTAACATGGTCGTTTTTGCTAACGATCTGAATGCAAGTGTCACTTCTCTCATGGTTGGGTACAGTCTCCAGGAAAATCTATACAAAGAGTTTTTTAAGTATGTTTTTCAAATTTCACCATACACCCTGCCTTAGAGAAGATGTTCAGTTACAGGAAAAGTACAGCCACTCACTATAACTATGGAATTCTGTCTTCTTTCCATTTGATTCTTTAAACGTTTTAAAAGAATGATATTAGGGCTGCATTCCAGTGTGGGATTCTATCTGCTTTGCTTTGTGCACCCCTCCTGTTGTGTAGACATCTCTTCCAGTGGAAACATTCCCTCCCCCAAAGATAAAAGAAGCTCCTTCAGAATCAGGAGTTAGATGAAAGCTGAAAGAGGAGAAAATGAAAGTGACCAGAGCCTGAAAGTTCCTGAAACCTTTATCATTCACAGATTCCCTCCCCAGCTTTACATAAGCACTCATAATTACTGGGAAGGGGGTGACTCCCCAGAAGTCCCAGGAAGAACTCCATGAAGAGATGTCACTCAAACTAGGGTAGATGTATAGCCACTATGCCGCTGCTTTTGAGTCACCCTTCGTCCTGAGTGAACCTTGTATATAATCCAAACAACTCTCTGGCTCAGAATGATAGATTTGGTAGCATTTTTCCTTTGGTCTGTTGTTTATATCTTTTTTGAAACAAATGAATGTTAATTTACATCTTCTTAGGAAAAAGTTACAAAATTCTACTTCTGCGAACGAGTTTCTTAGTTGAGAATCTATTTTTCTGATACTAATAAAGTCCAAAAAAATGTCTTTTGCTGACTACCTCAAAGGTACATTTTTTTCAATCTTTTACTATTTTCAGGTCTGTATATTCATAGTAAGTCTATACTGAGTACATTCAGAGTTATCTTTAGTATTCGCTGGTAATTTTAGTCATTTAACTGCCCCTTTATTTAATAAAATTATACATGAAAGTCTATGATAAATGAGTTACTTGCACCTGAAATAGAATACTATCACTTATGCTATACTGGACTTAGTTGTTCAAATTTCCTCTCTCCTTTAGATTAATGAGGTATGATTCATTATTCCCTCTTTCATTAAGTTCTTTGAAGTAAATTATTTGCCAGTGCATTATTGGTTAGCCAAAAGTGTGCATATTCTCCAGTAATTACACTTTTCCAGAGCACCATGTCTGTCACGCTCTGACAGTATGTTGAGCATGGAACATTGAATTAATACTCTATGAAGAATGCATGTGTTACTGTTGCTATTGTCTTTTTTACATTAAAACTATGCACAGTTTAATCCCACAAAGCGTGGTTCTCAATGCTTTGTAAGTCGACAGTTGATATTTGGCCCCCGGATTTCTCATTTCCCATTCTTATATTTCTTCTACATCTCACAGAATCCTTCTCTCACTACACAGTCTAGCACATGTGTGCCGGGGATATGTGTCTTCAGTTTCCATTGAGCTGAATCTGTCTGTCTTTGTTTTTGCCTGTTAAGGGATTACTTCCGGGCATAATTCCATCGTTCCTGTGAGGATGTCAGGTGCTGCTCCTGCTGCAGCGCGACTGAAAGTAATAAATCATCTTTCTATGTAGCTGTGTACCCATCCATCTACTCTTATAAATTGTTTTCATTGGTTGCTATCAGTTTCGCCATGATGTAGTATTGTATTTATTCTTCACGCTACTCCTGGGGCTTCTAGAACCCGTGCATGGCACTCTGTTTTTTTCTCCTTTTCTATGTAGCATCTGTGTTCACTTTCTGTGCTGGGTCGATTGGATTCTCTTGAGTGATCTCTCAGCTTTTGATTGCTTCTGTTCTCAGCTGTGTCTAATCTGTTCTTAAACATACCTGCTGGTAAATTTAGGATTCTGTAACACGAGAATTCTGTTTGATTCTTTGAACACATTTTTTTTTCCAGGTTGGCATATCTATGCTTTGTCCATGGTCACCACACAATCCCCCTAGTGTCCTTTTATCCCTGACACAAGGTTTACGTATTCTGTAGTCCAGGCTAGACTCTAACTCACAGTGTAACCCACACTGGCCCAAAGTTACAATGATGCGCCTTTCTCAGGCTCTCTGTTACTGATGTGTACCATAATGTCCAGCTTCTCAACATCTTCACATGTCAAAAACTATGCTCTTCCTCTGGCATAGTTCTTCCTGTCTTCCAGATGAACCTCTAGAGTGCTCATTTCACCCTGCTAGTTTTGAATGCTAATCTTTGTGGTGTCTTATCTCTTCTCTTTCCAGAAACATTTAGCTTATCTATTGTCATATTGGTTTGTGTTTTTACATCTCTTATTTAGTGTCATACATCAGCAAATACGTTTCCTGGAAGTCAGATCTTGATCTCCATTTGTTTGCTTATTTATTTAATCTATTTCATGGGGCCACAAAATTTCTGAATTTTGTGTTTCCTCTAAATCTGCTGCCTGACTGGGCAGAGCCCTAGTATCAGCTTCTCTCCCTACTCAAAGGCAAGAGAAGCCCTTAGGTATGAAGAGCGAGGACTCATTAACTCAAACTTTTCTTAGTTCTTCTGACTCTGAAATTTTACCTATTCCTCTCTCTTCAGGATGTAAAACATTCATTGAAACACTTAAGCAGATTTTTAAAGTATCTCCAGTTGTTTTCAACAAGGTTATTTACTCTATCACAAACCACTCTCCCCCATTCAGACCCTCATTATATTTTTGTTCTTTGTTTTAAAAAAGTAACAGACTTCACTTGCTCCTCTAATTTTGACATAGGACACAGATGAGCAAGTCTTACATTAAGTACCCGAGAACAGGTTTGCTTTTCGTGAAGGAATTTATAATGCTCTTAGAGATACGGAAGCCGCCTCCGTACAATGTTACAGTCAGGAACCGAAGATGTGTGTGTTATTTTCAGGTCTATGTCTCGTGCCTTAGCATGAAGGTGGATCTTCACTCCACAACAATTCTGTAACACAATAAGGAGTTGAGGAAGTGAGGCTCTGAATTGTTCATTTAGGGGAGTTGCTTTATTTAATCTTCCCATTTCTAAAGAGAACCAGCTGTGGGTATTTGTTTCTTTTCCTACAAAACTCTATCATATTACTTCAATTCAAATTTTTCATTTTCACAGATCTTTAGCATGTATTCCAATACTCCTATGACTGATTTGCAACAGAGTTGGTCACTCTGAATGTTCATAGCTAAATGAAGATTCATAAACTCCTGAAACCTTCTGGAAAACTAACTTTTCTACCATCATACAGAAATGCAGAGAAGGAAGGATAAGAATATAGTTATAATTTCTTTCTTCAGTACATTCCTTAGAAACATATGCTATCTTAGGTAATGTTCCGATATCTCCAGACATATGACCTTCTTTATGTAATTAAGTATTCCCAGCTTGCTAATAACTAAAGATCTATGGTAGAATCTTTAAAAGCTGGAAATTTCCAGCTTACCACTAAGAATCTTTATTTGCAAGATTGAACTTGGCTGGGTTTTGTCATGTTTCTGTGGTAGTGATGAGGTAAGTGTAATAGAGTGCACATTTTCAGAATAGTATCAAGATCCCTTGATCCAATCTCTCGAATTTATTTAGCATACAAAAGGTATGACTTCAAAGAGCTTGTACCTTCTAGGTGATAAAGAAATGAGGTTTACTTATAAAAGTCAGCATATAAAATTGAATATAGAACAATAATATCAATAATCAGGCTACTTTATCGATTTCTAATTATGGAACATGTGACCACTCATTTAACTTCTGCAATGCATTTGACATATTCATTCAGTGAGGGTTAACAATTCATAAAATACTCAATGGTTTTTTGGTAAGATCCGAATAATGTGTGTGTGTGTGTGTGTGTGTGTGTGTGTGTGTGTGTGTGTGTGTGTGTTATGAACTTCGAAGGGCTGGAGATAGGCCTTAGGGGTTAGCACCATTTACTGCTTTTCCAGAGGAACTGGGTTTGGTTCTCAGCACTCATGTTGGGTGACTAAAAACCACTTGTAACTCCAGGTCCAGGGAATCTGATGTTCTCTCTGGCCTCTGTGGGAACCAGCATATATGTAAGTGAATGCGCACACATGCAAATAAATCAATTATTAAAATGTTAAAAGAGAAAATATTAAGTTGAAAACTAAAAAACCACCAGGAAAATGCAAGAATTAGCATTATTTCATTTATTAGTGCTTTTGCCCCGGTGTAGAAAATACACTCTATTCAGACACTTAAAAATTTCATCAGCTTTTACTTGTATGAAATTATTATACTAATTACAAATTTTGATTCACATATTCATTAAAGCAGGTTTATCATAGCATCTGTTGTGTAATTCTTTATCAGCCTAACTCAAATTATGTGTATGAAAGTAATAAAACTGCATTTCTCTTTCAATAATAACCTTAAAGTATCTCTATTAGTCTAAGTATTTCTCTAAATTTTATTCCAGCATGACTGTGAGAAAGTAACATCTGATATTGTAAAATGAGTTCAAACATACCTTAATAAACATGTAAAGATACTATTCAGTGATAATATCCACATGCTGTGGACATGCTTGATATTTTATTCTGCTGTGGTCACTTAGCATCAGAGAAACAGAACCTAGCTGGAAGGGAAACAGACCCACAGCAGAGTGAGGGCACAGTCTTAAGTGATTCAGAGACCAGAACTCCTCTATCTCTAGCTCACTTTACAGCCTTGTCAATCCCAGTGTGAAGCAGGTAATGTGTGCGATGCTGTAAAGACATTTGCATCCATGTACTTCAGTAACACAGATAAAATAACCCCCTTTATAGTCCGCCAGCTTGCTTCTTTTTCTCATCCTTCATGCCCCATCCCAAGCAGACTAGTGTTCTCTGAGTGCAGCAGACACCAGAACTATTTTGTGACTCTGAAGATGTTCTGCACCAACTTTTTGACCTTGAGGCTAGAGAGCTATGCTTTCCTGGGACTCTGCTCTGTTACAGGTGAGGTTCTGTTCACTCATTTCCCCTTCAACAAAACAATCAGCTCCTGGGAGGCCAATACACAGCCACATCCAAGGTCTTTTCACTATTTGCATAACATAGGAGCTGTCATATGGTTAGATGGGAAGAACTGAATTACGCATGGGAAGAAAAGGATTGGTAAGTGGATGCTCTAGGTAACCTAGAGGTCCACAATGCCTAACAATGCAGATTGGTGTAAGTTAGAATGCATTTCAGAGCACAGCAAACAAAAGATATAAGAAATATAACATAAATTTTTCTTACTATCACAATAGTATCTTCTAATATTATTTGGTATAAAACTACCCATAAACATAAAGCATTAAAACGATTTCCATTCCATCAATTTACTTCCATTTCTCCAAGTAATTTTTATCCTTTAATAAACCTTAATTTCAGTACCAGGAAGTAAATGATAGGAGAATAAAGTAAAGAGTGTTTATATTTTAAACTAATTAAAATTATATTTTTAAAATACTTTTTTACTTGAGAAAAACTTCCCAATAAATGAATTAACTTATTAAAAATAAAATACTCCTTACTTTTTAGGGCAAGTGTGTGTGTGTGTGTGTGTGTGTGTGTGTGTGTGTGTGTGTGTGTATAATGTTTTAAGTGGTTACTCATTTTGGAAGAGATTAGAGATGATTTGCTTCAAATTATGTTTTTGAAATCCTATGTGTTCAAAGGGGGATTTATTCCTTTGCAATGTCTTAGTTGTAATAAGAATAATACCGAAGGACAATTAGATGTGATTATCTCTGAAGAAGACCAGAGTGATACCCTTAACTTCCTATGTGAATGAAAGCAAACCACTTAATGCTTTTAACTTCCATTTCTTTCTTTTTTTTTTTATTTTAAGTAGGTGCTAGAGTCGATGAGAGTTAAAATGCCATGTAGCCTTAAAATGCTGTGACTCTAAATGAGAAGCAGCCAGCTTTCAAAAGCCTAAGAAATCTGTCATATCCTTTGCAACAGACAGGACATAAACTCAAGCCAAGCCAATAAAGAAGCCAGTCCAGCAAAAGCAAGAAGGAGAACCTTCCCTCAAAGCTCAAATACTATCACATTCCAGTACTATTACCCAATTCCTCCATTTGTCGGAGTAGCCCACTGTCTATTGGGCCAATTTCCTTGAAGGCCAATTAATTTTGTGCTGCATGAAATATTCTCCAGATACTAAAGAGTCATTTGGGGAGGGAACATAAAAGTTATTCTAAACAATAATGTGCAATTTATAGTCTGGATGTGGCACATACTGTATTGGCTTATTTTTATTTCACAGTTAATCTCCCAGCTCACAAAAGTTTTTTATCAGATTGGAGGCATGTTCAGTATTTCCCTTTATAAAATTTTATGGTCTCTTTCTATTTTCTGAAGTTTATTTTATAGGCACAATTTGCTGCTTTAATCTCACCCAATTGTCATGTTCTAAATCATGGTGAATAAAAATGTCCTTAAAGGAGAGATGTGCTGAGGGTGTAGAGCTTAATTACACTTAGTGTCTGATTTGGAAGTGATGTGGGCATCTCAAAGTGAGAAACAGAGTAACACTGCAGTACAGATGCATGCAAGTCAACACAAGTCACCCCTGGGCTGGTGGCTGCAGAGCTCCCTCTGCCATACATTCTGATGGCGTTCTCATGCAGGTGGGTCCTCTGGTTCTCCAGGAGCATCTTTCAGGCTAAGGAAATGACTGGATTCCCTTGATACAGACTGCTCACAAATCAGGAAAATATGGGCTCTGTGGGTTACACCATCAATGAACAAGACACTTTTGGAGGCATGCTTTTCTGATAGGAGCTTCCTTAATTCTTGTTCTGGCAATGACGAGTAGTGGACAAACTTACCTGAGAAACGTCAATGCAGTCATTGTTTAATAACACTCAAGAGGATTTAAAGTGTGCATGGTCTGTCTACTGTCCTGTCTCTTTAGGTATCCAGAGAAGGAAGATAACAGGAAGAGAAGCAATGTAGCCCATAAATGCAGGATTTTGCATTCCTGTGACATCTTCTCTTAGTGTGTTGCCTGATTATATTGCACCACTTTCTGTTCAATAAAATACTCTGGTCAGTAATTCAAATATCTTTTGCCTGACCAATTATAAGCATTCTAGTTGATCTCTAAATCATAAAGAATATTTAAATAAGTCAATCCAACTTTGGCCTCCCCATGATGTCTCTATTAAAGGAAGATGGCCTCTGAGTGCTTGGGTGGCTGATACAGGTGTCAGGAGTTGATAATCAATCCGGAGATAGACATGATGACCCTCGTCACAACAAGGACATTACGCAAGTTACACAAATCAAAAAATTATCATTTTGGCTTAAACCCCCAGGACTTTCATTTGTCACCTGCAATAAAATTAGACTGGACCAAAAAAACCATTACTGCAGATGGAACAGCTAGTTTTTTCTGAAGCACAGTGCACTATTCATCTTCTGTGTTTTCTGTTGGCTGGTTCTTAAGCAGCCCAATTCTGGACTATAAGAAAATATGACCACATATACCAAACCGATGCTGTTACCATTGACAAAAAATGCTCTAAAGCATTCTTGGCTAAATCCCTCATGGGTAATTCTGAAAATAAACTGTAAACTATACAATCAGTACCAAGGAAGTAGAAGGCAGCAACAATCACAGAAACAGTACCTCTGACATAAATGCTATTTTTACCTGCACGATCCCTTATTTATAGCTCTGGATATCCTCTGCAAAATTGGTTCTGTCATTTACACACTATAAAGCAATGTCAGAATATTTTAATACAATAGGTATTTAAAATGTCCATATTTATTCTCATGTAGGCATTTATAAGTTTTCCTATTATGTAACGATGCATATATAGGGAGTATAGTCTCTGCACGTTTTGAAATTTATATTCATAATATCATAGAATATTCTCTTGAGATTTTTCTTTTTGCTTGAGGTTATGTTTTTAAAAACTTGTTTTTCAGGGAAAGAGAGACAGGGAGAAAATAAAAGAGAAATAAGTAGGGGGTGAGGAGGATAAAGACCTTATGTATTTAAAGGCTTCCATTGTATTTTATTGTGTAAATAAATCACAATTTAGTTATCAGTTTCCCTATTACATCTTGGGGTGTTTCTATCCATCAGACATAGATTATAACAAATAACATGGCCATGAACTACCTAGTTACAAACTTCTCTTATACACTATATAATATTTGTTAGAAGTACAGTCCAGTAGTGATGTTCTGGTTAGTTTGCCTCTCTGTTGCTGTGATAAAAACATTTGACTAAAAGCAACTTGAGGAGAAAAGAATTTGTTTGGCCTAAAGGTTATAGTCCATCATCAATGAGAGAAACTCAAAGTAGGAGCTGGAAGCAGGGACCATAAAGTGATGGTACTTACCAGCTTCCTTCCTTGTTTCTGTAGTCTAGATCCACCTACCTAGGAATGGCAATGTCTACCATGGACTAGACTGTCTAATGTTAGTCAGAATTCAAGAAAATGCTCCCACAGATATACCCACAGGTTAATATTGTGGATGAAAATCCCCAATTGAGATTGCCTCAAACTGGCTGTCTCCAGTCAGTATCAAGTTCACAAAAAATTAACCAGTATAGGGCTGGAGAGATTGTTCAGTGGTAAGAGCACTGTCTGCTCTCGAATTCAATGCCCAGCAACCACATGGTAGATAAAATCCATCTGTATTAGGATCTGATGCCCTCTTCTGGCATGCAGATGTATAAACATATAGAGCACTCATATACACAAAATAATAAATCTTAAAAGAATTAGCCAGTGTATCTTGATACATGCATGGTTCCAAATGCTTTATGTGACATTAAATATGTTCATAAAGTAAATTAACCATTTTCCATTTTAGTCAGTATTTCAGCCTTTGCTACTCTTGAGAAACAAAAGAATCGCATTACAATTTTATTATGAATCTTTACAATAGAAAAAGTCTAGGGATATTTAAAACAAAATATTATGTATAATCTCATCATATCATCATGATTTTCTACCAACACTGGTATGATGGTATCTTTAAATTTTTTGGTAAATTTTAATCATATATTGTTTCTGCAGGTACCAGAGACAAGAATTCAGGGAAGATGCAAGAGCATAAATAAAAAAAGAAATATTGCTGATATTACAGCTCAAACCATCACAACCCCAACCCCTTTCCAAATAAGACACACTGGCGTTGTGCCACCATCTCTCCAGGGCCTTGGAATGAGACAAAACTCCTACAATAAGGTTATGGCCTTCTCAGTCTCTCCTGGCTATACCTCAAATGTACTTTCTATGTTTCTTCTTTATACTGTCTCTGCCTCAAGTCTCCCTGTTACATAGTTTAGATCATTGTACTTAATAAAATTCTTCGTGAGTATTTCATAATCAGAATATAGAGACTGATTATGATACTTCCTTATAACACCACAGAAGTCTCTCTCTTTTCATCAAAATGTGGTGGTTTGAATAAGGTGGTCTCATGGATATGGTATATAAGTCTAAATACTTGGTCCTCACTTTATGGAACTGTATGGAAAAGATTAGGAGGTGTGGCTATGTGGGAAGAGGTATGTCACTAGTGGCAGGCTTTGAGATTTCAAATGGTTCCTGTGTGTTCTCTGTCTTCTGACTGCAGTTCAACATGTGAGTTATCTGCTGTTTCTACACCTATGCTTTCATTCTACCATCATGGAATGAAACCATGTTGTACTATAAACCCAGTTAAATGCTCTTTTTATACATTGCCTTGGCGATGTTGTAACCCAGCAACATAAAAGTAATGAACACACTTAGGTATCTGCATTCACTGCTTACTACTTTCTCTGAAATTCTTGATGCTCTTCTATGCTCCAACTTTAATCAATACACTTTAGCTCTGCTCTGTTTTCCTTTCTTTTTTCATCAACTGCGGGTCTTTAAACATAACCAAAAAATTCTCCACCTAACCAAAGTCAATGTCACATTTACTGAGGAAGCTCTATACTAATGCCTCATATGACTTCTTCCAGGAAAATGGCACGAGCCCACTAATGCATGAAAAGTAGTCAGTGGCTTCCAGAGACCTACGTTACTACTCACTATCTCCTCAGTACTACTCCTGGCCCCGCCTTCAGATCTATGATTTCCTCTCAGTACAGACATTGAGATGATAACCAAGAATGGAAGCCTGAAGTCTACATTCATTATTATTGAATATTCTAATGAAATCTAAACTATGTAACAGGGAGACTCAAGGCATAGATAATAGGAAGGAACAAAGCACCAGAAGATCATGCTAATGTCTGTTCTTTATCTTTTGCAATTTTCTCGTTAAGTTTCCCCTACCATACTTCTAGCTGTGGATTGTTTTTAGTATGATGTTTTCATTAATTCTTTGAGAATTTCATACACACATACAGTGTATTTTCACTATATCTATTCCTTACTCCTTTCAGATCTATTCTCTGCTTACAACGTATTCTTTCTTCTATTTATTCATTACTGTCTGCAACACAACAAACTCAAAATAATTCACATGCTTCATTTCCACACAGGGAGAGACTAATATATTATGGTCTAGCTTCTACTCACTTGAAATCTGAGGTCAAGAGAGGGGCATCCTTGATTATTGTTATAATGTTCTTTTGTAATGAATAAAATCCAGTGTGAACAAATGTTATCATTATTTGTTTGAGACTATAAATTTCTTCTAATCTAGTTTATTTAGTTTTATCATTTTTCAACACTTACTATAGTGATATGGGATATCTTTAATGACTGCTTTAATAATCACCTAGATTTCTGCCATCGAAATAACCCAAAAGGGGGATAGAAAGATAATTCACTGGTTCAGCTTATTGTTCTAACAGAGGGCCCTCATTTGCTTTCTAGCACCCAGAAGTCATACAATAGCCTGTGAATCGCAGCTTTAAGCTACATGATGTTCTTCTGGCCTTCAAAAAATTGTATGTGTCTGTGTACTTAAAAATAAAACTGGAAATTGGCAAAGCAGAAGACGTGGTATCTAGGAATTCTCCCAAAGCCCCCACGAATACTCATGGCCCAACTGTGCTGTGCAGTGCCGCCTGGGAGCCTGGGCTGAGATGCTCAGTCTGGGTGGGGCTTCTGTTTGTGTTGTTCCTCATTAGACTCCCCAGATTCAGTGATCCTGCTCTGATCCACAGGGTAAAGCCACTGCTGGTAAAGATAGATCAGGAAGACCATGTCACCTGTGATACAGGCCAGCTGTGGGAATGATGATGATGAAGGCAATGACATCATCAATGAAAGTGTTAATGCCTTGTATGTAAAGGCCTTCCAGGGCAGGTGTACCATTGACTTCATCTTATGTTTGACAAAAATCTGTGGCAAGATGAAGAGGAAGCCAAAGGCATAGACACTATCCACAAAACTGTTGATGAGCCAGCAGTACCTGCTCTAAATCCTTCTAAGCATTTCTCAGTGTCTCTGACACCCTCTCTTCTTGTGTTCAGAAGGAACCATACCACTTAACCATACACCCACATGAACTTGGGTCTTGGTGATGGTACCAGGGGCAGTTATCCAAGGGTAGCTCTCATTGCATGAGTGTCCCATGGCAGCCAGGGAACATATCTAAGCACGAAAGGGAAGGGAGCATGATGAACTTCCACGTCAGCTTGTTCAAGGCTTCTTATGTGGATTCCACACACACAAATCCTTCTGTACCAACTCTGGGATCAAATGGCTCTTTCTCCTTTTTGTTTAAAAATTGATTGTTTAAAGCTTAATGTGTTTCAATTTTAAAATGAATTTCTTTGGCAGTGAAAATAAAATAAATTTGGAATAAAAACAAAAAAAACGAAATCAACAAAAAAATAAATTAAAAAAACCCCAAGACTCACATATGGCACACATATGAACATGAAGGCAAAATATTCATATGTGTAAAATCAAATAAATAGATTTAAACAATCATTCTTTCACATGAAAAGTAAAAACTAAGAGTGATTGACAGGAAAGTGGAGAATCCACAGTGACGCAAGCAGACAGGCATCTACATCTCCATGCACCCTGCTCCTCTCTTCCATAGAACTCGGCTTAGGAAATACATAAGGAACCCCAAAGTTTATGGTACACAAACATAAGATGCCGACTGTGCTCTCACTCCTCTAGAATGTGAGGGCAAACTGGCGTTAAGATCAACTAGCCTAAGAAACAAAAATGTTTAGAAGACTGATTTCAAAATACTTTTTGAAATGTGTTGGATTATAATATGTTTATAAAAATATGGCAGAACATAAATCCCACTGGAAGCTATTTATTATATTTTTGTATCCTCTCAACTGAACGTTTATTGGGGGATGATTATTACTACTAATGTAAAGAACTCTGTTACTTGCTTATCATAAAGCTCTTAAAGCAAATCAGAGTAAAGATATATTTTCCCCAATGTTTTTTTCTAAAACTTAAGAGATATTATTGAAACAAATTTTTTGCTTCTTGGTAGACGTCTTTCTCTGGGCCTCAATTTGCCCAATTTCAAAAAGATTAGATTGAGATGATGTCGAGATTTATTTCAAAGATAACATTCAATATATTTGGTGGTGTTATAAATTTTATTTTACCTCTCAGGATATGTAATACACAACTAAAGATAAAATTATGTAATGATTTTATTTAAAATATATATCCAGTCCTACATATCTGAAATTCCATATTTATTGATTCAAACAATTATGCATATAAAAATATTCTAAAAGGTAATATATGTGCTTAGCATCTTCAAAATGTATGTTCAATATTTATTCCAATGTACTATACTATTTATATAGCTTTAATACTATATTAAATACAAGTAAGTTAGAAATGATTGTAGGTATGACAGGGAATACCCTTTAGCATATAAGTGCCTTCAGAATCATTAACAACCATGGATCCAAACTGGTAAGCAAGAAGTGATGAATATTTGAAGAAGAAGAAGCTGTTCAGAAGTGAGGCTAAGACACCACTATGAGAAGTGTGGATGCCTTTGCAGAGTCTGAGATGCTTTTCAATAATGCCAAGCTCATTATACCACGTGATTCACCTGGATCACTTTGGAGATCTTAACTTCCCTTCAAATTAGAGGCTCTGAAAAGTGTGCTGTGTACATAGAAAATCTGAAAATTACTACTAGAAGCGAATGCCAATTTGGGAATATATCATTCATACCAAAATGAACATTTCTAGAAAGCATGTTTTCACCTCTGTATCTAATGCAGCTGCATTTGACCTCCTGTCATTATGGAATTCTGCTTCATCTAAGGTGTTACAATTTTCATCATTTCAGATGCCACCACACTCAGTTCCCAAGAGAGGCAAGACAAGCAATTCTCAACAGCAATTGCCAAGGAAACAGATGGAAACTCAAGGGATAAGTAAGTGCATTTATACTACAGCAGGGGATTTCAAAATTCCCTTTCAAATAGAGCCAATTAAGACACGGAAACTCTGACAGGACTTCCAACACAGAATAAGCGTAAGAACACATGGCCCATGTCAGTATTTTAATTGGCTCCACCTAGGGAGTGTTTTCTAAGCATTTGAAATCAACTCCTGCCAGAATGCATAAATTTTACTTTGATATCTAAGGCAGAATAATACAACTCTGAGGACCACAAAGACCCCCCAGTTTCTTTTTCTACAGTGTCATGATGTTTGGGAGAAAGACACAGGTATTGTCTCTATGCATTGATCTCTACTCTGCTATCAGGTAGAGGAACATGGCGCCCTAAAATAGAAAAAGCTTAAACAGAAACCTGGGACCGAAACTGACGAGATGAGTCAGAGGTAAATCAGTTTTCCACACAAGCCTGCCAACTTGGGTTAAGTTCCCACACTACACAAAAATGAAAGGAGAGAACCGACTCCATAGGATGTCCTCTGACCTCCACATGTGCATGATATATTATGCATGCCCACCCAAATACATTCATCATGCATTTACACACACACAAAAGTATACAGAGAGAGAGAGAGAGAGAGAGAGAGAGAGAGAGAGAGAGAGAGAGAGAGAGAGAGAGACAGAGAGAGAGAAGGATTCACATATGTAAAAATAAAATGAATCCTTTATAAAACAGCCAATTAAAACTTAAAACTGCTCCAAAGTATATAAACAGTCAAATGGGTATTCAGGAGCTACAAGGAAATAGTTCAATTTAATCTATTTGAATATAAACTGAAACAATTATGAGACACTGAGAAACATGGAGAGAGGGAGAGAGAGAAGAGACAGACAGACAGAGAGACAGAGACAGAGAGACAGAGACAGAGAGACAAAGAGTCCTAGCTTCTAGATGAGACTCGTGCCTGGTCAAAGTGCTAAGAGTGGGCATCTTCAAGTGTTTATCTGCAAACAGGACATTTATATCAATCTGCTCCTCATCACAGCCCAGGGAACACTGAGAGTAGAAAACTTGTGAAAGGAAAGAGAGGGCAGGAGAGTCTAGAGGTGTCTGCTGGACAGGGCATGGCTGTTGTCCTCATGAACTAAGCAGCTATAGTTACCAGAAGACTCGGTCAAATCCAAGCAAGTTGAAATTCCTAATATGACTAAAGAAGGGTCTACTAAGACTCCAATGCTAGCCTAGTAGTTGCTAGCTCCTGAGGAAGGGGGATTACTTTACTTTGGGTCAGGGACCACCAGTATATCTTCTGTACCCCAGTGTATGCACCTTCCCCAACTCATCTCCTTTCAACATGCATGCATCACACACACACACACACACACACACACACACACACACCCTGTGCAGATAGGCAGCACAAATTTTAATCAGTGAGTTATAATTTCAAAGGAGAACATGAAGAGGTTAGGAAGGAGACACCTTATACAACAGTTCCGTAGAGATATAGGAGAATTAAATACATTGAGATGCATTGTATGATATTGATATTCAAATTTTTTAAATAATAAAGTTTAAATAAAAAGAACTAATAGCATACTATACCACATACACCATAAAGACAAACATAATATCTTGTGGCATTCTGTGTTCTCAACAACACATTACCACAAGACACAATGGTGCAGTCAAAGTTATAACATTTATTTGTTAATGGTGATTCAATTAATTTTCATTAACATGCGTAGGGTGCCCCAGGAGTCTTACAGATGATAATCTAGCAGTCACAATTTCTTACTAGGGCTATGCAGATTTCATTTCTTTTAATGGCTGAGTAATATTCCATCCTGTGAATGTAGCATATCATGAGTAAATAAATGAGACTAAAAAATTAAAAATCATCCTGATTGAAGTGACCCTGACAGAGAAAGGTGATTATGATCAGTGCCTTGCTGAACCATCACAAGAGAAGCTTCTTCTGCAGCAGATGGGAACAAACACAGAGGCACACAGCCAGACATTATGTAGAAAATAGTAGATCTTGAAACACTCAGCCCAAAGATGTTTCCCTCAAACTTTTCATGGAATTCAAGGAATGCTGCAGGAGAGGAGGCAGAAAGCGAGTAAGAGCCAAAAGGGACAGGGAACACCATAAAAATAAGTCTCTTCAAATCAAGACTGAGCTCACATGAACTCACAGATAAAAGGACAGGATGCACAGGACCTGCTACACCCGTTGAGGCTCTTAGAGCTAAAAGGGACATGGACTTAATCTCTTACTCAAAACTAACTCCAGTTGATAACCACCTGCTAGTGAAAATTAAAATTTCTTCAAGTGAGTTTTACTGGGGAAACAAACTATTCTTAAGGGTTGGCTGCATGTCCAGCAGTCGATGTCCAAACAAACTCAAAAGCATCTTTGGAGATTCCTTGTCCCACAATGTCCTGTCAGGAATTTTTCTTTTTTTAGTTTTTATTTTGTTGTTTTTATTTTATTTATATAATTTTTCTTCTTTCTCTTGACGCTACAGGTCCTTTTGTATATGTAGTATGACTTCTAGCTTAACAATTTTATGGTATTTTTGAGTGTGCAAACAAGAGGGTCTCTGTTTCTTCTGATTTCTCTTGAATTCTTTCCTTCTTTTGGTTTGTTTTATTGTATTCCAATGTGTTATTGCTTATTTTATCTTATTTATTTTGTCTTATTATTGCTATAGAAAAGCTTGTTTGTTTTATAATGAGAACAGAAAGGAATTGGATCTGGAGTGGTGGGAAGGTAGGGGTGGGATAAGTAGAGAGAACAAACCACAATCAGAATATATTATGTGAGAAAAAAAAAAACTATTTTCAAAACAAAGGAAAATAAAGCTATATGGAGACATGTATAGGATTTTCAGCACAAACTACAATTTTTATACTAATGATAAAAAATCAAATGGGCAGGAGACTATACACTATTAACTACAATGTATTAATAGCATGCTTGTAACAAAAGCCTAAGACCTATCTCAGAGATAGTGGTGAATAAAATCACTCAGGATAATATGAAATCCATAGCACACAACTGTTTAAGTAATTTAAACTTCATACTCTACAAACTAAGTGTTGCAGTAAATAATAAAATTGGATGGCTTAATCTTTTATTGGTCCCCGTGGTCTCACCCCATAGATGCCGCTGCAGTGTGGAGCCAAGCACACACATTCAGTCCCCACAACACATGGCACACCAGGCCGCCTCTGAGAACTCAGGCGTGGTTGACTCCACTGTCCCTGTTGTTTCTGTCCGGGGTGGATATGACCACCCAGCACAAACATGACTCCAAGGCCTAATAGCTTTTCATGTCGGTTTATATATTAAATTTTCAGTCCACAAACCCTCTACACAATAAGATTATATCTAATGGACAAAGATACAAACTGTCTTCCTATATGAGATAAATGACCTATAAAATCCCTTAAAATATTCATATCTACCTACCTCCAACTATGTCTACCTGGATCCAGATCATCCTTCTCGAGCTCCATCTTGATTTCTCCTCCCGTCTCCTTCTGCCTCCTGCCTCTACTTCTGCTCCTCAACCTTTCCCCGCCTACCTCCCTCCTATCCAATTATGTATTGACTTAACATAAATCTACAACTAAGACTACCTGAAGTACAAAAGCAACTCTAAACATGCATCTCAGAGTAAGGTTTTAGATTTTTGAGAATGACTGAATGACCCTAATCATTGTAAAAACAACAAATTAAAAAAAATAGATTATAAAAGACACAGAAGTGGTTTGGATAAAGAAAAAACAGCAAATCTACTACAATGCAACTTTTGCTGAACAATATTCCATTTTTTTACAACTTTATTTAAAAAAACCAAGATACATGCACAGATTTTTAAAAGTATTTTGGCATAAAACTATATAAATATATTTTTGTCAGAACTTGATTTTTTTCTAAAGGTTTGATAGTATGCATTGAAATCTTACTAGTTACAATGAGCATAAAATACATGTAAAACAAAATGTAACATGGAAAAAGTCAAAGTTATCTTGGTGTGTATAGATTAAGCATAATGATTGTTAAATATCAAAAATTGCCACAAGGCTGTATTCTTAGCTCTTGAGTTATCAATGATTTAAGGTCTAGGTGCACCCAACTCTGAGAGGGTGCTATACACTCATTGCGCTTGTTGTTTTTGTTGTTTTCTTATTTTTTTTTTTTTTTTTTTTTTTTTTTAGGATTGAGGCTTCAGCTTTTTGGCCTTTCTTTTTTTGAGCTTCATATGGTCTGTGAGTTGTTTTTGGGGTTTTCAGAGCTTTCTGGGATTAGCATCCCAATATCAGTGACTGCATATTATGTCTGTTCTTTTGTTACTGGGTTACCTCACTCAGAATGATATTCTCTAGATACATCCATTTTCTTAAGAATTTAATAAATTCATTTTTTCTGATAGCTGAGTAGTACTCCATTGTATAAATATACCACAATTTCTGTATCCATTCATCTACTGAAGGACATCTGTCTTATTTATAATAGCCTGAAGCTAGAAAAAAAACAGTATTTTATTTTTTAAGAGCCTTACCTTTAAAATTGTTTACAATAGCACTGCTACAATACCATAGAAGTTCTCAATCACAACCAATTTTATTCTTCAAGAATGTATTTCATTTAAAGTGGCTTGCCATAAATAAAGTAATAACTTCTCCTAGTTAATTCTTTGGGTGTTATAAAATAGATGCATAAATGCTACCTGTTTTTTTAATATTCTGTTATACTCAAAAAAGTGGGATGAAAATGTAATGATAAAAGTGAAGAAGCTTGTTAGAGACTCAATTATAAAATAGTTTATAAAAAGAATCTTTTAATATGTTATAAATGAGTCTAGACAGAAAGGTAAAAACCAGACTATACCAACAAGATTAGATCCTTAGGTCCCAGCATTTCTACATATGTTGGTTAACTATTGCTGTAGTAAGATAGCCAACATAACTTTCAACAAAGAAGGTGATTTTATGGTTCACACGTTTAGAACTTTCAATTCATGCTTAGTGGGGCTTGCTACTTTGGGGTATATGATAAGGCAGTGAGTTTCAGCAGAGCACAGAGTGAAGGAAGTCCATCACTATGGCAACAACAATAGAGAAGGAAGCAGGAGTCCCAGGTCATCTACCAATATTGATAGATTTTTATGATGATCTGAATATAAATTGCCAATACACGTGGCACCATGGAAAGGTGTGGCCTTGTTGGAACAGGTGTGGCCTTCTTGAAGGATGTGCATCATTGTGGGGGTGGGCTTTGGGGTCCTATGCTAAAGCTTCACCCAGGGCAGAATGACCCTCTTCCTGGTTACCTGTAAAAGACAGACTTCTGACGGCCTTAGAGATTGAGATGTAGAAATCTCTTGGCTCCCCCAGCACCAAGCCTTCCTGCTTTCTGCCGTGCTTACCACCATAATGACAGTGGATTGAACCTCTGAAACTATACGTCAGCCCCAATTAAATATTTGCCTTTATAAGAGTTGCCTTGTTCATGGCATCTCTTCCCAACAATGAAACCTAAAAGACAGTATCCCAATATACCCTATTACTGAAAGGCTTCAATAGCATTAGACTATGGACCAAGACTTTATCTTCCATGATTTTGAGGATCATTCTATATACAAACTACAACACTATATTAAATTGCATCTCATTATCTTTTTAACAGTGAATTCTGCCATTGTAGCTTTACTGGTCCTGCTATGTATGGAGAAATATAGCTGAAGCATAAGTCATGGATTTGATTCTTTTCTATTTTAGTCAAATCTGTCTTTATCTTTTCCTTTGACATGGAAAGTGAATTGTAATGGAGTTCCCATTAGGAAATCATTGGAGTACTAGCTGAATTCTGAATCTCCATATAAACAATTTCAAATATTAAAAATGTAGAGAAACATAGAAAACTATGCCAGAACCACAAATATAGGAAGGTCCAGAAGAGAAACATGGCAGACACGAATTTATCTTGTTTTACCTTACAATGTGATGTCTTAGTATTCTTTGACACTTGTGAACTTTTCTGTATATAAAAAATCTTACAATATCCCATTCATATCTAACAATAGCGATTCAAAACTGCCAAGAAGTGCAAAATAAAAAAAATGTAAGTCTTGAGAGATATTTTAAACCATTTTTAGAGAAGTGGGACGATGTATTTCCCTTCTGAACAGCAGAGAGAAGGAGATACACAATGCAGACCATGAGAAGATGTGAGAAAACCTCTGTCTATTGCTGGGACAATGTCAACCTTCTGAACAGCAGCGAGAAGGAGATACACAACGCAGACCACGAGAAGATGTGAGAAAACCTCTGTCTATTGCTGGGACAATGTCAACCTTCTGAACAGCAGCGAGAAGGAGATACACAACGCAGACCATGAGAAGATGTGAGAAAACCACTGTCTATTGCTGCGACAATGCCAAGTGCTATAAACTCAATAAGAACCAAGGCCTATGGAAATACAAAAGCTACAGAAACAACTAAGCATATGGAATGATTATCAAATGCAAAGAACAGTCAGAAAAAGCTCTCCTCAAGACCAAATATCAAGCACCATATATAAGATCTTAAGCAGAAACTGCCAAATCCCAGACCAGAGTTCCTTTCAGACCCAGTCCTGGAAAGCTTGGAAATTGTAAATATTGTTACAAATTTTCTAAACCTTCAACTGGATGATACCTCCAGAAGACAGAAGACAAAGCTACAGAACTGCCAGCAGCAACATGGAAACCGACTCCAGGAGGCCGCTACTCCATGGACCCAATCGTCATCTCTGATGAAGTAAGAATCAACTACAAACAACTTAAAAGACCTTTGTGAGACGGCAGGGAAGCACAGCATGAAGGGCTGCACGGGACAGGAGCTACACTTTGCTCACAGAGACTCACAAGTAGGACCTCTCCCCTTGCCCATGTCCCCAACCCTGCAGATCTCCCTCAGGGTGACCGACCACATAGACTGAGATGCCAATGAATATAGCTGTGGTACCATTTTATAGTATTACTATGTTGTATTTCATATGCTATTTGATAACTTTTGATTGTGGTGTCTTGAGCCTTGGTTTTTGTTCTACCACTGAATATTGTGCTGACCTCTAAAAATACCCAAATCAGGTTTCAGAATTACTGAATGTATTAACTAGGTGATTCTGCAGGGAATATCTGCTCATGTCACCTGTTTGAAATTTTGCTTTTTAGAAATTTACCTTTTAAATGTGAAATGTGAGAACTTTCCCCCTCCATGAGAGAGGTAGGAAGGGGTCGGGAAGGACAGTGCACAGTCCCACCAATAAAAGCATCCTGGTACTCAGGGAAGTGATATTTTGACAAGTAATTTAAACAGAGCAAAACCAAGAGCTCTTAAGTAACTATAATACTTCCAGCCATCAGGATTGAATGGTCTTCTATTTTTCTTGGTCCAACAATAAAAGCAAATCATTGTCTAAAATGATAAAAGGCAACCAACTGATAAAGAATGTCAAACCAAGCTCTAAGAATATCATGTATACCTCCAGGTTCACCAAAGATCATGCATTTACCAACAGTTGCTTTTTTCTTGTTTGTCTTAGCAATGTGAGCCAATAAATAATAAATGCCACCCCCTATTTGAAGAGATACTTTCTTAATAAGAATTAAAAGCTCATTGATATTGTACATCGATCTAATTTTATGTCTAGATTTACTGACAGTTGCCCATAATAAACTTCTCTAAAACATTCAATTTGTTTGGAGAAGACACAGCATGTACACTCCAGTGCCATACAAATGATAAAGGAACAGGTCTTTGCTTTGGCTTTCCACTGTTTCCTAGGGCATAGCCAAGCTTAGTACCTCATGGAATCTCAGTAAATGTCTACATAATGAAGCCTGAATGGCTAAATTAATGCATACACTTGACCATTCTGAGCCTGTTTGTACACTGCTAACATCAAGAAACAGGTGATGGTTGCCTGTTTATTTTTTAAAATGGAGACCTAACAAGATAATGTGTCTAAAAATGCTATGCTAGCTAAAATGATCCAAACGGGGTTGATAAAGCATGGGTACAGAATTCAGATGGTTTGAACATCAGCACCGTGTCTTATTCGTTGTCTAATTTTGGTGAAGGTTTTTATCTGCTCTGAAATTCACTCTTAGAATTTGTAAATTACACTTAAAAGCTAATGTGTGCAATCCATACTCATATGACATTTTTGTACTGTACCAGATAGACTAACAATTAGAAAAAAGTTCTGTCTCCAAGAATCATATAGTCTAGAAAGGAGATAGATAAGGTTTACAAATCATTTTAATATATAGTAGACAAGATGCCCTAAGAGAGCAATCAAAGTATGTAAACTTCATTAGAGAGCAACCATTCTAATTCTTTACTTTCTCTGATGTTATTAAGGTATGCTCAGACTAAATGTTAGTTTCATTGTTGAGTGTTTCCTAAAAAATTCTTGCAAACGGGTTTAAGTTTAATCATTAGATGACTTTATGACATGTTTCTACATCTCTTAGGGTTTCTATTCCTGCACAAACATCATGACCAAGAAACAAGTTGAGGAGAAAGGGGTTTATTCAGCTTACACTTCCATATCACTGTTCATCACCAAAGGAAGTCAGGACTGGAACCCAAGCAGGTCAGGAAGCAGGAGCTGATTCCCGCGTCCATGGAAGGATGTTTCTTACTGGCTTGCTCAGCTTGTTTTCTTATAGAACCCAGGTCTACCAGCCCAGGGATGGCTCCACCCACAATGAGCTGGGCTCTCCCACCTTGATCACTGGTTGAGAAAATGCCTTTCAGCTGGATCTCATGGAGGTATTTCCTCAATTAAGGCTCCTTTCTCTGTGATAACTTCAGCTTGTGTCAAGTTGACACAAAACCAGCCAGTATACTATATGTTAAATTAAAAATATTTGAATGCACACTGGAAAATCTGTACACAAACCATCAACTTGAGAGATGTTTGTACCATCAATGTGGTCAAGGAACACTGAGAGAACTGATGTTAATAGTTTAAACCAGACTACTTTCAAACTTTTTGATCCAGAATTGTTCCTAACTTAAAAAAAATACAGTGACAGGGACAAAAATGGAGCATAGATTAAACAAAAGGCTATTTAGTGACTGGCCTATATTGGGATTCATCCCGTGGGGTGTGGGGGGGTCACCAAACCCTGACACTATTACTGATGCTATGTTGTACTTGCAGACAGGACCCTAGCATGGCTGTCATCTGGGAGGCTCTACTAACAGTTGACTGAGATAGATGCCGATATTTACAGCCAACCATTGGACTTTGGTCAAAGACCCCATTGAAGAGTTAGGGGAAGGATTGAAGGAACTTAAGGGAATGGCATCCCATAAAAAAACTAAGAATGTCAAATAACTTGGACCCATGGGAGCTCCCAAAGACAAAGCAACCAACCAAAGAGCATACATACATGGGCTGTTCTGAGATCCAGCATATGTTTAGCAGAGGACTCCCTTGTCTAGCCTCAGAGGGAGAAGATGCACTTAACCCTGTAAAGACTTAATACCCTCAGAAAGTGGGATGCCTGGGGGTGGGGGAACATCTTCTCAGAGGGGAAGGGGAGGGTTGCTCTGTTACAGCGACCAAGAGGGGGCAACATTTGTGATGTAAATAAATAAAATAACTTTAAAAAGAAACCGTCTCTAACACTTTAATTTTAGGCTGATAAAATAAGATTTTAGACAACTTACATTCAGTAAGAGAATGAATATACATTGTTGAAAGCAGCTATGTTTGTGAGGACTTATCTACAGAACAGACCAAGAAAAAATGGCTCCAGTCATCTATTTCTGCTCTGCTCCTGTTTTTATCCCAAATAGGAAAGAGTGGATGTAAGGTACCTCTGGGTGACCCCCAACTCAGAACTAGCACAAATGGACAGCAATAGCTGCAAAAATGTGAAAATATATATCCCCCACAGTAGCCCTAAAATAAAACAGTAAAGATACCTTCTCTGCAAGCATGTGGTACTGAAAACTGGTCCATGATGGTGGACCAAGTTAAAGCCCAAGATCGTAAAGCACGAAGGAATGTTATTAGTTGCCTAATGAAAAATGAATTCTAAGCTGAAAGTTGTAAGACTGGAAGTGAGGCACAGCTGTAAGGATCTGTGTCCGAACTTCATCTAGCCTTTAGGACAAAGATGTCCATACACCTATAGACATTCTGCAGTTTCCAACTGAGACTGGGGAGAAGAGACAAGTAACATGTTCCTTTCCACCATGGCATCTTTCTGATATCCGACAACCATCACCTCTCCAGTTTTATCTTATACTTTGGCCACACAATTAATTGCCTTGCCTTCTGCCTGCCTCTGCACAGCGGTTCCCTGACGGACAAATCCTTCATCTATTCTTAGTTTAGTTCAGTCAAGCAAACCTAGAACAAGGCACTACACCATGACGATTTTTAAGGCCTCATGCAAAATCAGCCTTGAGTACCCCATCTTTGAGGTACTCAAGGACAAGCTCCCCCCTTTTTTTCTCTCCTATACCACTTGCATCAAAGTCTTTAGGCCTTATCAGTATTATCATCCCTCTACGAATATGACATCCACACCCTGCAGGTTTCTCCTTAGCAATGACCAGACCCTTTCACCTTTGCCCCTACATGCTAAGTACTATGCCTGAAAACTCATGAGAATGCCAAAGCCTAATTGGTGCATACATACGATGGGTCAGCATCACATCTATGCCACAACGTAGACACACATGTAGAGATCAGAGGACATCTTTGTGGAATCAGTTCTCTCCTTCCATGTTTATGGGAATTCAGGGGCTTGAATTCAAACCACTAATCTTGAATGGTAAATGCCTTTATCTGCTGTGTAGTCTTGCCAGTCCTATAGAGACTTTTACAGTTTGTTAAAGAAATGGAAAACAAGTCTCTACAACTTACTATCTTCATTGCCTACTGTAAACTGGAGGCCTGATTTTAGAAGCAACTGGTTGATTTCCTAAAATCATCAGCATACAATAAAGGGAAAGAAGTCGTTGGAACAGAGGACCTAAAAACACTGTGTGTTAAGAACCGGGGGTTCAGGACCAGCACAGCAGGTCTCACTAGAGGACTCTGATGGCATCACTTTTTTTCCCTCAGAGTGAATCAGTGGCCTCCAGTTAAGCCAACCCTCCTGGAAAACTGGGAGGATTTTTGTGAAGATAAAATGACAGAACCCTGAAAGTACCTAAAGTGTCCCATGCATATTTTTTTTTTGTAAGGAGCTAAGGATTTCTGTAAGAAGTCCTCAAGAGCTCTGCAACTGAAACATGCTCAGCATAATGCTTACCTGTCATTCTCCCTGGCACATATACTACAAACTAGCTTCCCTATATCCATTTGCCAAACAAGGGATGTTTCCTTTAATGAGAAGAGCCCAGATATGCATTTTGGTCTGGAAACCCTGATGCCCCTCTTGCCATCCCTACTTTTCAAGGAACATGTTCAGCCGAGGAAAGCAAACATTCCCAATGTTGAATTTTAATTTCATATGCCATAATGATTTCTAAGCACCACACTGCTTTTAAGCCAAGAAATAAACAGGAGTGAATTTCTCGTTTGTTTCATCAAACCTAATTAAACTCAGCTGGTCAAATCCACACAAAAAGAAATGAAAGTATGAGGGGGTTATTGGTTGAAGAGACATTACAGTGAAAAACATAAATGGGAGAAAAAAAGTTATCAGTGACATAAAAATGACTGAAATCAATTACGTGTGTGTGTGTGTGTGTGTGTGTGTGTGTGTACTTTTCACTGAAATAAAATAAAATAAATTTCTGTAAGTCACTTTTTTACAATGATAGTGTATTACATGAAAAACCAAGTAAAAAATAATCCCTACAAAAATAAAAGCAGTAATGTGTCCAAGTAAGGGTGAGACCCAGAAAATCACTATCATCTGAATAGGTGCCCTTGAACAAACAGCTCAACTTCCAAAGCATTGGTTTCCACATCTATAAATGGCAAATGTCTATTACATATTTTAAAGCACTGAAAAACTGAGTTCTTTGGGGGACTACAATGGCACTTAAATATATTTATGGAAAAATATATCTTAATGGTGAAGAAAACCTTAAAATGTTTTCACTGAACGTATCAATTATCTGAAGAGCTATTACTAAGTATTAAACTAATGAACTGAAAATAGATTGCTGAAAAAAATACCTTTTTACATACACAGCTAGCTTGCTAGATAAAAATATGTATCAAAAAGACGAGACTCAACTCCTGTTGAAGTGTGGTTAAGTCTTAATCACAGCCACAGCGGTCAATAATGCAGCACAGAGACACAGAAGCAATTGTGATTGGGATACCCTGCAAGGTGCAAGGGGGAATGTCAAAGAGTACAGTAATACTAGATATACAGCCTCACCTTTCTGTTCAATACACACACACACACACACACACACACACACACACACACACACACCACAGGATTGTACTGAAATAGAACCCAAATTCTTTACATGGATTTGAAATCCTAATTTTTGAATCCCTGGTTTCTCCAGTATACCACTCCACGAACGGTTTTCTCTAATTGATTTCCTCTTTCAGACCCTTACCCAAAATGAGTGTTTGCTTTATTTATTTATTTGTACTTGTTATTGTTTTTGTTTTTGATGTTCCTGAATACACTCTTATATGATTGTCTCTGCTTGTAATAGTCTTGCACCATGGAACATGTCCCATGGCTAGCTCATTTCAGCTCTTTGAGTGAAACTTATATACCACCTCCTCAGCTTACTTATATTTTAAGCCCAGTCTTTCCCATCCATGTCTAACCATTAACACTCCTTCTTTGTCCAAAGTTTCCTCTCACCCCAAATTTCCCCTTAAATTCTAAAACATTTGTCTCCTGTCTCCCTGGAATTTCTCTGAGCCTTGGCAGGGAATGAGTGACAGTCTGTGTTATACACTTTCTTTTTTCAGAGGCACTACAATACCATTTAAGCAGAAACCATGCTAGAGTGTAGTGGATGAATAAAAATCAATTCAACTACAATTGCTAAAACAAGTCAGTGGATCTTAAATCCTTATTCTACAGGAAAAGATAAACACATGTTAGAAGGGAAAAATAGAATAGGAATAAGTTGTGGCTCCAGGAGAAAAGGAATCTACACAGATAGTCCTTAATGATGCAATCAATGAGCTTCATTGTGCAGAGTCATGAGAACTTAAAATAGCAGCTCGCTCCAGTACTTATCCCATGACTAAGAGATTCATTTAAGGTTTGTAATCAAGATGGAAAAAATATTACTTGTATGTTTTAGGAAGCTGGATTTGCTGCCAGTACAGATCTGTAACAGATGGAGACTGGGAAGAAGGCCATGGCATGGGTCAGCCTAATGTCTTGCCAAACAGCAAATACTAGGAAGGAAGGAGTGACTGTCTGGAAATTTGGTTTTGGGTGTGGAAGAAGTCAAGATGAGAAAAACTGTTCTTCCAGAGCAACACCAAGCCTGGAAACTAGGCTATGAAGAGGGGTCTTGAGATTGAATGGAAAGTGATGAATCTAGCTTTGTCTGTAACCCAACGAGTAAGTAGTAAGTTATAAGAATCAGCCCTGGGAGTTTGTTCAGCCACAGTCTGTACCCTCAACTAGTCATCCTTCCTATATGTGAAACCTTTCACTGTTTGCTGTCTGCTTTATAGCTTTGTTGGGTATTTTTGATACTTATAAAAATGATAAATGTATAAAACATAGATGTGCTTAGGACACAATAGGCAATCACTTTTGTTGTACCTTAAATTGTACATCCTCTATAACAGTTTATCGTCATTGCTTAAATACATCCTGGCACACTTTGCATGTGTATGTTAACTCACATGCATGCACATGAGTTGAGCTGCAGTAAGTGATACGGACGTTATCAAAAATTAATTACAACAGATGCAGACAGAATGCAACTTCCAAGGGTAGCCTCGTGTTCTTAAGGCAGCCTTCATACCTATGTGTCTTTCTTGTGTTTACCAATTCATTTTCATATCACACACATGCTATCATAAGTCCAGCTGAATAAAAGATACCACCACTCTTGTCCTTTACCTTAATAAAAACAATCTCTAAAATCTATCTTCCTGATAACAGGATTCAAGTCAGACTAAATCTACAAGAACTCTCCCTGGACCTTCTCTTTGGCAAATCGTATTGTCAGGAAGCAGAAAATGTAGTTTGTCTTGCATTATCTGTAATATGAGAGACAGGCCTTCATTTTGACAAGATGCCACTGGCAATATGGGCCCTGCTGGGTGAGGAGCAGATGTAACTGTTTCTCTATTTACAGGAACAGAATGGATATTTGGGAGGGAGCAGAGGTAATTGACATGCTGTCCTCAGCCGGTCTCACAAGAGGGTCTTCACAGACACCTTGGACTAAGTCACAGGAGGGGGCTGAATCCCAAAGAAAGTACATCTAGCAGGCATCGATCTGCATGCATAAGCATCTACCAGTCAAGTAGCAGACATACGTGGCAAGACATAATTCTTAGCATTCATGTCTGCAAAGAACTGCATGTGGACATAAAGCAAGAGTGTAGGGCAGAGGCCCTGCCAGAGACAAACTGCAACTATGTCATGCAATAAGTTGGGATATGGAGTCATGTTTGGCCTGTGTGATGGAGAAAGATCAGAGAACAGTCCAGCTGGTAAGATCCACTAATAAAACAAACTCTAGACTCACAGAAAATGGAACTGTTTAGACTTCAGTTCCAATCTGCTGTCTGGTGGCCATGAACAATCTCTTTGGTTTCAATTTGCTCCTCTGTAAAAGGGGGATGACAGTAATTATCTCAGAGAGCTCTTATGGATGAGGGACTATAACCTCTACACAATATTACAATCACCAAGTAGGCATTAATGTCATGAATAGTTTAGACAGGTCTTGAGGAGTAACATAACAAAGCAAGTATATTTTTATTACTTCCGTTCCTAAGGTATGCTTTATGCTAACAAAACAGGTACCTCAGGTCAAATTCACAGTCAAATGAGCCTTATGTATCTATCTATCACCTATGTATTTATGTATTTATCTATGTACCTATATATGTATATATGTATGAATATATATATGAATCTATCTATCCATCCATCCAATCGTCTGTCTGTCCATCCACCCATCCATCCATCCATCTATCTATCTATCTATCTATCTATCTATCTATCTATCTATCTATCATGCAGTTGTGCACTCACACACAAGGGTACACATGAATACCAGTCATAAGTCGCATGTAGAAGTCTGAGAACAATTTGCAAGAGTCAGCCCTTTCTACTCTCTGAGTTCTGGTGATTGAACTCGAGTTGTCAGGCTTGACAACCTTTTTCTATGTCTTACATTGCTGAACCAATTAAAGCATTTTTACAAAGCTTTAACATAACTCTCATTCAATATAAGCTTTGAATGAAATAACATGTATACCCCATCAAATAAACACAAAGCTTTCTCTTGCGAAGGCCAACCCATTCTCTAGCCACAGCTGGAAAAAAATGGTTCTACTACATATCAGGAAACTCTGATTTTCTGTCTTGCCTTACCCTTGAGGTATCTGGTGTTTATAAACTGGCCTAATTTAGACAGCTAGATATTAGAAACCTTGACTTATGCAAGGGTTTTAGATGAGCTTGAGAAATTTAATTTGGCTTGATAGCACTCTGATGACCTGTCAGGAAACAGCTTCTCTAAGAAGCTCATCAGAATGAACAAGCATTGAGGAGACCTAAACTTAGCTGCAGACCACAAACATTTATGTCCCGAAGCTTAAAGAAGACCTTCTCCACCAAGACAACACTCAACTATCTGAGCCACTGCTGAAGTGAAAGGATACTCACTCAGATAAATGCTTACCATGAGGCACCACATTGGAGGATGGCTGTGGTGTTGATATTTATAGAGCATTGGCTTTGTGATCTAAAGTATAAGATGATCCCCACTAATCTTCAATTAATAACTTTTTTTATTCTTTCAGGATCTTGGAACTTTCTAGATTTGGGTTGCATATGTATTCTTACTACCTAGTTATTCTCAGTAGTTTACATTTCTGAGAGTTAAGTCTTATAACTCTTACAAGGATCTGTCATTTCAGGAAAGGGCAGCCAGTCAATAGATATTTGTTGACTAAGTATATGACTTTCACACATTTTCAAAGTTTTAGAAATTCTGTGGCATTAGCAGCTTGTTCAGCGAAGTGGCTGGCAGCTGCAGCAGAGGTAGCGGTGGCCCCATTGCCATGAGTTGTCTGTAGGTAATTTATCACACCCAGCTGTATGAAGTGCCCCAGTATCTGCTCAACCCTGTGGCAGATGCAACCTGCCCTACAGCCTGCTATCATCCAGCTTGCCAACTTGGCCAGAAGAAGTTAGCAGCAAGAGGAGGAGGAGGGAGAAGAGGAGAAGGAGGTGGTGGTGGGGGTAGTGAAGGAGGAGAAGGTGGTGGTGGAGGAGAAGGAGGTGGAGGAGGTGAAGGTGGTGGCAGAGGAGGAGAAGCAGGTGGCGGAGGTAATAAAGGTGGTGGAGGAGGAAGAGCAGATGGTGGAGGTGATGTAGGTGGTAGTGGAGAAGGAGGAGGTGATGGAGGAGAAAGAAGAGGAGGAGAAGGAGGAGGAGGAAGAGAAAAACCAGCCTGCCAAGATGGAGTACAGTACCTTAACTTTTGCCGTGTCCTTTTTACTTATTTCCAGGGAAACATTGGGGTCACTAAATGGATAAACACTTCTCAATAGCTTTGGGCCAAGCCAACACCTTGCATTCCGAATCTGCCATTTCGAAAAGTAAGATGGGGCTAACCCCCCTATGGCGAGACAGCTCAGCTCTTTCAAGCCAGTGGAGGAATTTTCCAACTTCCTTTTGAACCAGCTCTTACCAGCACTCACCTTATTTGGGGGGAATTCAACCCGACTTTCAAGTCACTGCACCCCATGGTACCTTTACAACAGCAGGCCACAATTCTTGGCCTAGACATGGTCTGCATCAGACTGGCCCTGCCCCACCCTGTACTTGGCACTATCCTCTGGCATCTCAGGTGAGCCCGTCCTACAGCCACATGTATGACATGTACATGAGGTATCAACCACCCTTATGCTCACATGAACCACTTCTGCTACCACCACCACCGCCACTACCACCACCATCACCACCACCCAACTGCTGGCTCTGCCCTGGATCCCGAGTATGGCCATCTGCTAATGCCATCAGTGAGTGCCGCCAGGATTCTTGTTCCCCAGTGATACATCACAAAGACAGATCTGTCTACAGTCACCACTGCTACCTCAGCATGGGCTGGAGCCTTTCATCGGACAGTGGACACTTGCCAAGTGTGGGTTTTGATACAGGTCTTCAGCATGAGGACAAGAGCAAAGAATCAACTTGGTATTGAAGCTTGGTATCAGCAGGCCATATGGCAGCATGAATCTAAGGGCACATTGGAAAAAGATGCCATTGGAATGTCCTATTCAAGAATGGGACACAAGAAACATGGATTGAGAAGAGGACATATAAGGCTGTTGTCTTTAGATTTGAACCTTTTCTGGAACAAACATAGTGGGTCTTCCTAGTCACTGAAGAAATGCATTTGGTTTGTTTTCCCTCATCTGAGCCTTTGTCACCTGTACAATGTTTTGCTTTACTTGCCTTGTACCAGTACCTGGGCTAGTTTTTGTGCTCTTTCTTTTTCTTTTTCTTTTTTTGAACCAGCCACCTTGTAAGAAGATGATCTACCAAATGAAAATGCTCATTCCTTCAAGAAAAACCATAACCTCCATCTTCATCTATTTGTGTAAAAATACAAAATGGTTGGTTTAGCATGGAGGAGATATTTTTGAAGATGTAATTTAATATTTTATTTTGTCTTGTTTTATTTTAATGCTGTAACAGTCATTGAGTTCTGTTTAAGAACTTGCTCTCAGAAAAGCACTGACCAACATGTTAAGCACTAATCTTTACAGTGTCTGTGCTGAGATAAAACATAACTTGAGGAGGAAAGTGTATATTTGGCTTAAGTGTACTGAACAATGAAGGATTATCAAGGGAAGTACCAGCAGGAACTCAAAACAGGAAACTAGAGGCAGGAACTTAAGCAGAGGCTATGGAGAATTCTGCTTACTATATTGTTCTTTGTCCCTTGTTCATCCTACTTTCTTATATCACCCAGTGTCGGTATCTCAGGAATGGTAGCACCCCACAGTAAACTGGAGCCTACCACACCAATCAAAATGCCCTACAAGACTGTCCAAATGTGAGTATTATGGAGACATTTTGTCAATTGCAGTTCCCTTTTCTCAAATAACTCTAGATCCTATCAAGCTGACTAAACAAAAAACAAAAGAACAGCAGCCAGGACAACATATCCATTTGAACATAGTTAGTTACCACATAGTTGTTCTGAAACTCAAATATTGTAGAAAAACACTCACTTTCTGGGACCATATAGTTATCATATGTCTCAATGAAACTTTACCAGGATCAACATTCTATTCCTTGGTTCTCAAAATAATGTTCACTGTTTCACTATGCCTGCTAGAACATCACTTCAGAACACTTAGGTTCTTGTTTTGTGTTGTTTTTTCTTTACTCTTGAGTATTAGACCTCTGCTTTCTTATTTTTACTTTCAAGGATCTGATACCATGGCATCAATAGTAGTCTGACTTTCCAGGTGAGAAAGGGAGTTTTGTGATCAGAGGTTTCATTACACTTCTTTCATCCTTGAGATTAGAAACTCTAGCATGCCTTGAGAACAAGATATTCAAAACTGTAACACATTTTTGATGGTGTTCACTTCCCAAACAAGGGTGTAATTAAGGAATTAAACCTAGACAAAACAAAACCAAAGGAACCATCTTTGTTATTTGAAACAATGTGAAGATCATTTAGTCATACACAAGTTTGCAATGGGCAAAGTGGCACTTATCTGGGATTAGGGTGCCAATTTGGGGATGGTGAAAGAAGACACCATGTGTCAATAACCTCCTTTCTTTGTCAGTGTGCTTCTGATTATACTAGTAAGCAAGTATCATTAAAGTATGATTTGCTACTAAGATCTGTGAAGAGGTGTTGGAGACAAATGTCATGTGTTTATTATTTTGTTTTCCTAGAACAATCTTGGAACTGCAAGATTTTCTATTGTAAGAAACAGTAAGCATTGATTTCTTAAGATGTCTTTGAGTTATAGTTCTGAACTGTAAGCTACAATACAGATATGACTGGAGAATATGAGCAAGCAGTTTGCACTGAACTTTGTTCACAATGATACATATACATATGTGTAACATACATGTACTCCTCTCTTTCAACAATCCTACTAGTGCCCTAAAAGAATTTGAAAGAAGGAAAAAATCAGGAAAAGAACAAATAGTGTCATTATATACATTCATAACTATGTGGTCTGGGCTTGAACATCAAAGACTAGAGGGGTCCCATTTTGGTGTAGCCACATATCAAAGGCTCAGGAATATGGGAATAAATTTACTCTTCTGATATGCAGATTTCTATCTTCAAGGAAGGAAAATAGGATTTGTGCCAAATAGTATTTGGGAACAGCAAAACTTTGTTGTTATATAATGAGTGTGCAACACTCAGGACAGACAACAACACTGTGGTCACAATGATGGTGAGAAGTGGAGACTGGTAGGAGTACGGGGAAATAATGAAGAGGATGATAGTAAGAAGCATGAAAAGAATCATAGTGTAAATGTTGGTCAAGATGATGATCAGCAAAGAAACACGAAGACAGTGATGGTGATGACCATTGTGTGCTTCCCTTTCAATAAACTGTCTGGACCTAAACCAATCTGATGACTCTTTTGAGCAGAGGCACAGCAGAATTAGCTCATGGGAAAGTTATCCTCTCATCAGAGTTAATGGCTTAGGAATTATTCAACTAAATAAGCTAAGGAGTGAGCAGAGATGAACATTTGGAGGTCAACACCGAGACAAAAGTTGAAGTCAATTGAATAGTCCATAAAGTATAGCAGACAAGATAAAAGGACTATGTGTGATAAGATATTCCACTTCACTAATCAATAATAAATCTGGCCATTTGCCTCCTGATATGAAACATCTTCCTAAGATTGACTTTGTTGGTGAATGATACAAATTGTTCACAGTTAAAATCAAGTAACACAGAACATCTTTTCTTCCTATACCCATATGTTCATGAGCCATGGGCCCCAGAATATGTGTGTTTAACAGTGTTTCTGTTTCTTTATCAGGGCTCTGGTCATTTATATATGTGTGTGTGTATATGTGTGTGTGTGTCTGTGTGTGTCTGTTTGTGTCTGTGTGTGTCGATAGAATACACACACACATACACAGACACAAACACACACTCCCTCCATATAAACCATGATGGCTGTGATATTCTGTAAGAAGGATGAGAAAAATACAAAGAATCCCATAACTATGTGACATACGTGACAGAGAGAGGAGGTAAATGGGATTTACATACAGTGTAGTCATGCCCTTTCTTATATATAATTAAAATACTAATTTCAATGTTTTGCCTATGCTATTGAAAGTATTTGCCCAGCTAAGATTAATGGCTAACTATATCTAGGCAAGTGTAGTATAGTAGAGTTCTGGATAAACTAGAAGTCTCACCTAATTTTATTAACTTTAGTCAATCTTGTGCTAATACTTCAACCCCATGACCAAATATGAGAGTAAACTGACCACAAATTTCTCTGTAGAGAGTAATCCATAAAACAGAAAACTAGTAGTTTTTAGAGTCATTGTATGCATAAAAGAGGAGAAAATCACAGTCAATCAGTCTAGGTCACAGGAAACTACACTTGCAAAGTACTTTCTGGAAATTTCACTCATGTCACATTGTAAGAGTCCTGAGGATGCCCATCTCCAGCAAGTTAGATACAAAGACTTCACTTTGCCACCCTATAGAGTTAGCAGGTAGCAAAGGCTGCAGGGAGCACCTGTCTGGAGATCTGACTGGCAATTAGGAAAGTTATTTTCTCACAGTTGTCATACCCTACCTCTGTTCATAGCTCAGGGAAAAAAAAAAACCCTCAAGCTTATAAGGAATAACTTCTTAATGTATTTACAGATCCTACATCTGGGTAGCCCCAGGAGAGTGTGCAAGACCATATAAGGAGTATACAAGACCACATAAGAAATAGGTACACACTACATGAGCTTTGATCCCACAAATGGCCACTAACATGATGTATATTCCGAGGATCAATCACCACAAGCAGCATATGGAAGGAGAGAGCACGGAGAACACACTACTGTGCTTTGCCATTTAGTAACTATTTAATGACCTTGACTTCTCTAAGGTTCAGCTTTTCCACATCCAAGGATATTACCACTGTTCTCATCAAAAAATAATAAAGATTAAATGATATACACAAAATATTTAGCATGTACCCACCTCATATTAAGGAGGGCAAAATATTGCTAAATTTCAATGGTTGTTCTAATAACCAAATGAGTTACAACATATGAAAATCACTTAGTACACTGTTTGCTATAATATCTGTTCAATAAACACTGGCTCGCTATTACAGATACACTCTAGCTCTAAACCTTCTATAATTCAATTATGGCTTTGCTCTGGTAACTTAAGAGCAGGTTTCCAGACTTCCAGACCAGCTTCCTTGCTAACACCTTCCTCTACAGTGGAGTCTGAAAGTACAAGAAGTCTCAGCAGAATGATACACACTGACCTGTGAGCCAATCCTGAAGGACAAACATGGTATTAACCATCACATTCTATGGAGCACACTCGCCTAAAACAGACCAATCTGCTACAGTACTATTATCATCTTATAGTCCTTATGCTAGAACAGGAGACATAATCCAGATCTGAGATACTTTGGAGAGTAGTCAGCTGGATGTCCAACCTGCTTGATTTTTGTGGTTTCCCTATCCCATACACCAGCACGAGCCATTCTAACCTCTATCTAAGCTTCCAGGCCTGATATATGAAGTGAACCTGAATGCTAATTTTTAGATGGATTGTCGGGGAAGGCACTAATATATTTTGAACCATACCTACACAATGTTTGCATTTCTTATGCACAAGTAATGGTTTTTGCATCAGATTTATCTACTCATGAACAACTGCAAATACGGCTAAGAAAAATGATAGAAATAACAGCACTGACTGGTGCTTATTGGGTGGCTAACTATGACTCACGACTGCACCGACCACCTTGTAAATATTATCATCTTTTACCCAACGACTCTGGGGTTCGCTGTTGAAAATAAAGAGACCTCATGTGAAATTTAAAAGATATTTGTTGTTTCTAGTATTTGCATAATTTGGAAGGGGGTTGAAAGAAAATGATTGATTTCTATAATTAAACAACATCTGCCACCCAGACACATGAGATAGTTTTTAATAATGAAAATATGTCCCCCTTAAAAGTGAAATCTTAAATGTCTCCCATCTATACTTGCAAGCAAACTTCACGTTTGTCTACAATGACACTCTACGGCTCAGACAGTGCAGTTCTTACAGAAATGTCTAGTCCTGTCATAATGATGGGTGCTCATCTGACATTCATCATAGACACAGTACATAAGGTACAGCACCTTGCTGTTGTGGCTAGCACCAAGTGAGAATTATGAGATATGAGGCAGGTAGTTTATACAGCCCTTGGTTCTAGAGGGGGCCTCTAACCCGAAGTCTGGCTCACATCAAAGCACAAGTTCACAACTATTGCAGACACAGCCTGCAGTTTACCAGATGACAAGGTAACTATATCAAAAAGGTGATAAAAATTATTTCCAACTTTAAATCACCCATTTGTGACTATTGATTTTGTCCATGACTTCAAGAAAGAAAAATGATGAAAGACAAAAATTATTCATCTATGTTATGACCATCAACTGCACCAGTACTCTGAATATACCCAGTACTCTGCACATGAACAGGACCATAAACCTTAATGAATTGAGGATCATCTTCTGAGTAATTCAATCTGGTGAATCTACCAGGGAGCCAATGACTATAATACCTTTAAAAAGATAAGTTCAAGTCATTTTTTAATAAGCTCATTACTATGTTTTAGATAGAAAACATTCAGCTATGGAAACATCACACTGAAAGATCAAGTATATTTTTTCCATGAAGCAAGTGACTCGAAGACAAATTGTTTTATGACGCTACATTTGAAAGATCTGATAAGTTCTATTAGTCTCATAGCATAGATGTCAGAACAGTACAAACAAACCAAAATAAAATCAAACACCAAGACCTAGGTTATGAGAATGTTATTTTCACGGTTTATGTGAATCAGCCCAGGTAGGGCACAGTGAGTTACTAATCTCTTTGTTTTAATAAATGTGTTTATGAGCTCAGAGAAAGCTGCTTGATTCAATGTCTCATAGAGCACTCAATTTTGGTAAATTAAAGTTAATAACATTTCTCCATGAGCTACAATAACATTGCACTGTGAATCACAAAGAAAACAGCAGCTCAGCAGAGCGGCGGCAAGGAAAACCTTTGCATCCTGCAAACTGTTGGATTTGAAAGGGTTTGACGAGCGTATGACTAGCAAGTCAGAGCAAGGCAGGCAGTGGAGGGCATGGGACTGGTGTGCGTGCCTTGCCCTCCACCTATCCAAACTCTCTCCAATTTCACAAGAGCTGCAAAATTGGGATAACCTTGTGTTATCCTAGAAAACTGAGAGAATACAAGTGGAATACAGAAACAATTACAGACGGCTAAATCTTTACCAGACACCCTTGTAACTACTAACAGGAAATCAGGCCTTCAGAAATAAAATGCCCCATTGATTACCTCTGTCATAAAGATGAGAAAAAAATACATATCCTTGCTCCTGTCTACTGAAAGAAATAGAGCCCACTACCGAATGAAGTTCTTTTACACCTCGGAGGGGTTTACAAATAACCTTCAAGCTTCTACTTTATAATTAATGCCAAGCATACTGCTGTAGACAACTACAGAAGCAATGCAATGCAATTATCTACTATATAGTTCTGCTGTTCCTTTAAACTAATGTTGCCTCATGCCTTCTACTCCTCCACACTGATTAGAAGCCAGTGATATTCTCCCTTTGAGCCTCTGTGTCACGACTCTGTAACTCTTGCTCTTTTAATTAGTCCTTTCTGCCTGTGGAGTGTCAGAATCACAGGCTATGGCTGTCTATGGTAGCCGACTCACTGTCTGAAGCCAAGCTCATTCTTAATTAAAGCTTCTTAAGTCTGAACAGCACTGCTCGATCTATACAATGGTCTCATAGTTATTATTGCCTGTGATTTGCACAATAAATCTGTAAGGAAGACAAGGTTGGGGTGACTGTGTCCATTTGGCAGATAAAGGAACAAATTAAGATGCACTGGGGGTCCCAGATTTGTGTCATGCCCAGAGCAAAACGTAGCACTTTTACAAGTGGCTTCACTCTCTTTCCATAATTGTTGCCCCTTTCCCAATACAAAAACAAACAAACAAAAATGCCCAGCCTCCCCATATACAGTGCTCAAACACTGCAATGATGTCATTAGAAGACAATACTAGACTCAGATGACTAAGTAGTATGTGCCATAGAGAACCCTGCCTGAAAACATGTGAATTCAAAGAACATATGAAATCTGACTTGGGCTCAAACATACATATACTTGGCATAGGAGAGAGAGCTATGACTCTGAGCTGCCTGTGGTGATGCCTTGGTCATACATACTTCTCAGTATATACTTAAGAAGAGTGTGGTTTCGGGCACCGGGAACAGTGGAGATCTAGGGACACAGGCAAGGTACACGGGAGAGATGGAAACCAATCACTGACAACAAGATGGCAAGAGGAAAGTGAAAGAACTTACCCAATGGAAACCAAGAACACTTAGAAACACCAGAACCCAGCTCTCCCATCACAGCAAACAGCAGAATGCCGAACACTCCAGAAAAAGAAGACTCAGACCCGAAATCATAACTCAAGATGTTGATAGAGATCCTTAAATAAGAGCAGGAGGAAAAGCATAAAGAAATAGAAGCTTTTAAAGAGGAAACAAGAAAAAACTGAAAGAAATCAAAGAACTAGAGGAAAACAGAACCAAAGAGATGAAGGAATTGAAGTAGGAATTTAAAATGGAAATGGAAACAATAGAGAAAACACTAAAAGAGACAACCCCAGAGGTAGTAAACCTAAAAAAGAAATTAGTAATCACAGATGCAAACATCTCCAACAGACTACAAGAGATGGAAGAAAGAATCTCAGGAGCCATAGACACCATGGAAAACATAGACAAAACAGTCAGAGAAGATGCAAAAGCCAAAAAGCTCCTAACCCAAAATATTGAGAAGATCCAGGACACAATGAGAAGACCAAACCTAAAAATAATAGGAATAGAAGAGGGCAAAGAATATCAACTAAGAGACACAGTAAATATCTTCAAAGAAATCGCAGAAGAAAACTTCCCTGCCCTTAAGAATGACATGACCATGAGCATAAAAGAAGACTACAGAACTCCAAATAGAATGAACCAGAAAAGAAATTCCTCCCGACACATAATAGTCAAAACGCCAAGTGCTCAAAGCAATGAAAGAATACTAAAAGCAGCAAGAGAAAAAGGTCATGTAACATATAAAGGAAGACCAATCAGAATCACAGCAGACTTCTCAACAGAGACTATAAAAGTTAGAAGATTCTGGACAGACATCATGCAGACCCTTAGAGAACACAAGTGTAAGCCCAAGCTGCTAGGCCCAGCAAAACTAGAGGGAGAGACCAAAATATTCCAAGACAAAACTAAATTTACACAGTATCTGATGACAAACCCAGCACTACAACAAATTATAGGTGGAAAACCCAATACAAGGAGGGAAACTACATCCTAGTAAAAACAGGAAAATACCTAAGTAAGAAAACCAAAAGAAGAAAGACACACAGGCACAATTTTACCTCTAAAAGCAAAAATAGCAGGAAACAGCAACCACTATCCCTTAATATCTTTTAACATAAATGGACTAAATTCCCCAATAAAAAGACATAGGCTATCAGACTGGATACATAAACAGAATCCAGCATTTTGCTGCATACAGGAAACTCATCTCAGAGACAAAGACAGACACTATCTCAGGGTAAAAGGTTAAGAAAAAACCTTCCAAGCAAACGGCCCCAAGATGCAAGCTGGAGTGGCCATTCTAATATCGAATAAAGTAGATTTCCAACCAAAAGTTATCAAAAAAGATAAGGAAAGACACTTTTTACTCATTACAGGGAAAATTTGTCAGGAGAAACTCTCAATCCTTAACATATATGTTCCAAATACAGGAGCACTGATATTCATAAAGGAAACCCTACTAAAGCTCAAAAAATACATTGCACCACACACAATAATAGTGGAAGACCTCAACACCCCACTCTTATCAGTGGACAGATCATGGAAACAGAAATTGAACAAGGATGCATTGAAAATAGCAGAGGTTATGAACCAATCAGAATTAATGGACATCTACAGAATATTTCATCCTACAACAAAAGGATACACATTCTTCTCAGCACCTCATGGCACCTTCTCTAAAATTGGCCATATAACCAGTCACAAAACAAGCCTCAATAGATATAAGAAGATCCAAATACTCCCATGCATCCTATCAGATCACCATGGTCTAAGGCTGGTCTTTAATAACAACAAAGACAACAAAAAGCCCATATACACATGGAAACTAAACAATGCTCTATTAAACGATAGCAGGGTCAAAGATGAAATAAAGAAAGAAATTAAGGATTTTCTAGAATTTAATGAAAATTAAAATACAACATACCCAAAACTATGGGATACAATGAAAGTAGCATTGATAGGAAATGATCAAGTAGGCTTCATCCTTGTGATGCAGGGATGAATTAATATTCGAAACTCCATCAATGTAATCCACCATAAAAACAAACTCAAAGAAAAAAAAAACACATTGTCATCTCACTAGATGCTGAGAAAGCATTTGACAAAATTCAACACCCTTCATGTTAAAAGTCTTGGAAAAAACAGGAATCCAAGACACATACCTAAACATACTAAAAGCAATATACAACAATCTAATAGCCAACGTCAAACTTAACTGTGAGAAACTTGATGCAATCTCACTAAATTCAGGGACTAGAAAAGGCTGCCCACTCTCCTCCTACCTATTCAACATAGTACTGGAAGTCCTGGCTGGAGCAATTAGACAGCAAAAGGAAATCAAAGGGATACAAATTGGAAAGGAAGAAGTAAAAACATCACTCTTTGCAGATGACATGATAGTGTATGGAAGTGTCCCCCAAAATTCCACCAGCTGATAAACAAGTTCAACAAAGTGGCTGTATATAAAATTAACTCAAAATAATCAGTAACCTTCCTCTACTCAAAGGAGAAACATGTGGAGAAAGAAATTAGGGAAAATGTACCATTCACAATAGTTACAAACAATATGAAATACCTTGGTGTGACTCTAACTAAGCAAGTGAAGAACCTGTATGACAAGAACTTCAAATCTCTAAAGAAGGAAATTGAGGAATATCTCAGAAAATGGAAAGATCTCCCATGCTCATGGATTGGAAGGATCAACATTGTAAAAATGGCCATCTTACAAAAAGCACTCTACAGATTCAGTGCATTCCCCTTCAAAATTCCAACCCAATTCTTCATAGAGTTTGAAAGAACATTGTGCAATTTTATCTGGAATAACAAGAGACCTAGAATAGCGAAATCCATCCTCAACAACAAGAAAACATCTGCGGGAATCATCATCTCTGACCTCAAGCTATATTACAAGGCAACTGTGTTAAAAACTACATTGTACTGGTACAGAAATAGGCATGTGGATCAATGGAATAGAATAGAAGATCCAGAAATGAACCCTCACATATATGATCACTTAATTTTTCACAAAAAAAAAAAACATACAATGGAAAAAGGACAGCCTCTTCAACAAATGGTGTTGGTCCAACTGGCACTCAGCATGCAGAAGAATGAAAATAGACCCTTTCTTATCTCCCCGTACAAAGGTAAAGTGCAAGTGGATCAAAGATCTCCACATTAAACTAGGTACACTGAAACTATTAGAAGAAAATGTCGGGAAAACCTTAGAACACATAGGTACAGGAGAAAATTTCCTGAACAGAACACCAATGGCTCGTGCTCTAAGGTCAAATATTGACAAATCGGACTTAATGAGATTGCAAAGTTTCTGTAAGGCACTTTCTGTAAGACACTGTCAAGAAAACAAAATGGCAGCCAACAGACTGGGAAAAGATCTTTACCAACCCCACATCTGATAGAGGCCTAATATCCAAGGTATACAAAGAACTCAAGAAGTTAGACACCAGAGAATCAAACAACCCTATTCAAAAATGGGGTACAGACTTAAAGAAAAACTTCATAATTGAGGAATATAGAATGGCAGAGAAGCATCTCAGGAAGTGCCTGACATCATTAGCCATCAGGGAAATGCAAGTCAAAACAACCCTGAGATTCTATGTCACAGCAGTCAGAATGGCTAAGATCAAAAATTCAGATGACAGCAGATGCTGGCAAGAATGCAGAGAAAGAGGAACACTTCTCCACTGTTGGTGGGATTGTAAACTGGTACATTCACTCTGGAAATCAGTCTGGTGGTTCCTCAGAAAATTGGACATAGTACTACCTGAAAACCCAGTTATTTCACTTCTGGGCATATACCCCAGAGATGCTGCAACATACAACAAAGACACATGCACTACAATGTTCATAGCAGCCCTATTTATAATAGCCAGATGCTGGAAAGAACCCAGATGTTCTTCAGTAGATGAATGGATACAAAAATTGTGGTATATTTACACAATGGAGTACTACTCAGCTATCAGAAACCATGACTTTATGAAATTCTTAAGAAAATGGATTAATCTAGAGAATATCATCCTGAGTGAGGTAAGCCAGTCACAAAAGAGCAGACATAATATGCAGTCACTGATAATTGGATACTAACCCCAGAAAGCTCTGTACACACCAGAAACAACTTACAGACTATATGAAGTTCAAGAAAAACAAAGGCCAAAAAATGAAAAGCCATTATCAAGGAAACTTTGACGATTTCCAGGTTACATCTTGTGTTACATGTACTTTAGGCTCATTGTAACTAGTAAAATTTTAAGGCATACTATCAAACCTTTAAAAAATCAAGTACTGACAAAAATGTATTCATATACTTTAATGCAAAAATGCTTTTAAAATCTGTACATTTATCTTTGTGTTTTAAAATAAAGTTGTTCAATTAAAATAAAAAAGAAGAGTATACTTTCTCAACATAAAGACATGCCATGGAAAAGTTTGTTCAGATGATTGAGAGTTTAGTTTACAGAGGGAAACCTAGCCTCTGGTTCTGAGAACCCCACAGTCTTCTGGGAAGTGGGAACCATTGTTTCATATAAGCATTTATTCTAGGAAGCTTCTTTTCCAGTTACCATTACTTGCCAGAGTTAGGCAGTCTTTTCAGAGGCTGAATAATGTGTTTCAACAACGGCAATTAGAAAGATTTACTGTGAATCACAACCCAGATGTATTGCTTGTAATAACATTCTCCTAAACTGATTTCTTTTTAGAATAACAGTATCAGACTGGCCCTTCTTAGTTATTTAAAATAAGCTATACATTTCCATAAACCCCGTGTGTCTTGAGGAGAAACAAAGTAAAGGGAACTAGTTGAGAGGAGACAAGATTGTTTCTACTTAATACACAATTGGCCACATGTATGGAATGGTCACTTGCTTTTTCACGATGACCAGTTAAAGGCATGGTTAAAGACCAGTTAGATGCAACACAATATGTCAAGGTGTATGCAAACCACAGTCTGCCACATACTAGCTGGGAAATGTTAAGCAAAAATCTTTTTAAATATTTTAATATTAATTTTCCTTAAAGCTAAAGGTCACAATGCCCATTTCACTGTCACTCAAGGGCTTGTCATGAGGAGATTTGTGGGCTCTGCTATCCACACAGCAATGTGTGGGACATTTGTACTCAGTCCTAGGCATAGAGCAGGCCTTAGACTTCATGGGACTTTTGTAGTCATCCCATAAAAAACATTGATTAAGCAATCACAAACACTTAAAATGAAAACTGTGTTCGACATTTTTAATGGAGCATATACGATATTGTGGAAGGTGCTAAGATAAGGTCTCTCTAGTAAGTGAAATCAGGAGATAAGGGGGTAAGTGTAGAAGTGATGGAAGAATAGAAATCTGAGGTCAGACTTGGTGTTAGGAGCTAGGATCCGATATGTCTCTCAACAGAAAGCTTTAACAAGGAAGGACCTCCGTGGAAATTGGGAAGTTTAACAAGACACATGGAAGTAAAGGTTTGATGAGGATGAAAGGGTAGTGAGAACATATAAATACATCCTATATATTCTAATACTCTTTAGCCATCTTCCTTTCACTCCATGCCCCTCCTTCTCCTACCCATCATATTTCCAGGCTTATGATTTTGGTTTAGTTTATGACCAATAACCAGGACCAAAAATGTACCATTGGATTGGAAATAGACATTGGAGCCTGGTGAAGTCATCAGTAGGAATACAACTGAAGGTGATGCCTCATCCTCTGAATCTATCATCAAGATTCACTTCTAGATTAAGAAAAAACTCTAAGAATATTGGTAAATACAATGCATATTCCACAGAAAATTTCTCCTCTGATCAAATCTTTTATACTGTCCTCCAGAGTTCCCATCTTTCTTTTGTCTTAAAGATTTCAAATCAGATACTCACTGAAGTGTGATGTTGGTGAATGCACACCATAGCCTGGAGAAATATAGTGTCATATTTATATAACTAAGTATTACTTATCCATTAAAAATCAACATCATAGAATTTGCAGCAAATCGATGGAACTAGGGAAAAAATCATTCTGAGTCAGGTATCCCAGACTCAGGAAGATGAATATGGTATGTATTTGCATATATACGTATATTAGCTGTGAAGTCAATAACAACCAATCTATAATTTATAGAACCACAGAAAGTAAGAATATAATAAGAAACTCGAGAAAAAAACATACATTTCATTAAGAAAATAGAACAGTTATAGATAGATGATAGGGTACTGGAATGGATGGATCAAATAATGGGCAGGAGAGTGGTAGTTGTGGAAGGCAACACAGGGTAAGACAGATAAAATTAAAGGCATTTTAGGGGTAATATAGAAACTTAAAACAGCCAAAACTTCCTAAAGTACATACATATATAATTACAATTTAAATAAAACCAACAAATAATGAGGTAGACAGCATGTCAACTCTTTTGTCACCATCTTTTGTCACCCAGTGAAGCTTCCAATAAGAGTATTGTGTTACATCTAATTGATTTGTTGGCCAAAGGAGTCCTACAGGAATCCCCCAAACAACCCAACCTGTTACCAAGAGTCTGGGTTGCTTCCCACAAACAAACATCAATGCCCCATTACTGAAAACAACACATATTCAACCCATTAAAGGTAGAGATGCCAAGCTGGTGTCTACTTAGCACTTTCATCCCTACATTTCACCATCTTTTTACAAGAATATACTCCACAAGCTCCCAAAATGTAAAAGTAAACTCTAAGCCAGACACAAATCCAACACTGGTAATATCAACCACTCCAGGACAAGCCTCATACTGGGAGCAGTTGACCAACATATGACTGAATCATTTTGTGTGCTTTTATTTGATTATCGTTAGTGAGGGTTTTGACTGGAGGTTGTTTGGGTTTTGTTGTTGTTGAATTTTGGGTGTGGTTTTATTTTGCTCTTTTTGGTTTTGGAAGGGTTTGTTGCTATATTTGGGTTTTGTTTGTTTTTTAATGTGAAAGAACTTAATACTGAGTGGACTAGGAAGAGAAGAGGATCTGGGAGAGGGAATAACAATGATCCAAATGTTTAAACTTAAAAACTGTTTAAAATAATGACACTTTTTTTCCAGGCATAATATTTCTTTTTTTAACAACTTTATTTTAAAAAACAAAGACAAATGTACAAATTTTAAGTATTTTTGCATAAAAGTATATGAATACATTTTTGTCAATGCTTGGTTTTTTTTTAATGTTTGATAGTGTGCATTAAGATTTTACTAGTTACAATGAGCATAAAGTGTATGTAAAACAAGATGTAACCTGGAATTAGTCAAAGTTTTCTTGGTGTGTAAGGAGTAAACATAATGTTTTTTTCTTTTCTTTTCTTTTCTTTTTTCTTGAACTTCATATAGTCTGTGAGTTGTTTCTGGGGTGTTCTGAGCTTTCTGGGGTCAGTACCCAATTATCAGTGACTGTATATTATGTCTGTTCTTTTGTGACTGGGTTATCTTACTCAGGATGATAATAACATTTTTAAAAGTTAGTTAATGTTAATTTGTTTCTATTCCTGAGATACAAGTGGGTGAATGAAAGTGAAAACTAATTCCTGTAAGTTGTTCTCTGACTTCCATGGCACATACATATAAACAAATAAATAAATACTAAGAATTTTAAATACATTACACTCACAACAGGTGGGTCCACACATAAGTTCAGCTAAGATCCCAAACTGTTCCAAGAGCCTTCAGTGTTTGTACAACTAACTGATCACTGTCTTAGTGCAATTGTTTTATTTTTCTTTGTATTCAATACTCTCTGTATTTACATTTCAAATGTTATCACCTCCCCTCCCCACTCCCATACTCCCTTCCCCTCCACTTGTCTCCAAAAAGATGTTTCCTCTCCAATCACCCTCTCCACTTCGTTTGCTTATATTAAGAAAACGCGCCCTCACTGAACCAAAGGCCTCTTTTCCCATATCAATACCAGAAAATGCTATCTTCTGCTACATATGCAATGGGAGCCACGGGTCTCTTTATGCACATGCTCAGTGGTTAGTGTTTTAGTCCATGGGTTAGGGTTTGGTTGGTTGATAATATTGTTCTTCTCATGAGGTTGCAAACCCTTTAAATTCCTTCAGTCCTTTCTCTAGCGCCTTCATTGGAGTCCCTGTGTTCAGTCCAATGGTTATCTGCAAGCATGCCCAGCTGTCTCTCTATGAGTCTGGCAGAGCCTCTGAGGAGGCATCCATATCTGGTTCCTGACAGAAAGCACTTCTTGGCATCAGCAGTAGTGCTTGGATTTGGAGGTTGCATATGGAGTGGATCCCAAGGTGAGGCAGTCTCTGAATGATCTTTTTTTCAATCCCTCCTCTTCTTTTTGATCTTGTATTTCATCCTGTGAGTGTTTTGTTCTCCCTTCTAAGAAAAATAGAGGGACCCATGGCCCCAGCTACATATGGAGCAGAAGATTGCCTTGTCTGGCATCAGTGGGAGGGGAGGCCTTTGGTCCTGTGAAGGCTTGAAGCCCCCCCCATAGGGGAATGCTAGGGTGGTAGGGTGGTAGTGGATGGGAGGCAGGGGTAGCGAAGTGGAATTGGGGGTTTTCAGAGGGGAAATCAGGGAGGAGGATAACATTTGAAATGTAACTAAATGAAGTAACCAATTTAAAAAAAAAAAAGAATAGTACTTTTTCTAAACTCCTAAACTCCTTCATGAAAACTTTTCCAAATGCTGTTTCACATGGAATAGGGAGAAAATCTGCACAGAAATCCAACACACAGGAAGCTAAAGGAGCAAATCTAGATATTTGTTTTGCCTCCCAAATGAACGTATCTCTGTAACGTGACTCTCTGGGGGGTGACAATCCATCAGATGTAGAAAGATGGCATAAGAATGTGTGTGTTCTGCTGTCTCATTAATTAAATCTATAAAATTCACATTCAGACAAGATGCCAAGAAATGAGCTCTGTGAGTACCCACTAACAGTATGAATAATCTTGGGTGATCTTTACAACTAAGACAATTTTTTATCACAATCTTGTAAAATGTATGGGCTGCTTATAGCACACTTACTTTGAAGACATTTGATTAAACCAAAGTATCAATTATATCTAGATTCTAATGGCAATGATGGCCCATCACTTCAAAACCTGCCTTTTAGTCTCCTAGGATTCTTCCCTCCAAATTTAACTTAAAATTTAAAATCATTATAGACCTCTATATTTTAAGTGTTTTAATTATTATACAGGCGGGGTACATACATGGATAGGTCATGTGTGTACCCTACCTCTCTCTTTCCATTTTTATGTGGATTTCTATTGGCATCAAATATAATTGTTGGGCTCCTTCAGTAAGTAGAACACTCACTGAACTATCTCACCAGCATCTGCTCTTCTGTTTTTTAATTTCGATTTTTACAACTTTTAAACATAAAACCATGCAATTTCCTCACAGCAGAACAAAAACTTAGTGACTCTGATCATGGACTCCATAAGATTAATACATGCCACGAATCCATATCAATGGAACACAGGCTTGTGAATCTTCAAGACTGGTAAAAACCCCCATACTTGTGAAATATGTGGGTTTGAGGACTCTACTAGAACCTTTATCAATGGATTAGTGAATGACATAGAAAATTACGGTAAGACTGGAATGGCAAATGTTAACCAATTAGACATGCTATGTACAAAGAACTTCAAATGAGGACACCAAACCAAAGGACTGAGCTGAATGAGAGTGTCTCTTGGACGGTAACCTAAGTTCTTGCCTCCCTTTTCGGTGTCTCCTTTTAATATATTTTTATCACCAACCAGAAAAAGGAATTTTTTTTTTTTTGCATACAGTGTAGAAAACAAAGGCAGTTCTCAAGAAAAGCCTGGCTTTGGAGGACCAGTGCCTGTGAGTCGTCCCTGCGATCTATGGTCCACTGCTGCGTCTTATGGACACAGGAATTTGGAGTCTCGAGTTAGGAGACCCTGAAGTACGTCACACTGAGCGGTTGTGAAGATTCTCCCAGGAAATGCTAGAAGAGCCAACAAGTTGAATGGGAATCTCAGTTTATCAGAAACACGCTGTGTGCCAGATACTGATAGAAATGTGATAACAAGATAAAGCGTCACACACAACAGTCGTGCGAGTGGTCCTATAATTACCGATTGCACTTCCATGCCCTACTGAACTAGATGGCATAGTCTCCCTTTTTATAATACCTGCATCTGACTCTGATTAAAGGGCTTCTGAAATTTCTTCAGCCAATATGTTTCTCTAACACAAATGTAAACAACTGTGGGTTTTTTGTTGGGGGGGGTTTGTTGTTGTTTGTTTTCGGATTTTTTTTATTTTGTTTTGTAGTACTAAGAAATGGGATTAGGGCCTTACAGTTCCAACCACCAAATGACACCCTCCCCATTTGTTCTTACTTTATATATTGAATCAGGGTCTTACTAAATTGCTCAAACTTGAATGCTCCATATATCCCAAAATGTGTCATGACATTTCTACCCTGTTGAATCAGCCTGTGGAAGACCTAGGATACAAACTTTCAACATCAGGCCTGATGGACTATGGCCTTTGATCCAGAAGTTCACTACGGAATCCAACTTGGCTAAGTTCATGACCTTAGACAAGTACCCAAATTTTTGCATCATTTTTCTTTAGTAGAACATTTTATTTGTTTATTTGTTTCTATGCTACTAATGATCTCACATGGTTATAGTCATAATTACTTGGAAGCATTAGTAATGAAATTATTACTAAAAATACTGAATAGTTTTTTTAAGCTTCAAGGACAAGTGAATTCCAACAGTTTTTTAAATTAAAACAGATTTGATAAATATTTTAAATGCTTATATTTTGAAAACAAATAGATAAAATCATATAAAGTCATAGAAGAAAAATAACAGTGAAATGTACAATGTATTAACATCTTTATTCCTGAGATTAATCAACATTTTTAATCAATGCATTTTATGTTATTTGTAATACTTTACCTACAGACCTCAGTAAGTTCTCCTTCTCATTTCATTTATGTATTTGTTTTTTTATTTGCTTTGGGCTAGGGAATATGGGAGAGAGAAGAGGGTAGAACACTGGCGATTCCTTGAATTTCACACAAGAAACTTGACCCAGAGAATGCAGTACTGCTCCTAACCCTTCAGCTTAGCTGATATATGCATCAGACACGCCAGGCTACAAAATTTTGTTCTTACACTTAATTAGAGATAAAGGACATCAATGGCAAAGAAGTACTAGAAGTGTTTGCAGGAGGGAGCTACAAAGTGCAGGTCCTAAGGAAAAATCATGATGCAGGAGCAGTTGTTGCCCAGGACAACAAAGAGACTTGAGAGAAACTAATACAGGGACTCCAGAGTAAAGTCCTCAGATGAACAGCTCCAAGCTTGCTGTGAACTGGCTAGGGATACAGATCCTCTGGTCAGCTCCAGATGCACCAAATCAGACATCTGGGGTTCAGCCTTCAGCACCTAGGCATCTAGTATTCTAAAAAGCTTCCCAGGCAACTCAAAATTTAGGCATTATGAGATCCAGGTGCATCTATCAAGGTCGTTAGATTAGGTAAGAAAAAAAAAAACAGCATTGCTGAAGAGAATTGGAGGAACTGGCCAAGGTACTTGAGAAAAACTGAGACAAGTCAAACATGCGCCCAGGTGTCTGCTTTCCAAATTGGTGCCATTTATTCTGAAATAGAAAAATGAAAAGAAAGCAGTAAACTATGGAAGTGGGGGGACCTGACTTTTTATGTGTTTTAATCATCTTTTTTATTTAAGTACAGTTTCTCTGTGCAGACCTAACTACCCTGGGATTCTGTAGAGCAAGTTGGCCTCAAACTCAGAGATTTGCCTGCATCTACATCCCATAGAATTGAGTAAATACTCTAAGGCATCTTATGCTGATAGAAAACTTTGGAGCAGGAAAAGTGCTCTACCACCCAGCTGGTAATTTTTTTCCTGGTAAGCCAAATATCTGTATATATGTGTATGTATATGTGTATATGTATATAGTCTCTGTGTGTGTGCATGTACAGCTGCATGCATGTGCACACACATTTGGGATGTGTATGCATTAATAATCAGATTCACTCTGTTTCTCCTGCACATGTCTGTAATCTTGATCCTATAACCTTAATCTCAACTCTGCTGCACCCCTTTGAACTTGTCCTTCTTCCCTCAAATACATACCAGCTTATGAATTCTGGTCTTTTTACTTTTGATTCTAGATTTGAGAAAAGATGACGAAATTTTTGTCTGAATTCTGAGTCTAGCTTATTTCACATATTGTGATCTTGGGCAAGTAAGTGAGACATTTTGTTTCTTAGATGGAGTAAGCATGGTGAGAAAACCTTTTTATCCCCATAGAAAACAGATGACTCGGTCACCATCACAAGTAAGTGGATTTAATTTTTAGTTATGTATATGTACATATGGTTGGGGTATGCCTGCATAATTGCAGTACCCCAGCAAAACAGAGGTATTGAATTCCCCTGGAGCTGACACACAGTTTTAAAACACCTAATGTGGGTACTGGGAACTTGGGGCTTCAGAAAGAGTTGTATGTGCTCTTAATTGCTGGGTCATAACTGGAGCCCCAGAAACTGATTTTCAAGCCATAAAAATCCAGCTAAGTCAGGTTTTTGCCAATGCACAGACTTACCAGCAGCAGTCACTCCCTCTGAAATCTAGTTATCTCCAGCATTAGACTGACTGGAGAATAGTTGAGTTTATCATTGTCTGATAGCTTAGGTACACGATCTTACTGTTCAATGCTCCTCCACAGAAAACATTGTGCTTACAACTATAACATTTCTCAGATTTTACAAGGTTCAAGCTCTCTCTCTCTCTCTCTCTCTCTCTCTCTCTCTCTATATATATATATATATATATATATATATATATATATATATATATATATATATATTCTTTCTGTGAACAAGGAAACAATTACATTACAATGTTTACATTTACTTTTTTAGAGCTTGGAGGATGCTTATTCATGCCACTGAAGATGTTACTGTATAGTTTAGGGGTCCTTGGTGAGTGATCTTCTGCTCTCTTAATGCTCTCAAGACCTTCTATCTATGGTCAAAATTTCAATTTCTTTACAGTATGTCTATGACTGGACTCTGTTTTATTTATACTAATTGCTCCCCCTGTACTTGTAGATTTACGTAATTAATTTCAGGAAACCTTCAGCCACTAGTAACCACTGTGACTTCTTCCATATCACAGCTCCACATCCAGGAATTATAGAACTTTTCAATTTAGCCTCTCTCCTAACTTAAAAAGTAAATTTTCCATTGATTTATTTATTGTTTGTATGAGGTGCAGGAGTCATTTCGATGACTTGCTTGTGAAGGTCTGCAGCCAATCTGTGGGAGCTGGTTCTCTCCTTCCACCAAGTAAAATAAAGAAAGGGACTGAAGTCAGGTAATCAGGCTCAAAGGCTTTACCATCTGAGACAGCTTGAAGGGCTTTACCCTTTTCTCAGCATCCCTCTTAGATTAAATTTCTGTCTGGGTGCAGAATTCTGGAGTAATTCTATTTTTCTATAACTTCAGTTCCGTGGTGCTGTTCAACTACCCATTAAGTTCTTTATTCTATTGACATTTTTCTTTTGAAAAGTTATAGGATCTACCGCTTTATAAAATATTCATAAGCATTTCATATGGTCTTCTGTAAGGCTCACATTCTAAAGAATTATCTTTTGTTCCTTCTTTAAACATTCATATACAGGGGCTTTCTGTTCAAAATCTGCTAAGTGTCATACTGGAAATTCTCAGAAGCTTAACTTTGCTTTCTGCTTGGCTTTCTTTATTTATAAAGCATAATAGATGCCTTTCTTGCCTATCTTTGCCAATTTTGATTGTGAAATCTCCCTTTACATATGCAGCCATGGGATTGATATCAGCCTATCCAGGATGAGTTTTCCAGAGAGAGATTTATAACTTCTTTTGCTAGAAGTTAGAAGTCACTAAGCTAGGATTTTATGGCCTTGTTTCAGACATGGGTTCAGGTGCCGAGTCTTAGTTCTCACCTGCTTGCTCAAGGCTGGCATGCATAGCTAGGTGCATGGTAGTCTGAATGATTTCCATCTTTCTTGGTTGCTACTGGCTCAGCACCCCTCCATTTGGGTTTTAGTTAAAGGTTTCAAGGTTTTATTTACGTGTTAAAGTAATGTGAATGAAAATTTTACCTCATGCCCCTAAACCTAGCAATGAGAAAAGACAGAATTATCTGTGATCCAGATAATTGTAATACACTGATGCTGAAAGTACAGATAATCACATTGACTTTTTAGAGACATGAGTTCAATTGATGCATCCAGAGTCATATAAAACTTTTTATCATCCTGCTCAAGGATACATATTCAATGGAACATTGGCAATGTCTCCAAATACACTGCTCTACTCCATACATGTTCTTTGCCTTGTGGTTTGATAAAAAGCTTATAAATCCCCACAGACAGATAAGCTCAGAGAGAGTATTTTACATATGCAGGACTCTTATTACCTTCATGGTTCCCTGTATAATAGGAAATTTAGGTATAATTCCAGAATCTAGTCTCTGTGGCAATAATGCTAATTGGACTTTTGGATAACATCAGCGAGGGACTAGGAGTCATAGAGTTAAACCAGTTACTAGAGGCTGAACATTTAATCCCTTGCCTCTCAGCTCTGAAGGCAGAGAGGCTGACATGCAAATTGACTCCCAATGATCAATGACTTTATTATCCTCTCCTATGAAATAAAGATACTCCAAAGCACTAGTCCTAAAGATTTTACACTGCTGAACAAGATTAGGTACCCAGACAGGGAGTATAGAAACCCTATGTGCTAGTTGGACCTGACCAAATACAGCCCTTTTATCTGTATGTTCATTAGCTCACCTACATCCTCTGAAATTTATAATAAACCAGTGAATGGGTTTCATGTGTGTCAGGCGTTACATATATAGGGCATACACATGCAAGCACAGGCACACACACACACACACACACACACACACACACACACACACATACACACACGCATGTATTACTGTACCAGTTTAATTGAACTTAAAGAGTAATCTAAAGCATGGCTCATAACCTGGTACTGCACACTTGCAGACTTGAGTGAGGTTAGATCTGAGGTCTTGTTAGGACAGAGTCTGTAGTACATGTTACTATCTCTAGTAGACTATGCCAGGACTGAATTATAAGACATCACTCTAGTGTCTGCTAAATAACTCTTCACACTTGGTATGTGATGGTCAAAAGCAGAATGTTCTGCATTGACTGTGGTGTTTGAATGTAAAACTACTTTGTTTTTCTTCAAACAGAGCTGATAACATCACCCACTGAATCCCAAAAATTCAGTTTTAAACATATTTAATACTTGAAGTCTTAATTACACACAATATTTATTTGTCTCGATCCACTCTGAGAAATATATACTATGTCTAGAATCTCTAGAGGTATTCCCCAGGACCCAAAGCTTTAAAGGCCATTGATCAAAAAAAAAAAAAAAAAAAAAAAAAAAATGGCTAGTATCAATCACAATGTATAAAGCTTACAAAACTAAATGAAACATAAAATTACTAAATAATGGTTGGCGAGATGACTCAATGAGTAGAATTTGTCACACAAGCCTGAAAACCTGAATTACACAATCCAAGAAAAGGCAAGAGAGAACAGAGCTTCAAGAGTCACTCTCTGACATCTACATACATTCCACCACAGAATGCATGTGTCAGCACACAGAATGTACATGCCCACATATGTCACATATACAGAAACATATGTACACACAAAATAATAAGCACATTTTAAAAAAAATTAGCTAATGAAAGTGAAAATGTTGTAGAATTACCCATTTTGACTTATCAAATATGATTCATCTATTTTATTAGAATAAATGTTAAGAACTGTAAGCATACAACATGTTTATCTTAATATTTTGTTATATTTTGAGAAAGGAAGTTATGGCTGAAAACTCACTGTGGAGCGGAAGACGGTGTTGAGCTGCTGTTTCTCTTTGTTTCACTGGGATTGCAAAGTGTGTGACACCACACCAGGTGGATATGGTGGTAGAGACAGAACCTAGGGCTTTATGCACATAACACATGCAACCCTATACCCTCAACCTTGCTCTCCTTAAAATTAATAATTAGAGCTATTTAAAACCTCCAATGCCAAGGACGAAATAATGTTATCAACATTGCCTCAAAGGAAAATTAAAAATTTAACTTTGTGTATAATAAGTTACATCCTTTTCTGATGAGTACCAGTTTCTGTTACATCCTGAAACAAGAGAATGGAGTCAGGGACATATTTCTTCCTCTGGGTTTCAAAACCAAAACAAAACTAATGATACAAGCTCAGTCCCTCAGAGAACGCAATTACAAAGCCTCTGGCTGCTCAAGACCAATTTGTAATCAGAGCATCAAGTCACACTGTACGGAAATGTCAGCTCTGACACAGTCTTGATGAGCTAAGATTGGACGCATGGGCCAGTTTATCATATTATCTCAACTGCCCTCTTTAGAGCTGGCAGGCCCAATCTGAGTGGAAAAAGGATCCCACTCTGTGTGGTGCACACAGCAGAAAAAGAACTGCCCAGATAGTAGTTTCCATTGCCATGGCTGTCTTTAGTGGAAATAAATGCACACATAAATATCATCCAACATAGATATTTTCCCAAAATTAAGTGGCTTGCGATATTTATATATGGCAGTCTCCATCGTGGCTGAAATGGGTGTCTTGGTAGGGTTTAAGATTCCCTTTTGCTATTCAGCATGTATACTTTATTCAACAACAATAGACTAATGCACTTCCAGCATGCACGTTCAGTCTCCCTTTCATTCTCTATTTGTGAAGAGTAGAGGGAATGCTGGGAAAATCACAGGAGAAGGTTCTAAAAATGGTATGGGGAGAGCCTGTTAATTCTCCATGCTGTGTAATTCCAGCCTCCTGCTTTGATCAAACAAACTGGTTTTAAAACGGTAATGACCTATAGCTTTCAATAAGAAGTATAATTTCCCCATACTTTAGTTGATATGGAAATTCTCACTGATTGAAACTTAACTTCCATTGAGTGCTCTGCCTAGCAGCCTGCATACATCTGCCCTGATCTCTGCTGTTATCTTACACTATAGGTTACTGTGATCAGGGTCTTGTGCATTTCTTTAGACATACATGTTTCTTCATATGCTTGTTCACTGGGTACATTTCGGTGATCCTTATAATCTCAGCAGGATTAATAGGCAAATGATTTTCACTAAAAACTACTGAATTCAGTAATAGAAATCCATTTTAAAAAATAGTCATGTAAGCTTCCTACATTCTATCCCACAATGAGGCCTGGGAAGTTCAGATGATGGTGGGCTCTGTGTTTATCACACAGCTCTCCTCTGGCCCAGTGTAACACCCTAGGCATCACATGCTTGATCTTCAGCCCTCCTCCCTCTCATCCACACTGCTTTCCCTGCTGTGTCTCAAGTATGAAGCTCAGAGAATAGCATCCACCTTTCTGCTCACTCTCCCTTCCACATGGAAAGCTCTTTCAGCAGATAACCTGCTGGGCGACCTCCAGCTGAAGGCTCAATTAGTCACAACTGTTTACTGTCTTCAATGAGTTCTGGCTTTAGCCAATGCTGACCTCCACAGGCACCTGCAATCACACAACACTGATACACACAAACACACATAATAGCCACCAGCAGAGAAGATTCCTCCTGGAGCAGAGGGTCAAAATACAGAGTCTCACAGTCAGACTTGAAGCAGAGAGTGAGAGATCTGGGAAGACTCGGTCCTCAACAGAATGTCACCACCAAATCCTCCCCCTCAGGCTTCAGTGAGTCCTTTGGGAGAGGGAAGGGTTAGTGGGAGGAGTGAAAAGCCTGAGAGGATGGAGGATCAAAGAAACAACAGGATTAAAACTCATATGAATACATAGAGACTGAGGCAGATGTACTATCAATGCCACGCCTCACACATATACTAAGACTCAGAGTCTTAGTGAGTGGAGAACTAGATAAGAGGAATGTAAGAACAGGAGAGTAGAGAAAAGTGCTTGAAATGCTCTTCACTAGACAGGGCATAGCTTTTTATGCTCATGAGCTCACCACAGCTACAGTTACCAGCAGATCAGCTCATGCCCAAGGAAGGTGAAAATTCCAACATGATTGGGCAAGGGTCTATTAAGGTTTCACCTCTAGCTGAGTATTTGCTAGCTCCTGTGGAAGGAGGGCTACTTTACTTTGGGATTGAGGCCATCAGAAATAGGTTTTCTATGTCCCAGTGAATGACCCCTACACAAACACCTTGTGCATACAGCAGCACCAACTGCCACCAGTGAACTATAGTTTCAAAAGAGAATGTAGACAATTTGGAAAGAATGTTTGTTATGGAAGAGTCTCAAATTCAGATATAGGTGAGGAATGGAATTAGATACTTTGAGACATATTGTATACATTTTTCAAACAACAAAGATAATTATGAAAGGAAATAACAATAGCCTGCCATACTAGATGCACCACAAAGGCAAACAGAACATCTCACTATATCCTGTGTTGTCAAGAACCTGGGACCATAGGACCAAATATGGCAAAGTTGTAACACCTGTTTTAAAGCACTTGTTCGAATTATTTTCCCACAACAATATGCTATGGCACAAGAGCCTCAGAGATGATACCCTGGATGACATAATTTCTCAAGATGGCTGTGTAGACTTCATTTTTATATGGCTGAGTAATATTCCATTGTGGATAATTTACGACAGTTCAGGTAAATATGTGGAACTAGAAAAAATAATCGTTCTGAGTGAGATTCACCTGACCCAGTAAGACAATCGTGATTCGATTCTTGTTAAGCCATCATCAGAGAAGCTTTCTCTGGCAGCAGATGGGAACAAACACAGAGACCCACAGCCTGGCAGGATGTAGAGAGTAAGAACTTTCCTGGGAAAATGCAGCTCTAAGTGAGATATCATAGGTTGATGTCAAGGCAGTGTAGGATTAGACAGTGGTAAGGCAGGAGAGACGGAGAAGCAGGAAATTCAACACAGAGCTGGCGAAAGAGGATTTGGACCCAGGTGATCTTCACTGGCGAAAGGTAGATACAATTATTTCTAAGGGTTTTTCTATGGGTTAATTTGTTTTATCGAGGTGGGCAGTTTACACCTTTGCCAAATGGTTGTAAGCTTATTGTATGGATGTATTATGGATTGAGAACTTAACATATAAATCTGATTGATAAGTTATTGATTGTTGAGTCATGATTTTACTGGGCTGTGGAGGACAGTGTGTGAAAGCAGTGGCTGAGAAGCAGCTGGAGCATGCAGATCTGGTTCTGTTGCCTGTGCGGAGTGAGAACACTCAGGGCCCAACAAACGAGATGTGTGTGTCCCAACCATGGTAATTACCTGCCTAGGGTACCTCGTTGAGGGGTGGCTAAAAGAGAGATAGTCTGGAGGGGTGGTTTGTGGAGCTCGTGGAGGAGTAGCAGCCAGGTCTGCACATGCTGTGTGGCACAGGATAAAAGGTTACATTTTTAAACTATTATTTACTGCAACATGTCTCCATCAAATTCTTCCCAAGGCTCAGAGAATGCCATAGAAGAGCCAGGGAGTATGCAGAACACATACATACACACACAGACAGACACACAGACACACACACACACACACACACACACACACACACACACTCTAAATCATCAGGGTCAAAGCTTCTATGAACTCACAGAACTTGAAGCAGCATGCACGGGCCTACATGGGTCTTCATCAGATGCAGTCCTGGAGCTGAAAGAAATCATGGGCAGGCAGATGCCTCCATTCCTAACGCAGAAGCAATCTAGAATATATACCACCTGCAAATGAAGTTTAGTTTCCTCCAAGGGAATCTCACCGGGGAAACAAACTACTCTTAAGGTTAAGCGGCATGCCCAGCACTAAAGAGACAACAGAAAATAAATTCCATGGCATAACTGAAGATTTCTTAATTCACAATATTCTATCAAATGTATTTTTTTACATTTTAAAATCTATATTATTTATTTCATTTATTCTTTGTTCTTTTTACTCTAAGGGTCCCCTGTGTGTGGGGTGTGGGGGCATGGGTGTGTGTGTACATATATTATATCTTTCAGTTTAGTTTTTTATGGAATCTCTAAATGTGAAATAAAGCGAGTCTCTGTTTTTATGTCCTCTCTTGGGTCTCTTTTTTTTCTAATTGGTTGTTTGTTTTGTCGGATTCCAATGTGGTAATCTTTGCTTTAATTTATATTTTATTTTATTTATTATTTCTTAGTAACCTGTTGGTTTTCTGATAGGAGACAGATAAGGTGTAGATGTGTATGGGAGAGTAAGTAGAGAGAAACTTGGAGGAACAGAGGGAGAGAAACTATAATCAAAATATATTGTATAAGAAAAAAATTATTTTCAACAATAAAAGAAAAATACAAATATAATCTTTAAATGTATCCCAATTTTCTCCTTTGAAACTCACTCCCCAGTGCAGCAGTGTTGAAAGATGCGGTCTCTGGAAAGTGACTGGGTGAACAAATCCATTCTATACTGGACTAAGGGAAACGTCTCCATCTTGTTCACTCTCTTGTCATGTGATGCCTACTGTCACAATAAAACACAAAAAGAACACAGACCAAGTGCTTTGGGGCAATGCTTTGAGACGATGGGCTCTGAACTGTAACTTAAATAAACTTATCTACAAATTATCCAGTGTGTAACATTCAGTGGAGCAACAACAACAAAAATGAACAAGCATATACATGGAAGCTTGTGCATCAAACATTAACTCTTTAAAAGTAGCCACACACTCGGACAGTGTGGCCAAGTCAAAAGATAGATAGGTGGACAATCAATGAAAGTAACCTATGGTCAAACTGAAGCTACTCAGTGTCTAGAAGAATGCCATCAATCATAGGTATGAAATAGCATTTGATGCTAACACTGCGTCCATCCCTACCTTGTCAGGTGATCCTGAACAATAAACAGGGGACTCCCTTTTGAGGTTTCACTTTCTTCTTCTACAGGCAAAACCCCACAGCATGGGCTGACAACACATTCCAAAATACAGATTTTGTGGCTTTCATCTGAAATCTCCTCTAAAGCCCCGATTTATGAGTAGGTAAGCCCCAAGACCATAGTTGCATTGGCAGGTACTGGTACTTGTTAGAGGGAACCTACTAGAAGTGAGTTAAATCATTAGAATGTGCCTACAACAGAAAAATGAAAACCCTGTCTCTCTTACATCGTGGTCCTGAGGGGAACATTTTTGCTACATCCCCTCCATCATAGGCTCAAAAGCCAAAGGCCCAACCAGTCATTGACTAGAATTACAGAAACCATAAGCCCAAATAACCTTTTGCTTCTTGTAAGTGGGTTTTCTCCAGTAGTTTGTGACAGTGACACAAAATAAATGACAGCCTTACCAGCAATTCCTTAGGTCATGGGGGCAATTTAAAACACCGACTGGACTAGAATGTATATGAGGTTATAATGCCATAGTCATGGTAAACATTTGTTGAATTTTCATTGTATCTGTAGATATTTTATATGTCTATTGTTAAGAGAACACAGAAGGAAAGTTCACGTAGTACATAGCCTGCTCTAAGGACATTCATTAATTTTCTGGGGGTGGGTGTGTATTAAATAATGGCATAAAATACATTTTATAATATATGTCACAGATGTCTGAAAACCATGGGAGAAGGCAGGCTCTGGGCTCCTTTAAATATGGTAGATTTCTTGGAAATTGAAGCAGTACTAGCCAGTGACCTTGGAAAGCTGAAACTCTAGATTTCAACAGTCGCCCTTCTGGTTACAGCAGTGGAGATTAAACACAAGTCAACTTTCTCCAGCTGAAGGAAAAATCTGTCTGGTCTGTTTCCTTTGTGTTTATTACTCCAACTCGAGGGAGTTTATTTTCTGGGACAAAGGTAAAGAAGCCAGAGGTCAATGTGCGTCACCGTCCTTTACGTCTTCACCTTACTCTTCGATATAACATCTTCTCACTGACTCTGCACCTTACCTACACCTAGAGTGATGAGCCAGCATAAATGCTTATCTGCCCATTGACTTTCTGAATAGTATGGTTTCAGATAAACTTCACTGCGTCTGACTGTTACGTGAGTGCTGGGGATTCAAACTCAGGACCTTGTGCTTGTGCATCAAGCACCAAGTGAGCCACTGCCTCAGCCTCCCTATGGTGCTCTGTTAACCCTCACATGCATACTTACAAAGTTATGTTGCTTGGAAGACGGAGCGAAAAGTACACACAGAGCTTGGCACCACGTTGGCAGACCAAGTACCCAAGAAGGAACAGAAGCAGCAGCAGTGGACGCTGTGGCAGCTGTGCCGACGGTGCAGGGGATTTATGGTCAGTGCCCGCCAAAGGCCTTGCAAAGAAGTGGAGTGAGATGCTAGGTCCAGATGGCTATAATATTCCACTTAGGAAACTTCACATCTCCACAGAAATGCAGAGAGAATGCTAAATTAAGTCCAGAAGAATTAGCCTTTAGTGAACAGAAGGATGTTAGGGAACTATCAATGCAGAAAGTAAAGAATTTTTTTTCTGTTGGCAGGAATGCAGAAAGGTGACAACCCCTTGCAGCCAACCCTTCTGTATCAAATCACAAAAAGCACTAAAACTTCAGATTGATTAGGGTGGAAAGGCGAGAAGAATTTCTGTGTGCTTCCTCCCCTTGAGTAACTACACCCCCCTTAAGTTCTTGTGAGTTAGTATGGAGAGATTTGGGGGATGCAGAGGAAGTTCTGGGTTGAGATATTTCCACTGCCTTGTCAGCACTGATTATAATGTTTTCAAAGGATTATCCACAATATATCAAATCAATGATCTGTGTCTTACTGTCTCCATAATATTGACACCACATGATAAAGATCTGCGTGTTAACAAATGTCCCGGCACACTGCACACAGTTTTGTGTCTGAAGAAGCACTGAAGCAGATTCACTCAGGCATACTCCACAGCATCTTACAGGTAGAGAGCAAGGTTCCAAGAACCAGCTTCCCATCTAAGACCAGGTACCAGGAGCTTGCCAAAAAATACCCACAAATCTCCCATTGTCCAAGGATCACACACATACCAGCATGGGAAGGTCCCTGCCCCTGTTTCTCTTTTGTACATTATGACTCCAACAACCCTGTAAGACCTCACCAACATAGCACCTGCCAAAAAGGTCTCCCATGAGCCTCTTCAACATTTGAAGTCTACGTCGGGAAAGCCTTTAGTGCTGTTTTGCACCATACTTTTTCCACAGAGAGTATCTTTGAATTTTTCAGGGAGCAGGCTGTATGGACTGCGGCGTTCACATGCATACAGGCAGTGCAAGTGAGCAGCTGGCCATAGATGTGTTAATCATTCTCGGTTGTCCATTAAGAGTCCTGGGACAGCAGCCAGGAAGGGTGACTCTCACACTGAGTCTGAGGCTACCTTGCTGAGCCTCAGTTGTGGTTGTTGGTTTGTTTTTTTGATTTTTGTTTTTTCCCTTCTCTTCCTAGTTGCTAAAACCAGATCATCTCTAACCTAAAGCACCATTCCAGAAGTCTATTAATTTCTAAAACTTTTGAGCTCAGAAACAAAAGGGTCTTTCTGGGAAACTAATTAAAAGTACAGATAAAATCACATTAACTTATAAATCAGAATGTCCCTTCTAATTACATCTTAAGCAACATCAAAATGGAACTTGCCCAAAGCTGCCACAGTAGTTAATCAGCATCTACAGATGTCATTATTCCCAGCCCTCACTCACCCCTACCTACTCCTACCTACCCCCAATTCCTCTAGGTAAAGAAGGTTGTCTCCTGGAATACATGGTATATGGATTCCAATTGTTCTTATTCTTCTTTTAGTGGGTTATGAACAACAGACACTTCTCTTTCTAGGCCACAAAGAATTAGGCCAAATTCACTTAGCTATTCAAATATTTTTTAATATCTTCTGCAGGCCAGACATAGCTCTGCAGCTGCCAGAACAATTCCCAATAAGTAGGAAGTGAATTTTATACAGAGACTCATTACCAGGTACAAAGAAGTATGCTACCATTTCAATGGGTACTATTTTGTAGACATTAATCCAATTCTAGGAGGAATTGCAGGAGAGTTTCCCAACTGAGTATTCTTGGTTTCATAATTCAGCCAAGAAATAACAGTAGGGAACTAATCCCTGACAACTCTTGGGAACTGGAGGCAACTACTTGGAGACAATTTAACCACTTAATGAGAATCCAAACATCACAAACAATCTCGACTGTTCTATTGGACAGTCTCCATTATAGGTTTTATAAAAATGCAAACTGATGCTCAACCTTAACACTTAAGGAAGGTGCAATTATTTGTGTTGGATTCACAGAAGGGGGTGGGTTTAGACAGAACGATGTAAACTAGGAGTTTTAGAATGTGCATAACGTAGACAAGTTCCTTAAGCTTTTTGTTGGCACTTTTATCCTGGGTTAACTAGAGCCTGCCAACATTAGCTAGAGGATGATCAGACCTCTGCTGGAGTGCCTTAGCCACACAGAAGGTTAGAGCTCAGCAACCTGCTTCCCACCTCCAGGCGAAGTGAAGTTTTGGCAAAGTCAAATAAACAAGCCTGCATAGTACTATCAAGTAGGCTGAAGGTGGGCTTTGCCCCAAGCCGCCCATTCTCAAGCACTAGCCACCTTTGATTTCTCCACTGCTGTGCATACCTCCCAGCATTTTCAGCACTGAAGCAGAAAAACGAATGCCAGCATATTAATAAGCAGGCATTGTGAATATAAATGGTTCTCGGTGTTGCATTATATACAAAATCCATGTACACATGGTCACTTATCACAGCTACCCAAGGCTCAATTACCGCCCTTGAGTAGGAGGAGGTCAGGGTTAAAAGCAACAGATTCAAAAGATAAATTTGGACTTGAAAAGGGAGAGATGACAGAATAGTTTGTCGGACAAAATGTCTGGCACCTTTGGCCATATTTCAAGGAAACAGAAAAGATGTTGAGGTCACCGAGAAAGCAATTTAAGTGGGCCAGAGAGAGACAGAGTGTGGGTAATGGCTCCTTTTTACCTGCAGAGTGAGACAGTGCTCTGCTCAGAGGGAATGGGAGGCCCGTTGATGGTCGCTTCTCTCTCAGAGCATCATTAGACCTCCTAACGTGGGAGACAGCCTGATACTTCTAACACAGTGCTACTTTGAACTCTCTCTTGACATCATTTGGGGTCAACTATGAATATAAATACCAACGTTGATATAAGCATTTCAAGCAGGTACAAGGGAAAACACACTCATGCCACAGCGATCCACATGTTTGTGGCACTTCTCAAAGAGTTGTCACTGACATTTCTAAGTGAGTCAGTCTGCTGCTTTATGTGGTTGATCAGTGCACCAGCTACATACAGTCCACTGCTTGGTATATTTACATTTTCTGGAGGCAAGAGGGCTTGAGGTTCTCCCAAAGCTGTCTGGAAGGGCTCCATAATGTGTGGATCCAAGAGCTTCCAATAACTGGGGCAAATGGTACTCTGCAGACGTAGGCTTGGGACATGGACTAAAAATACAGATTTCTGGGATCTTTGCCCTAATGTTGTAATTCAGGGAGCCTCTAGGAGGGTCCAGGAACTTGCTTACATTTTGACTAAGAGGCAAATATGACCTTGGTGCTCAGTGCTGCACATAGTCATTACTGGTAAGCTAGAGAAACCGGAAACTCTTGATACTTGGGTACACGTCTCCGTTTGGCATTTGATAGCTATAGTCTTTTTGGTATATCATACCTCAATTTTTTTCAGCCACTTTTCACATAGGAGTGCTTAGGGGACCTTTAAACTGACTCTCTAAGCGGGAATGGGGTAGGAGCAAGACTGACAGGAAATGGTGACCTTAGGTTTAAGTCAACCAAAGCTGGTCTCAAGCTTCAGCCATTCTGCCACTGAACCACAGTAAAGGTAGGCTTCTCGGGAAAAACTGACATAATGTCACTAAATCTCAGACTCCTCTACCATGAAACGCACATGGCAATAAGAGCGTCCATGGTGCTGTTTTGTTATTTTATTTTTTGCATATAAAGCATGGCCAGAATGAGGCCATGTTGGCTATTCAGTCTCCCTTAGTTGCAAACACCTCAGCAAGGTCAACCAGAGGAGCCGGTCTGCTGTGCCCTGGAGTTCCTGTGATTAATGAGGTTCATGGAAAGGTAACCCTGGCTGAGTGATTCTCTGGGCCTGTCCTTTTATCAAGAGATATTCCCAAGAAATGAGCTTTTCTGGGGGAGGATATGATACAAGAGGGATGTGTTAATCGCATCTCCAAGGAGCAAATACAGGAACAAATTAGAGAAGGATGTTAGAGGTCTATTGTATTTTTAAAGGACAGTCTACAGTGATCACCCTCTTCAGAATTAACTAGAATACTCACTAAATTTGAACATCCTGGCTCCACTTGATCATGATCCCATGAAGGGCAGGTCATCAGTGCTGGAGTTGGGTGCTCAGATTCCTGTGCTCTCATTCTCCCTTCCTCTGAGTTTTCTTTCTTCTGGTAGGAGGGGGCCAGTGAAGACAAAGGCACTTGCACATCTGTGCATTTACCAAGAATCTAGTTTTCTCATACCCTGGACATCTTTTCTGTAGCTATGTTCCTACACAGTATATTCTTTTAGAACTATCCATACATCCCCAGGAAAACACATTAACCAAGGCTGGTTACTAAAGGATCTGGGTTATGCCACCTTGCTTAAAAAACTCCTATGTTTCTTCTGTTCTCTCACCTGGATGCCCTCCCCTCCCTGTTCCCACTGTGTCCTGTCCTCCCCAGCATTCTTGATTTCCATGCTTGTTTTATGTTTTCTCCCCCCGACCCCCGCCTTTCCTTTATTTCTCCGCGGTCATTGGCTCTGCGTTCTATGCCTTTTCCTGTGTTCTGTCCCTGTCACTGGATCTGCCCCATTCTCTCGCATTTGTACCTGCCCTCTTGGCTCTCTCATTATTGTTATCTTTCGATCTAGATCTCTCTGGTTTTAATACAATACCTCACTTCCCTTTCATCCACTGGACACCCCAGTGCCAGACTCCACATTGAACATGGAAGTCCCTGTGTCCCTGGCAAGACTTGGATCCCATGCTAGTCAGCAAGCATCTGCTAAAATTCAAACCTGGAATCTCATTATTGAATCCATATGAAACATCCCCTGCTGGAGTCCTAGAGTGTGGAGGGCTTTAACCTGGTGGAGAACTAACTTGTGCTAGTTGCTGAAATTCAGATGCAGTTACAGAGGCAGCATGGGCAAACAGCCCCTAAAGCCAAGGCTCTCTTCAGGACAGGAATTATGGGTCCTTGTGCTAATGTTTGAGGGTTCTCTTTTGCACTTTGGAATGCCTGCCACTTTATTCTAGAATTCAAATGTCTCATTAAAACCTGGTGGCTTTATATGTAAATGCGTATAAAGGGTAGTTTTTCCTTCTCAAATCTCCGTCTGTCTCAAAGATAGCTAGCTAACTTCCTCAGAACATGAATAAAACCCAAGATGCCCTTCCAGACACATCAGAGCATGTGCACCCAGTCATCGTCTAATTTCCGTCTTCACCTTTCACTCTGATTGTTGCCTTTTCAAAGTTTATCTTTCCAGGTGTCAGGGTGTCAGGAGTGGTTGCCCCTACACTATATGTGGGCTAGCTGAAATTACACCATTGCATACCTTCAGCAGATGCTGCTGTGAGGTGCTAACAACACTTCGCACTGGGAAAACCAGAAAACTTGTGGGTTCAGGATAAAACTGAAAGCTCAAACATATCCTAGCCCAAGTCTAGGCAGCAGGGATGCAGAGATGCGATCATGCAGGTGTCTTCTCTCTCTCTCTCTCTCTCTCTCTCTCTCTCTCTCTCTCTCTCTCTCTCTCTCTCTCTCTCTTACACACACTATGCATACACCCACACTTGCCCCTGTCTACTTTTCAGAATAAAAGTTTAAGTGAGGCGGGTAAAGAATGAACTCCAGCAAGGCTCCTGATACTCTTGAAATGCCCCCTCCAGTCACTGGAGTAAAGAGAAGCAAAACTGAGATTTGGCTTGCAGCCCAGCCTCTGGAAGGAGAATACCCACCACCAGGGACCAAGGGAGAAAGCCGGGGCTCAAGTCCAAGGACCAGACAAGTCCATGTAGCCCAGATGAAAGGCCCCTCAGTTGCTTGTACATTGAAACCTCAGGCAGACACACAAAGGAGCCGCTGTTTTCCTCCAGGAGGCATTTGGATGCCTCCCACAGCCCAAATTGGGCTGGAACTCAGAAATCCCATTTTCTTGCCCACGTTCAGATGCTATCATGAAAGTGGTAGAGCTAGCCAGGGCCCCTTGGGAGAGCAAGTGGTTCCCTTCCAGGAACCCAACTACAAGAAGCATGCTCAAGCCACCTGTTGTTGGTCTAGGTCGGCCCGCCCTGTATCAGACTGCTGCAAACCTTCATCATGCTATAACTATCCCGTTGGCTGGACCCAGTAGCATGAAATAAATTTCACTCATGTCTCTTCTCCTCCAGCCACCTCTTCTGACCCTTCTAAGCCTCCCTCCCATCTTCTCTCTTGCCCCTTTCCTTTGCACCTCCAGTCTCGCTTTCCCACATTCTTAATATTCCAGCAGTAATTTCTCTTTAACGAAGTGCACTTAGCATCTTCCTAGAGACTGGGGTTACCCGTCATCTCTCGGCACATCCTCGCAGCAGCTGATCTCCAAGCGCTTATGCAGGGTGCTTACTGAACGCGCGGGTAGGCTAAAAAGCCCCAATGGCCCATTAATGGAGAACAGTGGGTGACCTGTTCTCAAAAGCCCCGTTTCTCCTAGGGAAGAGTGCTCCTCCGTGGTTTTAGTAAAGAAGGCAATAGGGTTAAGGAACCAATGTTTTTTTCGCTGCCAATCCAAGGATAGGTGCATGAGACCCAACTTTCTGGCGTCTGCCCCGCATCTCTGCAAACTGCTATGGGGGGGGGGTGAGGACACCATCACCATCACCAGCTGGCTACTCACCCTCAAATGTAAATGCTTCTCTTGTAGGGTTTCTTGGCAATCTAGTGTACGCAGGGTCAGCGAAACCGTTTAGTGTCTCACTCCTCTCCTGGGCTGCGTAGCTTGAGCTACACGCTCGGAACGGGGCGGCCGAGGGCAGTGGATCCCATGGGTGGCGAGTTAGCAGAGGGCGCACCGCCCTGCTGGGGGCGCATCGCTCCCGGGGCTGGCGCAGGCTGCAACGGGCCGAGGGGCTCCTGGGGAAGTTGGTGGTGCTAGGAACAGACTTCGGACTTGGCGCCCACTTCTCCCAGTGTGACCAGGCGCGTCCTCCGGGAGCGATCCGAGGACTTGGGGGTGAAGGGAATTGGGGGCTGCCGGTGCAGGCAGAGCAGCTGCAAGAAGCGTCCCTGGCCACCGCCTAGAAGCAGCACAGCGACGTCGCACTGCCTGAATCCCTCAGTGCTGTCAAGGAGCCCAGGGCGAGCGACCCAGCCTGCTCCGGGTAAGCCGGGCGCCCTTCGCTCAGAGCCTGGCTCACTCCAGCCCGCCGCGCGGCTCGCGTCGCCGTCTTGGTCCCCTCCGCTGCTTCGCCCGCTCGCGATGCTCGGCCGGGGCGAGAGGCTGATCGTGAGGCGGTCGCGGCTCACGCAGCATGGAGGGCGACCTGCCCGGCTTGGGCTCAGGCTCGGGCAGCAGCGGCCGCCGCCTCCCGCGCGCCCACGTGCGGGAGCCCCGGTGTGCGCGCTCTGGCTGGCGGGGCTAGAGGGAGGGAGCGAGGGCGAGCCTTGGGTGGGGGAGGCGGGGACAACCAGCACCCCCGCGCAACGGAGATCAAGGTGCTAAGGTTCCCAAGGGTCTCGCCTGCAGCTCGGAGATGGGTGGTGCACAGGGCTCCCTGGCTGTCCACTCTTTTTGCTGAGAGCCAGATATAAGCCCAGGGGGATATTGGGGGGGGCAGGGGCTCCCCGTTCCGTAGGATCGGCCGGGGAGCAGCTAAGAGAGTCTCCACCACCTTCTCCTATGAAGGGCCCGTATTAAAGTCTCTTGGAACCACCTCCTGTCTCTCTGGAAGAGAATGGGGTTCTGAAAAGGAGTGAAGGAGTCTCCGGGTTCCCAGGGACAGCTTGTTCAGGCTTACCCCGCCTTCCTCCCAGAGTAAGCACTTTTCCCGTTAGCCAACAGACTCCAAAGGGTGCCTCCTTCCAAGCACAAGATGGGCCTGACACCCTCAAATCAACTCACACATAATTAGAGAGCCCCAACTATGAGCAGAACCCCAGAGGAACCCACAAGTCTCTGTAGATGAGAATCAGTCCGGTATCTTCTGGCCTCTTCAAACCTTTCAGTTAGGCCCTCCTGGGCCTCTTTGCTTCAGCCATAAAATCAGCTTCTTTTCTGATCCGAGTAGAGAAGAAACACAAAACAAAACCAACCAACTGTGGAAGAATTTAAAAATTAGAAGGCAATTCAAAAGATGGGTAATAGTTTAGTGCTAACAAGAAACATGATTAAATTAAGGAAACCGAAGAATGAACAGAAAATGAGATCTATAAAGAATCAAAATTAGTGAAATGAGCATTTACTGGGCACCATGTGCATTTCTGAGAGACCGTCTCCTGCGGTGCTCACCATGATTCAGGCTCCAGGAAGGCGAGCGGCCTGGCCCTGTCCTGTGCATTCAATGGTTTCCTCCCACCAACTGTCTGCTTTCCTGCCACAACACAGAGATGTAAGAAAGGGGGAGTGGAAAGGAGAGATGAGGTGGGAGAGGAGGCCTCCTGAGTGTAAGAAAAGCTTTCAGGAAGAAGTAGGATTTACACAAAACCCTAAAGAGATGTGGAGTCAGAAGAGATAAGGATTGGGCAATGGGAACCAAGGGAGGGATTGTGATCAGGAAAAAGAAAAGCAGGGAACCTTCATTCTGGGATGGTCGGTGTATCTTACAGGGTAAATTCGAAGAGAAAACGGGGTAGGGGGTGCAGTCAGAGGAAACTAAATGTAGGAAGCTTGCTTCAAGGTGACTGGTGGAAACTAATTAAACACAAGTCTTCGTGCCCCTGTTGGTAAGGATCTCTGTATAGGAAGCACCAGGCTGGCTACTGACTGGAAGGATATAAGGAGAAGGTGAGGCCCAGCCCTCAGAAACAGTATTGCAACATTGAACAGCTAAGCTGTTGTGTCTGGGTTCTCTTGAGTTCCACTTACAGCCCATCCGGAGCTGGACAGCAAGAGCACTTTGGAGAAGTACCTAGGCTGTCAACTGAGAAAGCACAAGCCAGAATGGTAAAGGAAACCTTCCCATTCATTAGTCTTTGTCAGTGCTGAGCTCACAAAGGACTGGCTAGGGGAAACTTATCTGGGGTCTTCCTCTGGAGATAGTGTCTCCCTTTAGCAGTCTGTTCCCTGCCTGAACCATCAGCAGCCACTGGACCTCCTCTCAAATGGGACTCTTCAGCCCCACCACAAACAAATTGATTCCAGATCTTCACTGACATGTGCAATAGATATATCTGAAAATCATGTCTTCATGTGTCCTTCCATAAGCCAGTGTTTCACAGTTTTGGTGAAGTACATAGTATCAAACTCTTCCTGTCATGTCGGCCACTCTGCCCCTTGCTTTCTTTCATATGCACACACACACCATACATATAACTTATATTGAAAGTAAAGCAAAAATGCAATGTATCCTTACATGTGATTCATTCTGATATTTTCTATTTAGATTATGTTTTCTTTAATGTTAGTTATGGCCTAATTGATTCTGTGATCTAATTTCCTGTGATTTCTTGTTTTAAAAAATGTTGGTCTGTGCTATCAGTTACTGTTGCCTTATGTTCAGGCTAGGCATGTGTATATTATACCTTTCACACTAGTGAATGTGAGGATTAAATCAACTAGAATGTGAGTTTTTTTGAGGATAAAATTCAGATACATTTTAATCTTTGAAACACTACTCATAAATTAACAAGGGGTTTCTGTACCAGGTGGTAACTAATCATGTAGGAGACGGGCAATCTGTGGAATCAAAAGAAGATTAAAAGTCTGGGAGGAGCCAGGCTGAAAGAAAGAGAAGACAAAGCTTGGAATGGGTGGGGAAAGATAAGGAAGGGAGGAGTTACCCAAAAGTCTTGTTCACACAACTATCCTCAGCAGACTATTAGCAGAAGGGAAAAATCACCTGCCAAACCATCCTGCATTCTAAATGTTCACGACAGTGTCTAATGGGAACTATTTTTCTAATAGAGCTTCCTTTTATTGCTTCACAAGGTTGGGGATAAAGGAAAGTAGCAGAATAGCTGGTGAGGATCCTTGGAGAAAGAAAAGAAGCAAAAGGATCGCAGAATCAAACACGTCCGTGGATGCCATTTTCAAACACTTCTCTGTCATCCTGGGACAAGGCTGCTGACCAAGGAAGGGAAGGATAACATCTAATTATCGGGCACGAGGCCATTTCCCTCTGATTGGGCAGTGATACCTGATAGGTTCCTTTCCTGAAATCTAAATAGTTTCCTGTTAAAGCAGTGTTTCCCCCGCCTTGTGACATACAACATGGGAGATTCCTCATCACTCACTAACCCATAGAACTTTATAGTAAAGGATATTATGATTTATTCGATATCCATAAAGCATGACTTAAAAGTGAGTGACAGGCTCATAGAGTTTCACATAGTAAGAGGTTGGAAATTGTCTGTAGCACAGGCCCTCAATTTTCTGTTATCTATCACATACACTTTAGGTTTCAAGTAACCTAGGCTAACCTTGAATTCCTGCCCATCTCCTTCTAGATACTAGGACTGCAGGTATGTACTACTACACTGTGATTATATAGCATTCTACCAATTTGACCACATCTTCAAAATGCAGGGTTTTCATTTTAAAAGAATTCATGGCACTTTTGAGATATTTTATCAGAGGTTTAAAAGAAAAGTAAGAAAGAGAGAAAATGATCAGCCTAGGCTTTGAGCCCTGGCTTACTGGCTTAGTGTCTAGAGGGCCTGTTATATAGGACAGTAGAGACACGAGAATTGCTGCTTAAGGACTACTCCTGGGTATATACCCAAAAGACGTTTCAATATATAAGAAGGACACATGTTCCACCATGTTCATAAAAGCCTTATTTATAATAGCCAGAAGCTGGAAAGAACCCAGATGTTCTTCAACAGAGGAATGGACACAGAAATTGTGGCACATTTACACAATGGAGCACTACTCAGCTATTAAAAACAATGAGTTCATGAAATTCTTCTGCAAATGGATGGAACTGGAAAATATCATCCTGAATGAGGTATCCCAGTCACAAAAGAACATACATGGTATGTACTCACTAATAAATGGAGGATACTATCCCATAAAGCTCAGAATACCCAAGAAACAAGTCACAGACCTTTTTACTCTCTAAAAGAAGAAAGGCCAGTACGTGGATTCCTCCGTTCTTTATAGAAGGGAGAAAATAATACTCACAGGAGGAAATTCAGGGACAAATAGAAGAGCAGGGACTGAAGAAAAGATCATCCAGAGACTGCCTCACCTTGGGATCCACCACATATGCATCCACCAAACCCAGTCACTACTGCTGATGCCAAGAAGTGATTACTTGCAGGAGCCTGATATGGATGCCTCCTCAGAGGCTCTGCCAGAGCCATACTGATATAGGTGAAGATTTTTGTAGCTAAGCATCAGACTGAGTACAGGGACCCCAAAGGAGGAGCTAGAGAAAGGACTGAAGGAGCTGAAAAGGTTTGCAACTCTATGGGAAGAACAACAATATCAACCAACCAGACACCCCAAGAGCTCCCAGAGACTAAACCACTAACCAAAGAATACACATGGAGAGACCCAATGCCCCAAGTGCATATGTAGCAGAGGATGGCATTGTGTGGCATCAATGGGAGGAGAGGCCTTTGGTCCAATGAAGGCTCAGTTTCTCAGTGTGGAAGAATGCCCAGGTACTGAAATGGGAGTGGGTGGTTGGGAACAGAAGCATCTTCATGGAAAGAAAAAGAGGGAAGAGGGAAGAGGGAGTGGGAGATGGGGGGAAAGGGGATAACGTTTGAAATGCAAATATAGAGAATATCCAATGAAAATATTTTGCAAAAGAAAACCAAATAGAGAGAGAGAGAGAGAGAGAGAGAGAGAGAGAGAGAGAGAGAGAGAGAGAGAGAGAAGAACAAATGTGGAATGCCTCAAAAGCTGGGGAGCAAGTAATGTTTACTCAGTGTCTCCTATGGTTCATGTGCTGTAGCAGGTCCATATGCCATTTCATAAAATGACACACTTCATTTCATTCAAATCTCTATTTAAAAAAATCTACGTAGTAGAATTTTATCTGTATTTTTATATATGAAAAAGAAGCTTAATAGAAGTTAAATGAGTCAGCTTTAGATAGAAATGTTTCAGACATTAATCCTAAATACTTCACTCTCACCATTCCCCTCCCCTACTTCTATTTCCTCTTATTTTGCTTCTCATCACAGCAGATTTCAATCAACAAACTATCTAGAAGATGGAAGATTAGACTCTTGAGTGAGGAAGAGTGTTGATATCCTAGACTTGAAGAGCATCCCTCTGGCTAAGGCAGGGGAATCTGGGATACTACCCAAAAAGCTCAGAATACCCAAGAAACAAGTCACAGACCTTTTTACTCTCAAAAAGAAGAACTGCCAGTATGGGGATTCCTCATTTGCTTTTTCATCAGGGTAGAAATGCTCTCAAGTACTCTGGGTGCACCCTGGTGTGAAGAATGCAGGAAGTGGCTAAGTGGAAGCAACCCTGGGAAAAGCTTATACTCCTGCTGAGAGTAGCTTCTGTGCAGCTTAAAGGCAAGTTTTGCATAAGGATTTCTTATTCATGGAAGTTCAGAGATAGTAACTGAAGTTACTTGTGATAAGGAGAGGGTAATTTCCAAGATCACCTCAGGAAGCACAAGGAAATATAGTGAATAAAAGCCTTTGGAAGGGACTGAAACTTGGAAATGAAATCTTTTATTTTAAAGAGTTATCCATCCATCCATCCATCTATCTATCTATCTATCTATCTATCTATCTATCTATCTATCTATTTATCCATCCATTCATCCATCCATCCATCCATCCATCCATCAGTCTATATTTGTGTGTGTATCTGTTTCCATTTTTTTTCTCTCTATATGCTTACACATTTCCTTTTCTCACTGAAATAATAACTCTGCCCTTCGGCTCCCATGGTGGAAGATGTTCAAACCATCAATTTCATATGTTTTAAACTGGCTGTCTTAGAGTCCTAAGTCTTTCCCAGGAGAAGAATCATCTTTACATTGACGGAATATCTCAAGAATGTGAAGTCCCAGTATCAGTGAGTTAGCTAGCAGCTGAGCCCCCCTCCCCCTAATTAGGCATAAAGGAAAGAAACTGGAATGACTCCCATTATTTAAGGCATTAGGATCAGTGGTGGTGATGTTACACTGCCTGTAAGAGACAGCCAGGGAGACACTAGGATTGGCAGGGCATTCCTTGGATAAAAACCCTACGGAACACAATACATAACCCCTTTTAAGATTCCTGTCCCCAGGGACCTGAGCATGTGGGTCAGAATTCATGGGAACTCCTGATTATCCTCATTGAAGGTATTTTCCTGAGTTCAGCCATCTCAGGAAGCAGTTTCACCTTGCTAACAGAATCAAAACCAAGTTCATGTCCCCAGGTCCCAGAACCTATCTCCTGTCCTGCTGGTTTAGATGTTTCATGTTGATTTGTTACCTGGTAAATGATGTAAAGATGAATATGCTGTTATCCTGTTACCTAAACTAAGAGACAGAAGTTATAAAAGCGTTGCTTGTCTTGACTTAATTGGCTATGTGCTGCTTCCAAACTCCTTTGTCCCTTTATCAGTCTAGATTCCAGATCAGAGTCCAGGAGGGGACTTGAGTGCAAACGCTGACTCAAGGACCATGAAACCAATGACCCAGGTAAGACCCATTCACCAAAGTTCACTTCCTTGCTTAGCCCCTTGTGCCAAAATATGATTAATCAATGCAACAGCCCACCCTGTTTGTGTTCCTACTCTATAAAATGTTGTACCTTCTTCCTGGTTCAGATTCCAAACTGGCTACCTCTTTGAGTGCTCAGAAAATGAAACTTCCATTTTTAAGCTTCTGTGTCTGAAGTGAGTAAGTTTTCTCATCTTCAACCCTGAACCCAACAATCCCAGGTTTTTATATCTTCTATCTGAAGATACACTCAGTGGCTCATTTTGGAGAAAGAATAATGGATGGGAATCCAAAAATGCTTGCATTGAACCCTGGTCTGCCCCTTACATGTTATGCGAGTTGAGGCAAGGTACCTCAGTTTATCAACATCATGGGGCCATTAAGGATGCCCTGCCTCCTTTAGAAAGCTGCTCTCAGAAGCATATGAGATAGTGTCTGTGAAACAACTGGCCTTAAGTTAATCCAAAGCACTGAGCGAATGTAAAGGATTATTACTTACACAAGATGTAACAGGCAGGCACTGAGTTGTAGCACTTAGGTTAGCTTTGAGGATATCTATTTCATCCATGCTCTTCAGAGTAGAAAGAAATCATGCTGGGAGAAATGCAATGAATGTGAAATATGCTTATTCTATTTTTATGAGGCATGGTTCAGTGAAAAAGACCAATGTAGATCCAATGTGAAGAACTGGAAAATATGAGAGCCTTCTCTAGACTTAATGTTAGAGGTATCAACATAGTGATAGCAATAACAATAAATATGTGAATACCCTGTTCCAGGCACCGCATTCACTGCTCTCAATACAGAAACTCATTAAATTCATATAACCTTATCTATTGTGCCCCATTTTTGTCTCGATTTTAAAAGCTGGAGAAAATGAAGCAAGTTAAAAATTTGCTCAGTCTCAAAAGTAGTAACTGGCCTATTTACTGCAATTAAAAACTGTTTCCTTCAACCAAAACCTAACTGATATAATATTCTGTATTTCTTAGAAGAAACACATGATAAAGTTCCAGGATTCTATGGTAGAAATGTGTTGTCTACAGGAAGGCTGTAACAATCAAAAGCATCCGGTCATAAATCTCTGTGATTTTGATGCATGACAGTTTTACATTGGCTACGGATGTTTGCTAAGTGAAATTTAGCTTAATCACTGCACACTTTCTAAAGCAACTAAAATATGACTGCACCAAATTTGTCAATATGTTGGTGGAGATGTCGATCAAAGGTGTTACTGGTCATGGAACTACAAAATGGGTATTTCTTTTAGGAAGAGCTTCATCAGTGTCTTAGAAATTTAAGCACAACCATTTCATATGGTTGGGAACAAAAACCCTGAACCCTCGGGTGTTTGCACAGTTTGTTTGAAGTTATCTCTACACAAAAACCTGCTGTGAAATGTTTAGGACAGTTTAATTCACAATTGTCCAAACTACAAATGAAAATGTACTTCGATAAGAGAATGGATAAACAACAATAATTCCAGACAGCATACATGGGTACCCAGTTGTCAAAAGCAATGAGCAGGGGCTGGAAAGATGGCTCAGTGGTTAAGGGTAGTGGCTGCTCTTCCAGAGGACCTGGGCTAAATTCCTAGCACTGACATGATAGTCCGCAATTCTCTATAATTTGAATTCCAGGGCATCTGACACTCTCACACAAACTTACATGCAGGCATAACACCAATGTACATAAAACTTTTAAATGTGTATAGAAAAGCAATGAGCTTTCAATTCAAAAGCATGCATGAATCTTAACTACATGTTGATAAAGAAGGAAAATTACAAATCACAACATACTGTATAATTCTAACTATGTCACATTCTGGGGGAAAATACAGTTACATATGTTAAACTGACTGGTAGTTCCCAGGAGGAGAAGTGAATGTCTGTCAAAGACAGAGAAGATTTGAGGTGATTAAACTATTTGGTATGCTGTTGTAATAATCTATAACTGGCGATATATATTGGGGTCAAAATCCAGAGAGCCTCAGAGCACAAGATGAAATCTTAACACATGCAAAGAAAAAAATTTAAATAATTTATATAGATAGTTGTCTCTTAACAAAAAACTGCCCATGCCCTAAGAATGAGTGATGCAGTGTGAATTCTTCCAAAGAGAACAGTACTTAAAGAGGGTGTGAAAAAATACCAACCTAATAGTTGAAAAATATAAAACAAAACTCTGTAGCAGGTGATCAAGGTTAGCATCAAGAATGGTAAGCCATGTGCTTGGACTCTTGGTATGATATGACAGGAGGGTCACCTGGCCTTTACCGTCTTTGTCTTAGGATTCCATAGCTTCAGTATGATTATAGAGAACAGAGGAAGGTCCTGTCTGGGGATGCTGCTGTGTAGAAATTTTCTCTCAGATAAAGTATTTTATCTTAGAAGGATACTCATTAAGACACTATATGTTTGCAGGGAAGAGAAACATCCTCTCCTAAAGGAAAACTCAATAGCTTCAGGAAGTCCCTGAAACTGACAAGATTCATGGGGTTCTTACCTTCCCAAGCATATATAACCCTTAAGGATAACTGAAGATACTCTCAGAAAAACTGTATAGAAGACCATCAGGCAACTTGAAATGCCTGGATGAAATAAACCAGCCTGATTCATACTGCTGTAAGTAATTTCAATAGAATACATTCATTCACCATGTTGAGCTTTCATAGCAATAAAACATAGCAATAAAACTGTCTTCAGTTCCTACCTAAGATGAGTAGATGCTTGTCTAGATATTCTCAAAATATTGTCCCATGACAGATGCTTCACAAAACACCTATGTTGGGAGCTTCAAACACTCTTAAGATCTCAGAAGACAATCAAATTCTCTGAAATAGTCCTAAGAGACTATATATATATATATATATATATATATATTGGGTCAAAAGTGAAAATAAACAAATAAAATGGACTTTAATAATGGGCTAGTATCATTTTATTAATTTGTCAAATGTGTTGTACAGTATAAAAGACTAGCAATAAAAAAAGTTCATGAGGTATTTTTCTGTAAGTCTAAAACCATTCTAAAATCAAGTTCTATACTTTGTGTGTAATCTGACTATGGAATATCTATACATGTTTCTTTATGCATATAGAGGCAAGAGGTAGACACTGAATGTATTCCCATATTACTGGCAGATTTCTTTCATTGAAACACGGTCTCTCATTGAACCGGATAGCCAGCAAGCCATGGCCGTCACCTGTCTGTGTCAGTCTCTCCATTCCCCACAACATGGGGCTTACATGCCTCGTAATGTTCTTTTAATATAGGTTCCAGAGATTTGAACTCAGGGTTTCTCAAGTGCTCTTACCCACTGACCCGTTTCTTCAGCCCCATAACACTTATTTACTGAATGTATAAAGCAAACAAAAAGAATTCTAAGGCCGTAGGAAATATGCTACAGGAATTACATAGAATTTTTCCCTTGAAAATAACAAAATATTTTAAAATGGGAACTTGCAAAGCATAATGTACTTAGCTTACCTAAATGAGACACACTAATGAGAAAAAAAATAATTTAGGTTAATTTTCCAGATAGGTCAAGGTCTCCATTGTGAGCATTGGAAGCATCTTGCTATGGTCAAGTGCAAGCCTCATGCTCATTTTTCTGCTTGTTGGATCTGTTCTGTTCATATTTAATGGCTACTTAGACATCTCAGAGATAACATTGATCTGAACCTTAGAGTGGAATCGATTATTCAGCATGCTGCTATTAAAATGTCCCTGACTGCATAGGAACTTGCCGCACACACAGGAAGCTTATTTTGTCAACAGCTTGAACTCGGAGGCTATCAGACATGATCTCTACAAAGCAGATAACATCAAACTTCATGAACAGCTTGATTTCAAGTTCAGAAAACAGGAGCAAAGTGCTAATGTAGATCGAGGAGACCACAGGGCTACTTATTTGTGGAGAGGGAAAAGATGGAGGGAATGCTTAAAGTAGATGACTGTTTTCATTTATCTAGAGATGGCTTAGTGTAGAAAAATGTGTGTATGGTAACTGCAGCCATTTGAACTGAGTAAAAACAATTAGGAAGTGATTCAAATCCCTATTTCCATCCATTTCCCTTAATCTATTCATTGGCTTGTTGGAGGCCAGAATGACAAAATGAAGCTGGCTCGCCAACTCTGAATTACTAAGGGAAAGAATTGTACATTCTATTGTTCACCCACAAACAGGGAAAATAGGTAGAATCCAAATTTTGGGGGGCTCACAGATCTGCACAATTTGTGCACTAATACTTTCTAAATAGTGTTTTCTTTGGGATGAATATTTTCTGTGAGTTCCTTTAGATGCTCTTATACATTTACACAGCACAAATATTACCTCAGGGCAAGGTATTTGTTCTCCCAGTAAATGTTCCAGAATAAAAATTAGAAACTCAGCACAGCAGTGTGACCATTTGGTTTTCCTTCTTTAGTACTCTGAAATCCCATGAGATTAAGTTGCATATGAAGTTAAGTCTTGAATTTTGTAAGTTTAGCAAATATAATAAATGGTCAAAAATAGGAAGGTGATCAGGAAGTATGACTGAGTAACGCTATTGCTAGCAAACTAGTATTAAATGGAAACTTAGGTCTGAAAACTCATCACACCTCTACTAACCAACCAAGTAAAAAGGACCCATCAATGATGTAGAAGATAAAATCTGCTATGTCTACACAACAAATTAACATCTAACATTGAAAGGAACTATCATACAACATGGATGAATCTTGAGGACACACTAAGTGGGAGAGGTTAAACACAAAAGTTCAAATACTGTATTTATAAAGTCAAACTCACAAAGACAGAACACGTTGCTGACCCAGGTTAAAGGATGGTAAAATGGCAGTGACTGCTACCCTTTGGGGTGACGTGATGTCCTAGAACTACAAAGTATTGTACATTTAATAAGACATGGAACTTTGAAATATCTTACCCACTATGTGATCTGTATACATATAAAGTATAAGAAAACATTTGAGAAACATCTTCATACTGAACTGGGGATTTGTATGATTTGTTTGATTGTATCAGTGCGTTTATCTGGAAAGTAGGAAGGAAATCAACCAATTTAAGAAAATAAAACATGATTTTCCTCTTTCCTTGAAATCCAACTTATTAAGCATACTCTACACCGCATTTATAAAAATCAAATGTAGTTTAAAAAAATATCTCTCCATTGGCAGATTTATAGATTGAGATAAAACTGATCTAAGAAGCCATGAACAGGCTGGCGTGGGCATCACATTAGTCATAGATCATGCATGGTATCCGAATGGAATGTCCAGAGAACTAGAACAGTCCACAAATCCAATGGCCGAATAAAAATGAGGCTGTTTAGCAGACCCAGAATATGTAACCCAGACCAAGATGCTGAGGATAGATAGCTGATCAAGAAAGAAGCAAACGGAATAGCTATAAACTACAAACAGGAACTCTCATAGAAAACCAATGTCGAATGTCTTGTTTGGGTGTAAGAAACATCTTTAATTATTTCTCAAAGCATTATCATTTTGTGATAGTCAATTTATGTATTGGCAAAACAAAACAAAAAAAAAAAACAAAAAAACAAAAAAACAACAAAAAAAAAAAAAACAGTGGCCCACCTGAAATGAAGCTGCCTGAGATTCCGTGGTGTAGTGTTACCAGTGATTAGAAAGGCCATTCCCATTTGCTTGGCTCAGTGGGGAAGGCCGAGCCACAAACATCTGGAACTCTCAGAATTAGCCCCACAAACAAGCAGTATCTCCTCAAGAGGGAAACTTTAGAAAACTGGAAAGGACACGAGAATCATCCAAGGCCTCGTATGGAGGGAGTGGTCAAACCAGTGTAGAAAAATCAAGTTATCGAACATAATGTTGAAGGAAACTCTTGCCACTGCAGAGGATCCTTCAACAGTGGCAGTTCCAGAAGAAACGTACCCAGAGCAAAGTTAAATCTCTCATGACCTGGAATAATATGACCCTGAACATATGCAACAGGTAACCTCTGAAGTCCACACAGCACCCAGTGTGTGTGTATGAAGCAGAAGATAAGATGTGCAGACTATATGCGCCATTCTATATTTGATGTTGTCAAAGCTGGCACTGAACTTGCGACATAGCCACTGCTGACCTTGAACTTCTGGTCCATCTAAAGTATTAAGGGTTGAATCACAGGCGGGTATCACTGTATCCAGGTTTATGTAGCACTGAGGATTAAACCCTGAGATTATTTCTTAAAGAACTACCAAACTGCAGTACTCAAGACTCCAAGTTCTCAGCTCATTTCATGATGCAGTATCTAGACACATTTTACATGAATAAATAAACAAAAGTTCACCTCTTCTGTAGTAGCTAGGAATCATGTTTTCTGCCATATTAGAAAGGAACTTATACTTCAGATGTGCATCTCATGACGGTTGTATGTTATTTTCATACCTGTTCCCCAGAGTAAGCCAAGAAAGGCAATGTCTTATGGGCATTCTACACAGTATATGCACACGTCTGTTTATACATGCAGTTAAATTCTGTTAACTCCATGTTACACAGTGACGGCTTCTGTATGTTTTCCATATTTATTTTGTGAAAGGTCAGCTGTGTTTTTAATTCTAATCTACCTAAGTCTGTCTTCAGTGCGCGCACCCCTCCCTAAGCCCGTCTTCTGTACACACACCCCTCCCTAAGCCCATCTTCTGTGCATGCACCCCTTCTTTAAGCCCATCTTCTGTGCATGCACCCCTTCTTTAAGCCCATCTTCTGTGCATGCACCCCTTCTTTAAGCCCGTCTTCCGTGCGTGCACCCCTTCTTTAAGCCCGTCTTCTGTGCATGCACCCCCTCCCTAAGCCCATCTTCCGCGCATGCACCCCTTTCTTCTGTCTTCTAAAGTACATTTTTCCATCTCTTAGGGGTGGTGAGTCTGTATTTTCAGGAAAGGGGGAAATGGAAATTATAATTCTATGTTTCAAAAATGCCAGAATGCAAATTTTCGCAGGGCTTTGATTACAGCCCTGTAAAAATTCACATCCATACAAAGGAAACAACAGGGGGGTCAGAAAAGAAAACACTTGACCAGAAATGCTTTGCAAAAGATAATTTTGAACAATTTTGTTTATTTTCATTATAATGAAAAGACTAAATTAAAGATGAAGAAAATACATCTCTGATAACTCAACTTGTTTGATGCCTACAAAGCAATAGCCTTGACAAAAATCATTGCTTTTGAGCCCTGACTTGTAAATCCAGCATAATGATAGCACATCTTTGGTATCAATGTTTTCTAAAACTATGAGAAATATCTATGATGCAGCAACCTTGAGCCTCCAGTTGAAATTAAAATTCTCAAAATATGAACTTCCCTTCTGTCAGAATATTGAAATTATCACTTTTTGTAAATGTAACTTCAAACATATTTCTTTTTTTATATAATCTATGAAACATTCTCCACTTCTGTGTATATTGTGTTTATATGCCTAGAAATGACAATACTTCCTTGAACCTTTTGACCTGGAGCAAGTTTTCTTTTGAAAGTCAGATCAGAAAATGGTGCTTCCTCCCTTACAACCTTCTCTTTACATAAAATGAAGTCAGAACGCATGGCCTGATCCCTATCCATCCTGATCTTGCCTCCTACTCTCCGCGATAGACCATCTGTTCTTACTTTTTGCCAGCTTGCATTCGAGATTTCATGAGTTTCTTATAGATTTGGTCTCATGCGCCTTTCCTCAATTATCAATTCCCTATTCATTCTTCAAGTCTCGGCAAAATTGCCTTTGTTGCAAGTTCAACAACATGCTGCCCCACAGTCGAAGTGACACACGGGGCTGAGGGTGTAGATCAGTTCTTAGAAGGCTTGCGTGGCATGTATGAATGTTTAATCCTCAGTATCATACAGACCTAACACTCAGGACTTCATTTAGGAAGATGAAATGCTCAAGGTCATCCTTGGCTATATAGCAAGGTCAGTGCGAGCTTTACCTACATAAAATATGCCCTGCTTCAAATTTATCAATCAGTCGATCAATATGTTGTGGTCCTACCACATAATATTTAAGTCTCAATAGCTTATTGATTGAAGTCTGTTATGCTATAAAAAGAGTAGTTAACCATTTGACAAATATATTGACTATGCATTTTGCAGGCATCGGTTCATTTCAAATAACAGGAGTGGGAGTTCAGTACTATTGTCCCTATTTTAGTGAAAAGAAAATGGAGGCGCATGTAATAGAACAGGCCACCCAGAGGATGATTGCCTTCAAGTAGTGACGTCAGCTGTTAACCTGGATGCTTGAGCATGGGTTCTGTGCTCTACTACTGTGCTTTAAATGGTTTGCAACTTCCCATTTACCTACGTGGTAAACTAATTGGAGGAAAATGGTTTGGATAGTAGAAACATATGCATTTGGTTTTCATGTCAGCAGCATGGCCCCACTGAGCCTGGGGCAGAGAAATCAGCAACATTGATCCCGACTTTACTTAAAATTTGATATTTTCATTGGATTGTATAATTTGAATTTTTAAAGTACCACATAGGTTTTATTTATCTTGAATTTAAGTTTTTGACAGTTCTCTTTTGCACATCATTTAAGTAGCTTACCTGGTTCTCACTGATTTGGGCTCTGCTCGCTACAGGGTCTGCTTTTGAACACAAAATATCTGCTCCTATGTCATATCTTATTTGGTTGTTGGTATTTTGTACCAGACCTTAAACTCCTTAAAGACAATCATGATAACAAATCCCCATATAATTCTGATAACTTCTGTAGTTGAAACTTCCAAATCAATGTTTTGTGTAAAAGAAAAAAAAATCTCTTTCTCTCCCTTTGCTTGATGGTAGTGGAATATTTCTTAATGCCTATTAGAGGGTGGTGTGGTGTGAATGGGAATAGCTCCATAGGCTCATATATTGGAATACTTGTTCCCTAGTGGATAAATTGTTTGGAAAGGATTAGGAACTGCAGCCTGTTGGAGGAAGGATGTCACATTGGTGGACTGTGAGGTTTCAAACGTCCACCATTCCCAGTTATTCTCTGACTCATGGTTCAATCTCAAGATACGAGCTCTCGGTTACTGCTCCAGTGCCATTCCTGCCTGACGGTCACCATGCTCCTCGCCACGATGCTCACAGACTAACCCTTTGAAACTGTAAGCCCCAAGTAAACTCAGTCTTTTATAAGTTGCCTTGGTCATAATTTCTTATTACAGCCAAAGATAAGTAAGACAGAAGGTAACCTTTTGGCTATGTAACTACAGTTTTAATTTTCTATCAGATTCCAAATCAAATGGCCTAAGCCTGGGAAGCCAGGGCAAAATTTAAAGGTCAATTTCATTTCCCCTAAGTTCTACCCCAAAGTTTCTCTTCCTTGCAAATCTTGAAGAATTATTTTTACCTTCTCTAGGATACTTTGAGGAAAGGATTAAGTTCATAACCATTTCTACCAAACAACAAGGCTCCTGCTGCTAATGATATACACTGTGTGTGACAGGCAAATACAGGCCAAAGAGTCAGATCAAATTTCTGAAGGGTTATCGCTCTCTCTGCAGTCTTTGCATTGCCATAGATTTTATGCCAACTAGACCTTCCCTGATGTATTTACAATCCAGACAGCCTCTGTTTTTTCCAGCTCTGAAATTTAACAAGAAGTAGAATATTTTTACATGCCAATGGAAAAAATGGGCTGAAATGCCTCAGTCAAAGGTCAATTAGAGAGATTTCAAATTTCTACGTCCAGCTCATGCCTTCTCTTTGGTTGATCGTTCAGTCTCTGAGAGCCCCAAACATCCAGGTTAGTTGATTCTGGTGATCTTCCTGTGGACCTCCTGTCTCCCTCAGGGTCCTCAATCCTTGACCCAGCTCACCCACAAGAGTCCCTAAGCTCCACTCACTGTTTGGCTGTGGGTCTCTGCATCTTAGTCAGATGCTGTGTGAAGCCTTTTAAAGGATACCCATGTGAAGCCCTCGTCTGCAAGTATAATAGAGCATTATTAATAGTGTCAAGGATTGGTGCTTGTCCATGGGATGGGTCTCCAGTTGGGCTGGTTATTGCATGATGATTCTTTCAGTCTCTACTCCATCTACTGACACTGAATTTCTTATAGACAGGATACATTTTGGACCAAACTTTTTATGCATGGGTTGGTGTCCCTACCATTCTACTGGGGTCCTTCCTGACTACAGGATGTGGCCTCTTCAATTTCCAGTTCTCAATCCTGTCAGGCACAGCTAAGGCCACCCATAATGATTCTTGGATGCCTTCCGTATCCCAGATCTCTGGTAAGTCCTCAAGATGTACTGCATCTCCCTACTAATGTCTTGTAGATTTCTATTAATTTTCATTTCCATCTGGCCATCTCCCCCGTCCCTTCCAAGACCAATCCTGAACCCCACCCTATTCCTCTTCCCATTCCATCTCTTATTCAGTCCCCTCCTTAAATCTGCTTTCTAGGACTATTTTATTGCCCTTCTAAGTGAGATTCAAGTATCCTTGCCTGGGTCTTCCTTCTTGTTTATCTTCTTTGTGGAGTATAGCATGGATATGCTGTAGTTCATGGCTAATATTCATTGTATATAAGTATATACCATGTATATCCTTTTGGGTCTGGGTTACTTCACTCAGGTTGATAGCCTCAAGGTCCACCCATTTGTCCGCAAAATTCATTATGTTTTTGTTTTTAATAGCTGAATCATATTCCATTGTGTAGATGTACCTTATCTATTCCTCTGTTGAGAGACATTTAGGTTCTTTCTAGTTTCTGGCTATTATGAATAAAGCTGCCCCTGTATAGAGGGGCATCTTTTAAGTATATGCCCAGGAATGGTATGGCTGTGTCTTGAGGTAGAACTATTTTATGTTTTCTGAGAAATGACCAAATTGATTACTAAAATGTTGTACAAGTTTGCTCTCCCAACAGCAATAGAGAAGTGTTCACCTTGCTTTACATCTTTACCAGTATGTGCAATCACTTGAGATTTTTGTTTTAGCCATTCTGACTAGTGTAAGATGAAAGCTCACAGATGTTTTGATTTGCATTTTCCTGATGACTAAGAACTTTGAACATTTCTTAAAGTGATTCTCAGACATGTGACATTTTTCTGTTGAGAATTCTCTCTTTATCTCTGTACCTCATTTTTAATTGGGTTGTTTGGGTTGTTGGTGTCTAACTTATTGAGGGTTTTTTTTTAAAACAAATTTTGGATATTTCACCTCAATCAGATGTAATGTTGGTGAAGATCTTTTCCCAATCTGTATGCTACCATTTTGTGCTATCGATGGTGTCCTTTTTGTCATAGAAACTTCTGTTCATTGAGATCCCATTTATCACTTGTTGATCTTAAAGCCTAAGCCACTGATATTCTATTCTGGAAGTTGTTTTCTGAACCAGTGAGTCAAGACTATTCTCCAATTTCTGTTCTATTAGATTTACTATATCCAGTTTTACTTTGGAGCCTATTCTCCACTTAGATTTGAGTTTTGTGCAGGATCATAGATATGGATCTACTTGCTTTCTTCTACATGCAGGCATCCAGTTAGACCAGAACCATTTGTTGAAGATGTTTTCTTTTCCACTATCAAGATTGTTGTCTTCTTTGTCAAAAAAAATCTAATGTTCTTGGGTGTGTGGGTTCATTTCAATCTTAGATTTGATTCCATTTACCTGTTTGTTCCTATACTAATACCATGAAGTTTTTGTTACTATTTCTCTGTAGTATAGATTGAGAACAGGCATGGGAATACCTCCAGAAGTCCTTTTACTGTTCAGTAATATTTTTTGCTATCCTGGGTTTTCTGTCTTTCCATATAAAGTTGAGAATTTCTATTTTAAGGTTTTAAAGATTCTATTGGACTTTTCATGGGAATTGTGTTGAATCTGTAAATTGCTCTTGGTAAGATTGCCATTTTTTGCTTTGTCAATCCTACTGACCAATGACCATGGGAGATTTTTTTCATCTTCTCATACCTTCCTTAATTTTTTTTTTCAGTGACTTAAAGTCCTTGTTATATGCCTCTTTGACTTGCTTGGTTAGAGTCATATCAAGATATTTTATATTATTCATGGCTATTTAAAAGGGTGTTGTTTTCCTAATTTTTCTCAGACAATTTATCAGTTCTATAAAGGATTACTGAATTTTTTAAATTCATCTTGTATTCAACCTCTTTGATAAAGGTGTTTTTCAGGTGTAGGTGTTCTCTGGCAGTATTTGTTGGGGTAACTTATACATTCTATCTTATCATCTGTAAATTGCAATTGTTTGAATTCTTCCCTTCCAAATACTATCCCCTCTATCTTCTTTATTTGTTTTATTGCTCAGGCTATAGAACTTCAAGTACTATATTTAATTGAAAGTGAGAATGTGGACAGACTCATCTTGTTTCTGATTTTCATGGAATTGTTTTCTGTTTTTCTCCATTTGGTTTTGATGTTGGCTTGCTGTATGTTGCTTTTATTTCTAGGTATGTGCCTTGTATCCTTGATCACTCTAAGACTTTTAAGGTGCAGGAGTGTTAGATTCTGTCAGAAGCTTTTTAATCATCTAATGAGATAATCATGTGATTTTTCTTTAAGTTTGTTTATATGATAGGGTAGATTTGTGATTACATATATTGAACCATCCCTGAATCTCTGAAGCATACTTGATCATGGTGAATTTGGTTTATGGGTATTTTATTGAGTGTTTTTGAATCAAGATTCATAAGAGAAATTGATCTGAAATTATCTTTCTTTGTTGATTCTTTGTGGGATTTTGGTATCAGTTTGACCATGGCTTCATAAATGAACGGAAGCAGTGTTCCTTCTGTTGATATTTTGTGGAATAGTTTGAAATGCTTTTCTTTGAAAATCTGGTAGAACTCTATACTAAAACCATATAGTCCAGGGCTTTGTTGTTGTTGGGAGAATTTTAATGACTGTTTTTATTCCCTTAGGAGTTATAAGAATGTTTAAATAGTTTACCTCATCTTGATTTAACTTTGGTAAGTTGTGTCTACCTAGAAAATTGTCCACTTACTTAAGATTTTCCAATTTTGGGGGTACAGGTTTCTGAAGCAAGATCTGATAATACTTTGAATTTCCTCAGTGACTGTTGTTATGTCTCCCTTTTCATTTCTGATGTTTTTTTATTTGGATATTGTCTCTGTGTCTTTTGGTTAGTTAGACTAAGGGTTTGTATAACTTGTTGATTTTCTGAAAGCATTAGATCTTAGTTTCATTGATTATTTGTATTTTTTTCCTTATTTGAGCCCTGATTTTGATTATTTTCTGTTTTACTTTTCTTTGAAATGCCTGTTTTTTTTTTTTTTTTTTTTTTTTTTTTTTTTTTTTTTTTTATAGATTTCAAGTTTACTTTTAAATAGCTGGTTTTAGAGCTGTCTAATTTCTTTATAAAGGAATTTCATGCTATGAACTTACCTCTTATCACTGCTTTAGTTGTATCTTATAAACTTGGGTATGTTGAACATTTGATTTTCATTGAGTTCTAGAGTCTTTAATTTCTGTCATTATTCCTCCTCTTACCCAGAAATCATTGACTAGAGAGTTGTTTAGTTTCCATGAGTATTTATGCCTTTGTGTTTCTGTTGTTGATGAAGTACAGCTTTAATCCATGTAGTGTGATAAAATACAAGGCACTATTTTAATTTTCTGATACATGTTGATGTTTTCCTAGTGACAAATTACCTGGTCAATTTTGGAGAAGGATCCATGAGTTATAGGTCCCCATTTCTAATAGAGAATTTTACAGAAACCTTCCTGGTATTTTTCCTTTTACAATTTTTTAACCCTAACCCTCCTTCCATGATGCTTTCTGAACCAGAGATGGAGGAGCTATGATATAGATGTATCTGTTTGGGTTAAGTTCTACACAAACTGTTGATCACTACATTATATCCAGTTGTAAATTTTGTGCTACTCTCCACTTGCTATAGAGGTGCACCTTTGGTGACATGTACATAAAAGCTTGATAAAGAATAACTCAATACTCAGTTAATATACAAATGCAATGTTTTGTACACATGGACACACTACTAGAAACATTCCTTTAGGCATCTTAATCATTGTGCCAACCCCATAGTGTGCACTTGCACAATAATGTGTGGTTTAGTTTAATCATTCCACATGACCTCTTAAGAAAGATGTATTAAACATTGGTTATGTGAGACTGATACCTGCAAAACCTAGCACATAACTTTATAGCAGACTCTTTATGGGCATACATGCACTGTATAATTACAGTAAAAAGTATAATTCACTAAAAATATAATAATGTAATTATTTGTTTTTATATTGTAATGCTATAGTTTTAAACAACTGGTAGACAAATGAGTTTATTTATATCAACATTATCACAAACATATAAGAAATGCATTATAAAAAGGCTATGGAAGTAAAAAACAGAAACTTTGCAAACCATTATAATTCCTTGGTAATGGATAAACTATAATAGACTCATTATTGTGCAACATTTGGGTCTTTATTGAAACTATTATTTCTTAAACATTGAGTAAGGCTTTGGGGCACAATAGGTTAGGTCAGATCCATGACAAATAGTTGTTAAATGGTTTTATACCCATTAAGCATAGTCTATCCAAGATGCCTTTGGTAGCTTGAATGAGAAATACCACCCACAGGCCCATGTATTTGAAAACATGGACCCCAGGAAATGGCACCATTGTGGAGAGCTCTGGAGTCTTTTGGAAATGGAATTTTGCTTTTGCATAAGACAGTATAGCCATGGAGATAGGATTGAGGTTTTATAGCCTTATCCTACTCCCTGTTCTCACTTTCATCTTTCTTTATGCAATTAAATGAAATCTGTCTGTTTCCTTACAGCTTGGCTACCCTCATACTCTAATTACCATGCTAGTCGCACTGGAATAGTAAGTTCAAATGAGCCCATTTTCCTTTAAGTTGCTCTTGGTCATGGTATTCTACCATAAGAATAGTGAAGTAACTAATACAGTCCTCTACTAAACATTTCAAAGGAACAAAGAGAAATAAAACATAGACCAGACTCAAAATTCTATTGTTTACTCTAGCAATGCTTAATTTAAATGATACCAATAATTAAAGTTAAAAATGACAAATAAATATAAATTTATTAAGGAAGCTTGAAAACATGCAATATTATTGCCAGTTCAATATATGAATGTCAAGAGAGAAATTTTTGCAAGTTTGTTCGGTTACGTAAAGCAAATACTTTATTCAGGAAAATGTAGCAGGGGAGGTAATTGCTGTCGACTGAAAAGTTGCAGATTTGCTCACAATCTGTGCAAGTAATGGTATCTTTGTGGACTCATTCTATTTTCTACTTGTGCAACCAGATTCCTGAGAGGCCAAAGTGAAGTAATCTTTGGTAGTTTGGAATGATACTTAACAGCAAAAGCAGCAATTGTAATTCATGGGGGACATCCCTGAAAAAATGTTACAGACTGACTATCCTCGCCTCAGCTTGTATGTGGAAGTCTTAGTTTTATACAGTTCTGAATGCTCGTTTATTTGGAGGCAGTGGCTTGATGGAGTAATGACGTGAAAATAAGATCATTAGATTGGGTCCCAATATAATAAGACTATGTCCTTATAAAGTAGTAAATGTGGACACAAACATATAAATATGAGATTGGGAGAGAAGAAACTACTATATACACATCAAGGAAAGAGGCTACAATAGAAACTAAATTTTTCTTAGAATTTTTAAAAGAGGGTCTGTCTAATGTAGCACAGATGGGCTTGGACTTATAATGTAGCATAAGATGATCTTCTATATATTCATTTCTACATATTAATTCTCTATATATGTATTCTATAGTACTAATTATTGTAATAAGTAATAACACATATTCATTTTATACCACTATGTAGGACTATAATATAATGTTAGAATGGCTTGTACACTGATTCTGCTAATTCAACAAGGGCTATCTACTAATCCAAGGTCCAAGAATCCAGTAGTTGTTCAATCCATGAAACTGGATGTCTCAGCCAATTTGCAGCACACACTAAAATCTTGAAGAAGTAGACAATAATGTTATTGAATGAATGGAATGAACTTGCTACCAAGAGCAAGCAGGCAGGTAGGCAGATACACACACACACACACACACACACACACACACACACAGAGAGAGAGAGAGAGAGAGAGAGAGAGAGAGAGAGAGAGAGAGAGAGAGAGAGAGAGAGAACTTCCGTCTTCCATGTCCTTTATCTAGTTTTTCAGCAGAATGTGTGGCCCAGATTAAAGGTTCATCTCACTTCAAAAGGTTTTTTATTTAATTTATTGTCACACATTAAATATCTGGATTAGAAGTAGGCCCTCTCACTTCAAATGATGTAATTAAGTAAAAGCATTATCACAGGTGTATCCAGACATTTGTCTTCTATTTTATTCCAACAAATAGTCAAGTTGACAACCAAGAATAGTTATCACAAAAATGCAGAGTCTCTCAACTTATGATACTTTCACCAGTAGCCTACCATTTCAGCATTAGACCTGTATCTGTATATTTTATGATGTGTGTATCTAATAATACATAATAAACCCAGAAATTTAAATACAAGACTGGTGTTATTAGTTAATGTAAATTATCTGTCTTTAGGGCAAACCATACAATTCTTCACCAGGGAAACCAGAAAGAACAGATAAACGAAGATCATGTATACCTATTGCTTTTGTAATATACTCAGTAAAGTTCACAGTCAGTAAAGGTCAACAAGTGCTTCTTGAATAAAGAATATAATAGAAGACAAACCAAGGAAAAATGTTAAAGTTCACAAAGTTTGAAAGGCCAAGAAGCATTGCTATGGTAGAAGTCAGATTTAAGTCTGAAATTTACCCTATGGATATAAATCAGGACCCCGGACAGCTGCCTTCTTTTGTGGTTCTCCAGTAAGTGAGAAATCAATGTTGTCCCAGCATGGGCAGGGTATTCTGGTTTGAAAAATGCATTCCAATTAATAGCATATTAAAACATATCCTATGCGTGGTTCACTAATTTTCAAATATCCAAGTAAGATAAGCTTTACAAAAGGGTTTTTAAGATAAAATATGATCTTTCAATGATGATTCAGCAAGCCCTTGAGGTTACCCTATGCCCTAAAGTCATTCTATGAGAACTGCAAAGAAGATATCGGAGGAAAATAACACATGCTAGAAATCATTCCCCCTGCATGAAGCCATTGTGCGATCCCTATGTGCCATGTCAGGAGTATCTCAGAAACATCAGTGAGATAGGCATCCCTATTTTATAGTAACAATGAACATCAGAGAAGAAAAATACAGAGCCATAAGTTCACAATCAAAACAAGACACTGAATTAAAACTGGCTTAAATTTTCCTTCTTTGTGTAAATATCTGACTACTTACACTATAGACAGTGGTTAAGCAAACAATGTAATAACTTCTTCTCATGGAAAAAAAAATCATCTAGAAGTAAGCTTCAGAGTAAGAGCAGGATATCGTTACACTGTGGGGAGGACACTGTCCAGGGTCAGAGCAGGATATCGTTACACTGTGGGGAGGACACTGTCCAGGGTCAGAGCAGGATATCATTACACTGTGGGGAGGACACTGTCCAATGTTGCCTTTGTCCTCATGCTTCCCATTCACAGTAATGTTCTCATGATCAAGTCCGATGGATGCCCGAGCTTCCTGCTTGAGTTTTTCCTTACATTATCTTTCCTTCACAAGATAGAAGCCAGAGTCGTTTTTCCACATTTCAGCAACTAATTTGAGCAATTAATTGATATGGGTTTTGTCAATCAGATTCACTAACTTAGGACTTCTGTTCCAAAGGGACTAGCGGGGAGGCAAAGTCCCACATAGGAGAGATAGACTTGAGTCCCAGAGAACACAGGCACAGCATTTAATGAATAACATCAGAAACACTTTCTGTGATACTGAATTTAATATCTATGGCCAGCAACTGTGACAGAAAAACAGAACCTTCTGGGAGAAACTATATCACTTGAATATATAATTCTAAGGAGTACAGCCTCCACCTTTGCCTCTTTCGCCAGAAAATACAGTCATTTAAAACTTTATTTTCCACCAATAGTAACTATACACTTAACTACATACAACTTGAATAAGTAGATGTCAGAGAGGATAATTATATTACAAATGAAGAAGCTGAAATTTGAAGAAAAGAGAATTTTTGATTTACTAAAATTTAATATACAACAAAATAAAATATTTTTGTTTTGTTACATTTGTTTATGTGTATGTTTACACATGTGTGAGTGTAGGTGACTCCCGAAGCTGAGGTGTCTTGTTTCCTGGAGTTGAAATTACAGACAATCATGAGATAGCCAACAGAGGTGCTGGGCATCCAAATCTGTTCCTTCGTAAGTGTAGCATGCACTGTTAACCAATGATTGATTCTCTAGCCACAGACAAGTCAAAATAAGTTTAAATTGAGAATTCCAACTAAGAAATCAGCCAAAATACCCCAGTCGGAGGCGGAAAATATACAAAAAGATAGATTCTGGGGTGGCTGATTAGGAAGGGTAGAACACAAACTTTGGATCTAGGTGAAACTTACTGTTCGTTTATAGTTCACTTATAAGATTTGTTGTGCTATCAGAGATCCAAGAAGATGGTCACACGGAGCTGGACCAGAGCATGCCTCACGCCAAATGAAGCAGACATAACAGAGCAATGATGGAAGATGGTGAATGGAGATATTAAAGGGCCAAAGGAATACACATGCTAGAGTGGATAACTTCAATGAGGCTTCAAACTGATGGATTTATGGAGGATATGGGAGGCATGAGGGATGCTGTGTTTTATATTTCAGTGGTTGAACCTAGTAATGAGACTGCACCCCAGTCACTGAAGTGTCAATGGTGACAGCAGTATATAAAGCAAGAATAGAAGGAAAAACTGTACCGACTGGGCTGCCTAGCAGCAGAGAGATGACTGACAGTAAGTTCAAGTGGTACTGCCTCACCATCAGCTTTAAGACACAATTATATTACTGCTATTACAGTCCTAGTGGCTGGAGTGGGTGGTCAACAGAGCCAATTAGAACCTACTTAGAGAACATAAAATTTCCAAAGTTGGAGACACAGAAACCAACACATGTATTACTCATACTAGAAGACAAACTGTAGCCCCAAAGCCAAACTTACTGTTTTTATACAGCTCATAGAGTAAGACTTCTTTTTGAAAGGCAACTGTAACCAAATAAAGTTTAGTGGCTAATTCATTATCGTATTATTAATGGTTGTGGCTGTGTTATAGTGAAAGAGCTGAGTAGTTATGACAAAACCTTAATTCTCATAAATCCTACCATGTCTTTATCTGGCCTATTATCAAGAAAGTTCACCACTACAATGCACAAATGAATGTCTAAGAAACTCACAAGAACTATTTTCATTATAAGTAAACAATATCCTGCTGGGTTTTAACACTCAAATGAGCTTTCAGAAGGGAAACTATTGCTGAGCAACCCTAGATCCTTGGGAGAATAAAGCAGGCAGCATGGCAATAAGCTAATTCAGACTCTCTTCAAGAAGACATACATCAAGATCATACAGAAAAACACTAAAATGGAAATAGTTGCCTATTTTAGAACTATTGGCCACAGAATATGATATCAAGGAACCTGAAGTTTTGTCATACACCCCATTTTAGAGGTTCAAATATAGGGTAGTCCAGATAGTGCATACCATGTTGGCCCATGTCTTACTGACAAGAGATCTTCATTATCTCTAGACCCAACTAGTAGACAATTTTTAATCTCTAGCATTGTATTAGTTACACATAGTAATTAGAAGAAATTCTATATTAATTCCTTGAGATGAAGCTGTCACAATGGAAAAAGAGTCCCAAAAAAGATTCTGAACTGGCAAAAATAGCACATCAAAAATAGTATATCACTCGATGAAAAAATGGGCTTAAGAATTTAATATAAGATATATAAAATAATGCAAAGGTACTACACAAATAATTTATCTCATTTGCTAGACAAAATCAAGTTTGACCTGCTATAAAAACACATAAAGATGTTTGCTGCCCAAGCTTGATGATTTTTGTTCAATTTCCCAGAATGCATATAAAAAGCACAGGCATGGTGGTGTAAGCTTATATCTTCAATGCTGAGGGTATCTAAAAAGAGAACTTTTTGGGCTTGTTGGTCCGTCAATGTGGATGAGTCAGTGAGCTCCAGATAAACTGAGAGACCCTTTCTCAAAAACTAAGGCAAAAAGTGATTGAGTTAGATGGTTGAATTGCAACCACTCATTTCCAAATGCATGTACACACACCCCCACACACAGACACAAAGACACACACACACACAGACACACACACACTCACACAGACACACACACACACACACACTCACACAGACACACACACACACACACACACCAAGACATACTCACAGAAAAAATGTAGATCCTAGAACATGACAGCAAACACAAACTCAGTAATTAATAGTTAATAAACAACCATTAGCCACAACTGCACGTGCTCTATCAAAAGTAGTGAAACAATAGGACAGACTAAACCCCTGAGTACATGCCATATAAACAGCAGCCTGAAAATGTGTCCAGCCTAGTTTCACCATGGTGCTGTCACAAAAACAGACATGTAGAACAACGTAGTTGGGCTGACAAACAAACCCCCGTAACTACAGTCATATTATTCTTAAGAAAGGTGTCAGTAATTGTAGAAAAAAATAGCTCTTTATGAAATCCATACAAAGAACAATGAAACAAGGGCTTATTGACTCACACTGTCCAAAAATATAAATTAACACTATGCTTAAAAATCTTAATGGAAGACTCAAAATACTGAAGTTATAAGAAAAATTTTAGAACAAATGCTTCAATACATAGTATAGGCAAAAACTCATTGAGTAATGCTCCAACCTGCATGTCTTAGGAAATGAGCTAATTGAGATCACGGATAATGAAGAAAACAACAGATATACAGAGAACTGGGATTGGGTAGTATGTATTATGATAGTGATATACCAATAGCATTTCCAGAGACTATGTGTATATCATAAACATCATAAATAAAGAAAAGGTGAATTAATCTTGGTAGGAGGTCTCTATAGGGGATTAGTCTCAGGTTGGTGGTTTCTGGTTTTAGATTAAGATCAAGTCTTTGACAATATCTCTATTATGATCAGGGGAAGGCTTTGCTGTTCCACTGGGTCTGACCTTGGGAAGATCTTGTCATTCACTTGAGTTGGAGGCATCAGAGTCCTTGATATGTCTATACTCATGTAAATAAAATACATTCACCCAAAACTTCCTTGGCTGTCACATAATAAAACATTGAAGCTCCAGAAGGAATAGCAAAAACTGAAACTATATTAAATGAAATTTAAAAGATCTGTACAGCAAGAAAAACACTTAACAGACAGAAGAGCCAGCCTCTAGAATGTGAAAAACATCTTTGTTTTATCTTTGTTAGAAATAAAATATATATCTAAAATAAGAACTCAGAAAAATGAAAACAACATCCAAGATAAATACCCAGGAAAAATGGCAGAGGAGATATGCAATTTTTTTCAAAAAAAAAGAAAGAAAGCAAGAAAGAAAAAAGAAAAATACAAGTGACTAATAAATATATTAAAATATTCAACATCTATAGTAACTTGGGAAATGAAAATTTAAAAAAAAAAAACATTATTTTATCTCAAAATAATCAAAATGGCTACCATCAAGAAAGTAATGAATAAATAGAACAACCAATTCATTGTTTGGGGGAATATAAATTAGACTAATTATTATGGAAATCATGTGGAGGCTCTTCAACAAAATAACAATATGATGCAATCAGTTACTGTCCTCATCACAGGGGTCAAATATTTGAAAGCAACCTAAAATGCTCTGTTAGTCTAGTCAATGTAATTGGATTTAGAATCACTGTGGAGACAAGCCTTTTGGGACTGGTTTAACTAAAGCAGAAAGGGCAATTCTGACTCTGGGAAGCATCATTTTATAGCCAGAGGAACCTATGTAAAAGCAATTATTAGAAAATAATTAGAGCATGAACATTTATCTCTTTCTGTGTTCTGATGGGAAAATAATATGACCAGCTGCTTACTGGTCTCACCATCATGCCTTCCTCCCATGGTGAATTGTATTTCTTCTTAAAATATGAGCCAAAGCAAACTCTTCTTCCCTTAAATTTTTCTGTTAAGTATCTTGGAGCAGTGATACAAAAATTGGTAACAAGCAATGAGGCTTTGCTATAATAAATCTGACCATGTGGTTTAACAGCCTTTGGATAGATTTCTCTGTAGGAGAATGTGGAAAAATTCAGAACAGTATGTTAGATAAACCCTAGCATACTGTAAGCAGAGTCAAATTAGCCATTCTTCTGAGAGTTAGGACACCAGCATGATAGACATGTTGATAGTGGAGGCTGAGCTCATGAACATCCAAAGGGGAAAAAAAAAACACAGAGAACTCAGCTAAAACCACTCACTCTACACTCTAGTCAAGACTATGACAGTATTCAGCCTATATCCTGAGAATTTGAGTGCAGGTGTAATAAAAAGTTGTGAGCTAATTATTTCTTTGCAGAGAAAATTTTAAGACAATATAGTATTTAGACTGTGGTAAAATTACTACTCATTGCAGTCATTCAGATCTTCAGTGAGATCAGAATGACACATTCAAGTTATAGACCAATGAGGCACAAAGCATCTACAATCATTAAAGAAATAGGTGGCATTAAAAAGAAGAAATTTGAGAAGGGTAGGTGGCCCCACTCCCAACAGGGGGCCTTGACTAACCTCTGGATATGGTTTCTACAGGTTCTCCCTCCCCTTTATCGGGCATTTCAAATAATCTTATCCCTGTTGGGTCCTGGGAGATCCTTGCTTTCCTAGCAACAGGGTCTTGCTGGTGTCAAGTTCCCCATCTCCTACTGCTAAACACCTCTGTTCAAATTCCTGACCCTCTGTATATTATCCCCATCTCCTCTCATACCTAATTCTGACCCCCTTTTACCTCCCTTTCTTCCTTCCAAGTCCTTCCCACCCTCTACCTCCTATGAGTATTTTGTTCCTCTCTTCTTTTTTTCAATTTTATTGGATATTATCTGTATTTACATTTCAAATGTTATACCCTTCCCCCCACTTCCATCCCTCCTCCCCCTCAATTTGATTCCATGAGGTGCTCCTTCTCCCAATCACCCTTTCCACCTTAGTGCCTTGGCTGATGATGATGCCATTCTTCCCATGACAGGGCAAACATTTCAGCTATTTCAGTTCTTTCTCTAGTTCTTTCATTAGGGCCCCCATGTTCAGTCTGATATTTAGCTGCAAGCATCCTCATCTGTATCTGTAAGACTCTGGGAGTGCCTCTGAGGAGACATTCATGTCTGGATCCTTCCAGTAAACACTTCTTGGCATCAGCAATAGTGTTTAGGTTTGGTGGCTGCATATGTTGTAGTTCTCCAGGTGAGGCAGTCTCTGTAGATCTTTTCCTCAATCCCTGCTCCTCTATTTGGCCTTGTGTTTCCTTGCCTGTTTGTTCTCTCTTCTAAGAAGGACTAAGACATATACATTCTGGTCTTCCTTCTTTTTGAGCTTCATAATTTCTATGGATGGTTTCTTGGGTATTCTGAGCCCTTTTGGGGGGGGTGAGGGTAGGGCTAGTATCTGCTTATAAGTGAATACATATCATGAGTTTTCATTTGTGACTTGGCTACCTCACTCAGGATGATAGCTTCAAGTTCCATCTATTTGCCTAGGAATTTTATAAACCCATTTTTAATAGCTGAGCAGTACTCCATTGTGTATATGCACCACATTTTCTGAATTCATTCTTCTGTTGAAGGACATCTGGATTCTTTCCAGCTTCTGACTGTTATAAATAGGGATGCTATAAACACTGATGAGCATGTATTACTGTAAGATACTGGAGCTACCTTTGGGTATATGCCTTTTCTAAGAAGGACTGAAGCATCTACATTTTGGTCTTCCTTCTTCTTGAGCTTCATATGGTCTGTGAATTATATATTCAGTATTCCTAGCTTTGGGGTTAATATCCACTTGTCAGTGAGTGTATACCATGTGTGCACTTTTCCACCTGGACCAAGAGTAAGCCTGAAGCACAGGTCTGCCAGCTGTCGTGCTAGGGAATGCCAGGAGTATTCAGAGCGCGGGGAGCTCTGAAGTCTATGGAAAAGGGTTCTTTTTGACCTAGAAAAAGAGCCACTGAGTCTCTGCCATTAGGACTCAAGAACTGTGGTCATAGGGCTGAGTTCCCAGAACAGCCTTGCAAAAGCTCTCACAACTAAGCCCATGAAGACAGAACTGAATCACTGCCATCAAAAGTCACTACCTGCCCAGTGAGTCAATTTTCCTTCTGAGCCCAGGGGCCTCCAGACTCACAGGAGAGACAAACACCAGTCAGAAACAGAAAGATCACCTACAATCATTGACAACAAGATGGCAAGAACAAGAAAAATCACAGGAACACAGGCAATGGTAATCAAGACAATCTGACAACATCAGAACCCAGTTCTCCAACCACAGCACGTAGTGAATTTCCCAATACCTGAGAAAAATCAGACTTAGACTTAAAATTATACTTCATGATGATGATGGAGATCTTCAAGAAGCTCATGAACTCCCTTAAACAATTACAGGAGAACCAGAAAAAAAAAATCACCCAAAGAACTACAGAAAAACACACACACATACACACACACATACAAAACAGATGTAGGAACTGAAAATGGAAATAGATACAATAAAGAAATCACAAACAGAGGCAACCCTGGAGATAGAAAACCTAAGAAAGAAATCAGGAGTCATAGATACAATTATCACCAAGAGACTACAAAAGATAGAAGAGAGAATCTTAGGGGTTGAAGACAACATAGAAAACCAAATCAAAACAGCCAGAGAAGATGCAAAACCAAAAAGCTCCAAATGTCCAGGAGATCCAGGACACAGTGAGAAGACCAAACTTAAGGATAATAGGTGTAGAAGAGGGCAAAAATATCGCCAATAAAATAATCGAAGAAAACTTCTATATCCTTAAGAAAGAGATGACCATGAATATACAGGAAGCCTACAAAATTCCAAATATATTGGACCAGAGAAGAAATTCTTCCCAACACATAAGAGTCAAAACACCAAATGTTCAAAACAAAAAAAAAAAAAAAAAAAAAAAAGAGTACTAAAAGAAGAGGAAAAAGAACGTGTAACCTATAAAGGCAGACAAATCAGAATTACACCAGACCTCTCAAAAGAGATGATGAAAGCTATAAGATCCTAGACACTGACTCCTTGGAAACAAGAGTTACAGGAAACTGTGACCCACCTAGTATGGGGGTTGGGAACTGAACTGTGGTCCTGTTTAGTAGCAGTATATGCTATTAAATACTGGGCCATTTCTCCAGTCCAGTAACCATTTTTTTGTAATTCATATGAAAATGAAAGAAAATATAAAAAGAAGAAAGGAGGGGGAGTAAATAGAGGGTAGCATGGGAAGGCAAAGAGAAGATGGAAGGAAACAAGAAGTGAAATAACTTGCTGAGAAGCTACTTGTAGAGTGCGAATAGTAAGCTCATGAAGAATCGAGATGTAACCTATGCAGTCTACCAGAAATCTTCCATGGAGTTTCTCACTAAGGAAAAACTCTACCAGATGTCCCAACAACAACACAGCCTTCTGGCAACTAGAAACAAGAGAAACTCAGCAAAACCATGTATTCTTTTTCCTCCAGCTTCTTTATTGGTAGAGGTTAGCTTAACTTTGAGTAGAAAAGAAGGTTGTTTAATACCTTCTACAGAATATAGGTTCTAGAATCATTGGCAAGGCAACAATGAATTAGGCACAATTCACCACTTTAAATATTGAATCTCTACATCTTTCTATTCATGCATACAAGAACATCCACGCTACAAAATATGTTTTCTTCTTATAAGACACAGATATCCTTTTTGTAAGTGAAGAGATTCTGGCTTTTTCCTCAAAATCACAGGGTACAAATCCCTACAGTGTTATCTCGGGCTGTCTTAGTTACATTTCTATTGTTGTGAAGAGACACCATGATCAAGGCATGACACATTTAATTGGGGGGGGTTGTTTACTGTTTCAAAGTATGAGTCTATGACCGTCATGGTGAGAAGCATGGTACCAGGAAGCAGGTGTGGCACTGTAGTTGTAACTAAGAGATTACATCCCCTAGTCCTTCCAAAATGGTTCTACCAACTAAGGACTAAACGTTCAAATATATGAGCCTATGAGAGCCATGCTAATTCAAACTGCTACAATAACTATTTTATTTCTGTCTTAAATTCAGACTTCTAATAAATCTCAAATCTCAAAATTTTCTATATACAATAGTATTGGGCAAAATGAGAAGGAAGCCTTGGCATATTCAAATAAATGCACACAGATCACAAGCAAAGAAACATATGGAAATAGTTCTCATGTCTTTAAGTAAGCACAAAACTAATGTTGACTTCTGTGATTGCTTCTTTTTCCACTTCCAATATTTCCTTGGCTCTCGGCCACTGACAGTAACCAGGAGAAAATCTTCATTAGAATACTTTATGATTCTGCCTTCCTTTATCGAATAAAGATTTACATTTCCTTTATCAAGGAGATTTGAAACAGAAGAGATATTCTCCAAAAATACATAGGCATATGTTACTCTTCATCCTCTCTGTCTAGAAACACTATTTCTTACTGATTAACATCAACTACTCTACCCTGTACAATAAACTTCTTTCTTGCCTTTGTCACAATGTTATATAAAGTCTCAAATATAGATGGTAGATTCTCTTCCAGTTTCATAAAACTATTAATGCACTGCCCTACTGGATTCATCTTCCTTAGGGTTCTAGGACCTCCAAACAGCAGAACATTAACTGCACCAAAGTGGGAAGATATAATGCTGCAAGTGAGTGTTCAAGTACGGAAGCAAAATAAGTCAACCCTATGCCCAACTGTAGGTTCACAATACTCTGGGTTTTGGAAATCACAACTGTATACAAGAACATGCTACTCCGCTTGAACCAGAATGTCATCTTTCAGATAATAGTCTTCCAATGGATGTTGACCTATATCTTCAGTGATGTCATCTTATCTTTCTGTTAAATCAGACATACCAGAGGACCAAGGATATGTTGACATTAATTTATTCTGTAGTTATTTGTTTACATCCTATTTGTAAACTGAGGGTCTTTATTAGATGAAATGTGTGAAATGCCATATCAGGGAATAAGATGCTCTCTGCATTTATGGACTCTATTCATGGCACAGACAATGGAAAAAGAAAAAGTACTTCCATATCCAAAACATTTGTCTGTTTTAATAGGGACTCATCTTTGTTGTCCCCATGACGGAAGAGGCCCAATAATGAACATACCTCTAAGTGTCTATCAGACTCTCTACAGAATTGTCCTTATCAAGCCTCAACACTGAGGACTACTGAGGCCAAATTAGGTGCTTAATGTTCTCCAAATCAGCTTTCCCAAGAGACTATCTTCATCTCTGCCACTGAGCCCACGTATAAATTATATTCCTGCCACTCTGTTCATAGGCCCATTGAATAATCACTGAGATAGCTGGAGACACACTCAGCCTGAGATCTCAAGAGCATGCTTCTTTTTCTTTCTTTTTATTAAAAATGGAGGGGTTTTCCTCACATGATGTAACCTGATTACAATCTTTCCTTCTTCTACTCCTTTTAGTTCCCTCCCCCCACCTCTTCTTCAATCAAGATTGATTCCCTTTCTGGTTCTCATTAGAAAACAGAGTTCTAAGGGAAAATAATAAAATAATGATTGATTGATACAACAGAAACTAACATGGTGGAATTGGCAAAACAGAAGGAAAAGATTCCAAGAAAAGGTATAATAATAGAAACCAACTCATTCACATTCGTGAATCAAATAAAAACACTAAACTAGAAGCCATAATATATCCAGAGAGGACCTGGCATAGATCTATGCAGGGCCTATGCATGCTGCCTCAGTCTCTGTAAGTTCATACATGTGTGACCATGTTGATTTAGAGGACTGTGTTGTCTTTGTGTCCTCTATTCCATCTAGCTTTTATATTCTTTCTGATCCTCTTCTCTTAACACTGTAGAGAGGGATTTTTCGGAGACATCTTATTTAGGGCTGAGTGTTCCTAGATCTCTCACTCTCTTGTAAATGTGTTTGTTTTAATAAATTTAGATAAATTTACACCATTCCCAAATACCAATCAGAGATCCTTGAAGAGTGATACTGAGGGGTTCGAGAAATGGTTTATGTATAAAGTACTTGCTCCACAAGCTTAAGAAATCTATTTCTTTTTGCATAAAACAATATGAATATATTTTTGTCAGTACTTGATTTTTCTTAAAGTTTGATAGTATGCATTGAAAACTTACCAGTTACAATGAGCATAAAGTACATATGAAACAAAACTTAACATCACTCTCTTAATAATATCTGGCTGTGGGCCTTTGTATTTGTTCCAATCTTATGCATTCTGAGGCACAAATATTTTGAAAGTTTGTGTTGAATGTGTGAAGCTGTTCAAATACTTCTTCTACTATAATAATTTCTTACCAATCTTCTCATATTCATTTCAGAGCCTGAACATCTAGTTGAACACTTCACAGATGCCTGTTAATTGGTCCTGAACCATTCTTACAGTCTATTTCTCATTCTCATTCATTTCTCATTCTCATTCAAAGTAGAAAATTTAAAGACCTAATAGTCTTTAAATACTGTTTCTCATGGTCATCATTCTGAAAAATTGTAGTATTTTAACTGTCTTCTTTGCAAGAGCAAAGCACCAAAAGACCAACCTGTAGCCTTGGCTTTCAGGGTTGATTATTGATCTGTTACCCAATCATAAAGGACTCACTACAAGACTATTGGCATGGACTGTGATTTCAAAAGGAACATAGCCACAGTCATTACTGAAAAGGTTACAGATGTCTGGTCCCTACTAAACAGCACTTTCTACACATTTCTAGGCTCTGCCTTTTATATGTTCATCTACCTATGATGGCTGACCAATTAATATTACAACTAATTAAGCACATCCAATTCATGGTGAGAATGTTGACCCACATGATCATCTGATGGCTGTTATTCCATAACACATTTAATCTCCACCAACAGTAAATTAGAAGTGTAAGTAATCAATCAATGTGTGATTTGATTCATGGCTCATTCTACTAAATGGAACTTATACCCAACACTTCTTGGGTGACCGAGAATCAGAGACTAGATAACCCAGAGACCTAGGATAAGACAAAATAATACTGATCTGAAAAAAAAGTATTAAAAAAATGACTCCTAATGCTATTCTTCTACACGTACAGATTGGTGCTTTGTTCTGCCAACATCACAGAAGCTTCCTCCTGCAGATATAGGAACAAACACAGAGAACAATGACTCACATCCAGACAAAATGGAGGGGGAGAGTGGGGGGAGCAGACAGAGACACAGAGACAAAGACAGAGAGAGAAAGAGAGACTCATAGAGACAGAAGGAGAGCTTAGAACACACATCTTTCAATGGGCATGGGATGTCTCCATCAAATCTCCCCCCTCAGAGCTCAGGTAACTCTGTGGAGGAAGAGACAGAAGGAGTATAAGATAGGATAGAGGACACCAAGAGAAACAATCTCCTCTAAATCAACTGAGCAAAACTTACATGAACTCAGAGACTGAAGCAGCAATCATGAAACTGTCAAGGGTCTGTCAAGGGTCTGCTTCAGGTCTTCTACATATATATTAAAGCTTTTGGTTTAGTATTTTTGTGGGGTGCATGAATGTGTAAACTAGTGACTCTCTGAATTTTGTGCCTTTTGGGGGGGGGGCTTTCTATTCCTTCCCTTAGTTTGAATTGTTCAATTTGATGTGATGGTTTTCTTTTATTTTGTTATTTTTGGTTGTTATCTCTTATAAGTCTGTTTCTTTCTATTGAGAAACAAAAAAGGTAGCAGAATCTGGATATGAAGGGAGATAGAGAGGAACTGGGAGGATTAGAGGAAGAGAAACAGTAATTGAGATATAGTTTAGGAGAAAATAATATATTTTCAATAAAACCAGCAAAAAGTTGTTTTACAAAAAATACAATAGCTACCAAAACAAAGGGACATATTTTTTATATATATATAGTAGAAAACAAATGGAAAAAGATTTATTTAATGTGGCCACACTGGAAATATAAACAAATAGATCCAAAGAACTTGGCCGCTGCTGTTCTACTACTTTTTGTTAGATGTTCTACACTGTCTTTCTAATGTCCACAAGATTTAAAATAGCATTGTATCTGCAAGATTAATTAACAGGCCCAAGTGGTAAAGCTGACTATCACACAGTGTGGACTTGAATATATTGTTGTTATTTTATACATACATAATACATACAAACACACACACACACACACACACACACATTATTCTTTCATCTTTTTTTAAAGTCCAGGCTTTATCCCACCGCTGGTACACCTTCTGACTGTTCCACATGTCATACATTTTCGCTCACCCTGTCTCCAAGATGTCTCCACTCTACCCCTATCCCGCCAGCATTCCTATTCCCTGGGGCCCCAAGTCTCCTAAGTGTCAAGTACAACTTCTCTGACTGAGTCCAGACCCTGCAGTCCTCTGCTGTATATGTTCTGGGGCCTCATATCAGCTGGTGTGTGCTGCCTTGGTTGACTCAGTGTCTGAGAGATCACAGGGTTCCAGGTTAATTGTTACTGCTGGTTTCCCTGTAGTGTTACCTTCTTTCCCCTAATTCAATGACAGAAATAGGCAACTTCTGTCCATTGGTTGAGTGTAAATATCTGCATCTACCTCTTTTAGCTGCTTGTTGGACCTTCCAGTGGGCAGTCATGATAGGCCCCTGTTTATAAGCACACCATAGCAACAGTATTAGTGTCAGGCCTTGGAGCTTCTCCCTGAGTTGGATCCCAAAGTGGGCCTGTCACTGGACCACCTTTCTCTCAGGCTCTTCTCAATTTCTGTCCCTGCAGTTGTTTCAGGAAGAAACAATTTTAGGTCAGATTTTTGTCTGTGGGATGACAATCCCATCCCTCCACTGGATGCCCTTTCTTTCTACTGGAGGTGGAATCTACAAGCTTCCTCTCCCCGCTGTAGGGCATTTCATCTAAGGTCTCTCCCTTTGAGTCCTGAGAGTCTCTCACCTCCCAGGTGTCTGGCATGGTATTTACTTACTGATGAGTGGATATTAGCCTAAAAAGTACAGAATTCCCAGGATGCAATTCACAGAACTCAAGAAGGCTAACAAGGCAAAGGGCCCAAATGAGGAGGAAGCCGAAATCCCACTTGAGAGGGAAAAGAAAGCAACCACAGGAGGTAGAAGGGAGGAACATGGGTAGGGAAAGTGGACGGGGAGAGGAAGAGAGGAAGATGATAATGTATTGGGTAGGGGTGGTGCAGAACAGGATTGAAGCCCCAAGGGCTAGCTGAAAGAATGGAATGAAACCAGGCAATCTCAAGATGCAGAAAGTGGGAGAACTCTCTAGAATATTTTAATGCTTTACTATTTCTATCTATTCATTCTTCTATCTCTATATCTGTGTGTGTTTTTGTATGTGTGTATTCCTGTGTGAAAGGAGAGGTGCACATGTATGCCATGGAACATGGGTGTAGGTCAAAGTACACTTGTGGATTTCAGTTCTCGGCTTCATCTATCTGGGCCCTGGGAACATAACTCAGTTTGTCATGCACAGCCATATGAACTCTTTTCTCAGCCTCTAAAGGTATTTATTGTAGGCTTTTAGCTCTGCTCCTCAGCTGCAACTTGGACAGTAGAACACTCAGATACAATGCAATTATTATGAAGATGTATTACTGGCTTCACAAAAAGAAAGAATATCATTTCTGCTGGGTCTTGCAAAATGGCATGGAGAACATTACAAATATCAATAACTCCATCAACTGCCAAGGGTCATGGTGGTTTTGTGTTTCTAATAGGAGCACTGTATCTTGGATAACCACCACAACTGAAATCCGTGCCTATTTAAAGTTATGGTAGTTCACAGGTTTTCTCCAAGACTCACCTGACATCTACTCATACCAAATAGGTGGGAAAATGCAGACATAAATAGAGGACTCGCATCCTTACCCCTTTCAGATCTCTGACCAGTTCACTGGTGTCTGTGGTTCTTTCTTAGTTGTGGCACTGCTTAGCTGAGGAAGTGTGTCAGGACCTTGTTCAAGCCTTCCTACCCCAGTGGCTGTCATTTAATATATCAAAATGACATGAAGATAGTCTACATAATATGATTTTAAACTATACATTCAGGAAGTGGGGAGACAACATGAGGTAAACCTAGGCATGAACTCTATCTCCTATGATTGATATTTGAAATAAGACTACATCTATATTTTGATTGCCATTAGCCTCTTCATTGGTGTCGCTAGGAATTAGCATCAGTTCAAAGTGAGGGTGTGTCACTCACTGATAGATATTTTATTCTATTCCAGCTACAATAATATTACTCTAGCTTGGCCATAAGTCCCTTAAAATAGGCTTACTATAGGACCCATCTTCAAGAATACCCATAATTCTCTTCAGTCAAGGGACTATGAATCTGTAGATTTGCTTATATGTGGAAATGAGTTTAACTCACCACAGTGGTGGCACAAACCATACTTTCTACTAACCAGGCATAGAGGAGAGTTCTGTTGTTATTATGCAGGTTAAGTAATGCCTATAAATTTTGCTCCTAAAGATAAGATAACTATTACTAAATAACTCCAAAGGCTATAGCATTCTTACTACTAGCATACCATGTTGCACTTAATAATGGCAAGGTAGGGCCACCTTCCTTTGAAATTAAATATTCCCATTGAGTTCTGCTGCTCCATTTACCTTTGCCACCACTGAAATTATATAGAGTGTTCCAGATTCCCTACATGCTGTAGAAGGATCATGGAAAGAAGGAGCATGTTTGAGTGATGGAGAGAAATCTCCCACAGAAACTCTACCAGCAATATTTCCAATGTATTGGACTTATTTCCAAGCAGTGTCAAGATTTTTTTTTAACATTTGATTTCAAAAACACTGCACGAAGTTATCAAAAGCCCCAATGAGGAATTGCATTACCAATATTGGAGCTGCAGAGAAAGGCCATACCATTTGCAGAAGAGAACTCTGTAACCATGTGAAAACTCTTACCATGCTACTGGAACACAGAACTGACAGAAAATTTAATTATAGGACATATAGAGGCCACTATTTTAATTATTTTCTCTGTTGCTATGATAGAACACTGACCAAAGTCAACTTTGGGAGGGAAGAGATCATTTGACTTACAGTTCCATAGTATACTCTGTCAATGAAGGAAGTTGGGGAGTAAAGTTAAAACAGGAACTGGAAGAAGGAACTAAAATAACTGAAGGAGTCTTCCTTCTTTGCTTGCTCTCCATGGCCTGCTTCGCCGCCTGCTTTCTCATGACACCTGGTACCAGCAGCCTCAGGGTGGTACTGCCTACAGTGAGCAGAACCTCCCACATCAATCATCAATTTAAAAAGTCTCCCACTGATTTGCCTATAGATCATTCTGATGGAGGCACTTTCTAACTTGAGGTTTTCACTTTCCAGATCATTCTATCTTGTCTCAAACTGACAAAAATCCAATTGAACAGGGTTTTACTGTCTCATGTGGTCCTCTGCTCCGAGACAAAAGCATTCTGGAAAGTTAAATATTAGAAAGTTGGGTACAGGAAGGTCTGAACACAAGATAGGTAGATGAGATTTTTGAGTAAGACCCAATAGAAAAGGTCTTTGATTCACATGTTAGTGGCCAAAACAAGAAAATAAACAGCTAAAGAGATAATATCAAAAAAAAAAAAAAATACTATGACTTCACAAGTTGACATCACCCAGCTCATGCCACCTGCCAACCAAGTTCTGGTAAAACATAACCCTAAATGGAGTTGCTGTGGTGTCTTGAGTAGAGATTAAACATGAGCTCAGTAATGATAGCCACATGGGAAAGCTATTCCTAATCGCAAGAGAACACACTCAACTTTATTTGGAACCATCATTAAAGGGATGATCAATTACTCAGTAGTAAACTGACTTAGAATGCAGGATCCCAAGTAGAAATTCATCTTGAGGTACACTGAAAGATTCTTCTAGGGTAGACTTGTTTTTTCCTTCCCACAGGACCTCAACTCATAGCAACAGAGGAGGGCTAATTGAGCATTGGGCCCACCGACAGAGGACTCATCATATCTGTCTTAGACCATAGGAGTGAAGCAGCGGTTACATGATCATGTTCTTGTTGTTTAAGTTAATGGCCTACTAGAATGGCAGACTGGCTCTCAGAAGGCACACCTGAGGAAGCATTGTGGAGATGACATACTGAAGATGGAAAATACATTTTACCTCAGTCTGTTTGTGCAGCTGTGAGAAAATATCTGAGAGTGGGTAATTTATAAGAAGCATGAAATGTCTTATAGCTCTGGGGGCTGAAACCCTCGAGATTGGTGAGTAAGGACTGGTGTCTAGTTTGCTTCCCAGGCAGCACTTCCTTCGATACACTTATACAAGTGAAGGAGCAAGGAATTATTCTCTTCACCCTTGAACCCTTTTAAAACTGACCTAGTAACCTTCCCCAAGTCTAGCAGTGCCTATGTGGAGATACAATAGATCCCACTTACTTAATCCACCCTGAAGATTCCCTCAAAGACGCACCTACAGATGTGTTCTATCAGTCAATCACTCAGATGTTTCTCAAGCTAATCCACTTGAGAATGAAGCTTACCCAACCAAACCTGGGTAGATGAGTTTCTTGAGAACATCCCTCAAGATGCAGGAGGATGCAGGATGATGCAGGATGATGCAGGATGATGATGCAGAATGATGATGCAGGATGATGATGCAGGATGATGATGCAGGATGATGATGCAGGATGATGATGCAGGATGATGATGCAGGATGATGATGCAGGATGATGATGCAGGATGATGATGCAGGATGATGATGCAGGATGATGATTCAGGATGATGATGCAGGATGATGATGCAGGATGATGATGCAGGATGATGATGCAGGATGATGATGCAGGATGATGCAGGATGATGATGCAGGATGATGATGCAGAATGATGATGCAGAATGATGATGCAGGATGATGCAAGATAATGGGTTCAGTGCCCTTTCCTCACTTTGGGACACTCTGAAGCATTATTCCAGTTGTAGGAATAATGCTTTTTGTAACATCAATTACATTTAATAATAAAATATTAAAGTATAAAAAGTAAAAGAATTAAAGATATATTAAAATAAAGAAATTAAAACACAAGTAAATTACGTTTTTCCCCCAAAAAGTGTAAATACAGATAAAATCACCAATAACCTAAAAGAAAAGACATTTTAAAGTTTTCATAGTAAAGCATGAATATGTACACCTTGATATGCATGTTACATAGTATCAAATACAGCGATTCATATATTTGTGTGTGTGTGTGTGTGTGTGTGTGTGTGTGTGTGTGTAATTTTAAGTACCAATTAAAAACAAAACTGAAATAAGAAACATTATTGATAAATGAATGGTTCAGCTCACTAAATAGACCTAACAATTATCAACTAATATGGATGTCAATTATCAACTAATTTGAACATTATCAATTAATATGAATGCAATTAACTGCTAGAAAATGTATTAAGCAAAGGGGGTCAGAATTATGAGAGAAGTTTTCAGACATCTTATAGCAACAATAGATTTTTCTCTGCAATTGAATGATTAAGAACACAAAAATGAGGTAGAAGATTTAAAGAACATAATTAAAGAGCAAGCCTCAACAAACGTCAGAGAGTTGACTTTATGTATATTTATATATGTATATATAATTTACTTACTTCTCAGGCACACTTTCCCCTCCCTTATTTCCTCCCATTCTTTCCCATACATCTCCCTTCTATACCTCACCATCCACTCCTCTATTTCTCTTCATGGATATCAACCAAAAATGGCATTTCAAGTTGCAGTAAGGCTAGGCACCTCCCGTCATAGGAAGGCTGAATGAGGCAACCTGGTATGAGAAAAGGGGTCCCTAAAGCTGACAGAAGAGTCAGACACAGCCCTTGTTCCTACTGTTAGGGGTCCCACAAAAATAGCAAGTGACACAATTGTAGCATACAAGCAAAAGGCCTCGATCAGTCTTTCTGGTTGTCAATTCAGTCAGAGAGTATCTTGCTACTAAAAATCCTCTGACTCTAATTCAAGTAAGTTATAATTCTAAGTACTCTAGAAAAAAGAAATTAAAAACCATACATACTTGAAAAATTGAAAGCACCTTAGAAATGTTGATAGTACATAAGAAATTATAATAGAAATTATTAATATTAGATATGAAATATTTTTTAAAATAAATGAAATACCAAGAGATAATTTCAGTGAAAAGAATATTTATAGAAATCTATGCAACCATACTCAAATATCCATTTTAGAAATAAATCCTAATTGTAAATGAACTAGGCAGGCAGTTTAATTAAAAGCCAGGAATTCAAAATTAACCTAACATTAGAACTTTGATTAATTTATTCAATTATATTAAGCAATTAAAAGATAAGAATCATGTGACTCATCTTAATAGATGCACAAAAATAACGGTTGGCTAAAATTTAATATAACTACTATATTACACACTAAAACTATTTTAAAAAATGAAAATATAAAAATGTCCACAATAAAGATTTTTGATGATAATTAAATGTTCAGGTGGTCTATTTCTCAACTGGGTACTGGAGTCAACCCTGTCTATTAGAAGTTTTTATTTCAGTCCATTTTTGTGGCTATTACCAAATGTTTTTGAGGCTGTGTAATTTATTAACACCAAGCTTATTTCTCTTGGCCCTGGAAATTATAATGTCCAATACCACAACACCAGTTGGTACATGTAATACCTCTGTTTTAGAGACACTGTCCTGGACATTGTGTCCTCCAGAGGGGAGGTGGCTGTGCTCCGAGAGATCTAAACAGGTCTAGTGCTGATTCTTTTGGCTGTCACAAGGGTGCAGCTCTTCTGCAATGATCATTTGTTACAAATCCTACCTCTACTGTATGGCCACAAAGATACTAAGTTGTTGTGAATACTGGAGGGGAAGTAATGACGGTGTGTGTTTAAATAACTACTGGACTTCCTTGAATGCATTCAGGGGAAACTGAGGCAGAGGAATTTGGCTTTAAGACATACACAGTACATTCACAGCCAGCCAAAGCTGTATGTCAATATTCTGTCTCAAAAAGTAGTCATTATAGAAGGCAACCAAAAGAACTAAAGTTAAAAATTAATAACAAAATAATACTGTACACTTCCTCCACCGAAAAAAGAATAGCACTAAAAAATGTAAACATTAACTTTTTTTAACTAAGAAGTAATTGGTTTCTTCCCAACCCCAGAATTAAAGAACAACTATGCAGCATTCAAAAACCTATACATTAATAATTTCATCTTGTTAACTTGTCCAAAAATGTTCATGCAGTATTTATGGTCTGAAAATGTTCATATGCCCAGTCATCCTAGAGACAAAGCACGCAGGGAAGAAAGTGATATTTGCACGGACTAAAAGCAACTTTCATTCTAAGAAACACTCTATTTCTATTTTCTTGTTGGCTAATTTCTGGGTATGCAGCTATCAATAGGTCCAAGGGCACTCGGTTTTGGTAATGGGTATAGAACCTCAGTACACATGGACTTGGGTACTAATTTCCTTCCTCCCTGGGACTATGAAGCTCTCTACTGTACAGTCCGGAAAACCAAATCTAACAAGACACTCTTGGACAGCTACGACACTTGGATTACAAAGGAGCCGGATAGGTCACAGGAAAAGAAACTTCTTAAATGGTGTCACGTTTCTGATTTAATCCCCAGTAAACCCAGAGATTTGGGAGTGCTTAAACAGATGGGAGAAGAAGTAGTCTTTCTGTGTAGGATACATTTTCATACAGAGACCACTGCAGTTTCTGCACATATTTGTGATTTATTATTAGTTTTATACTGGGTGGGAGTTTACAATTGACTATAAGCATCATAAGAACATAAGCTGAATTAAAAAAAAAAAAACTGTGTAATTTAGTTCTTTATAGTTGTCTTCATGTCTTTTAGTCAATTTTAAATCACACCATAGTCTGTGTTGCTACAGAAACATAGGTCTAGAGAAAAAAAAACACAACTTAGTGGACACACAACAAGTCTAAATTGCAGCATTCATCCCAGAGTCTCTGTTTTATAGGCTAGAAACCCAATCACAAAGCAGACAACCTAAATAAACAGAGAGTCCTATTGGGAGCCATGGAAGATTTTAAGTATGTTTCAATCTCCAGCTGCTGGCATCTGCCAAGCTGTGATGTTAGGCACTGTGAAGCTACTATGGTACAATTTTGTTGTTGCTGTATTTTTAGAAGCTAGGAGTCTTGATATTTTTTTTTTGTGAAATCCATTGATCTTTTAAACACTGGCTCATTTTTGGATGAGACAAACACTACACAGGTTACACTAAATAAGTTCCCTGTCTACTTGCCAGAGTGTGTGTCTAAACTGCCATCTCATAGCGAGAAGATGAAGTATGTGACCGGGCTGGTTAAACACGGGACTAGAAAAGGGAGTTAACCTTTTGTGTTCTAAGCCTGGGCTCTAGTCACATCAGACAGTCTTCTTAAAACATATCAGGTTTGAGAGTCATGTCCCCTTTCTTGTTGTCTTTAAGTAAGAAATGTCTCCTTGAAAACATGTGTTAGGAAGGAAAACCTATAGCTGAGCAGGGAAGGAAAATGTTGAGAAAAAGAAAGGGTGTAATGCTGTACTGAATTACAATTAGCTAAGAAGTGTCTGACTTAATTTTCTGTGTATTTAGAAATACAGAGCATATATTTCCAGAGAATGTTTTGTATTTACAGCATGTCTGTCTAGTTATATGGCTGCAATATAATTGTTTTCCTGCTGAGAATTATGGCCGTGAAGTTACTCTGGGTCCTATTACAGCTAATTATAGTCTTGTTCTGGAATTTAAGAGCTCTCTGCAAAGCTCCCTCCTCTCCAGCTACACACAACAGACCTAGACAACAAGTTTATTCTACATGTGACTCTTGCTCTCAGATGCCTGATAGAAATATGACATTTAGATATGGGGTATGAATTACCAGAAATAAACTACATTCGTTGAAATAATTCCAACTTCCAATTGTGTGAAAATAGAATATCATTCAAAAGAAATATTATATGGATTTATTTATACACATAGTTACACTCTTTCTCTCTCTGAACTGTGTCTGGGGAGTTAAGTAGGTCTGAACCCTCTTTGTCCTGAGCTCCAGAAAGAATAGAAAGCTATGAATATTCTTAGAACCTTCTCTAGCTCTACCATGGTCTGAACAGACAGTAGAGGGACTGAAGCACAAAGCCATCTCTCTTTAACCAAGAAACTTCCCCTTGGGCTCAGAGTCGAGAGATCTGTGCTCTTTCTGGCACCGTTACTTTCTCACCACTGGGCTGTCAGCAAACCATTCCACTTTGTTAAACTTGAATTTTCTCATCTGTACAACAGAGAAATGAACGCTTGCCCAGTGTTTATTCTCATTGTGGAAGCATCAAATTGGTTAGTGAGTAGGAATTAGATTAAGGAACATGGTTTCTCTTAGTTCCTGATCCTAGCCGAGCTTAGAGCTCTATAGCACCTTTGAATAAGATGATGAGCTATCTAACAGTCTTGGGAATCCTTCTTCTATGCAAAGTGTGGTGGGGAGGCTACAAGGGTTAACTGAAGACCAACAGAAAATGCTTGGCTACCTATCTTCCTGACACAGAGACCTGTGGATAAGTGGAACTGTGCCACCAGATAGAAAAATTAGTAAGATCAATCTTATATTCTGTTTATCCTGTGCTCATATTGAATCAGTGATTCTGAGTTATCTGCATATACAGCACCGAGCAAAATCAGCTCTTCTATTTTTATTGTGGTGATCATTAATTTTTACCCACAACCGGAAGGTTTTGGTGAAAAAAATCAAACAGTGAATGAAAAGTTTCCTAAATTCTAGAAACAAAAAGAAGAAGCTAAATTCAGAACTTTTGATCTTGAAAGTGTCTTTTTCACCATCTTCCCTCGGGGCACATCAGAAGATGAATGGAGAGGAGGATGCTGGGAAATTGTTCCTGGATAAAGCTGTGCTATGAGAAAAACACTCCTCTCTCCGTGTTTCTGATCTATAAATGGTGTAAAATTATTTTTTATTTTTATCAAAGTCATTTTACATATGCATATTTTAAATAAATTATAAAACCTCGGCATGTATAAAGCTGTCTCTTCCAGAATTTTATAATTTCAGTTGCCACCAGGTCGTGACTTTTCAACCTCTTACACGGGTTTTCTCTTATTTACCTTAATGTTTTAAAAGACATGTTACCCTATGGTTCCTTAAATTTCTCATTTCAACTGTTACCTGCTGATTGATTTTTTCTATTAGAAAGGAGGACCTGTTCCCTTCTTTATACACCAACCTGGTCCTCTTCCCATCCTTCCAATAAGCCAGCCAACGGCAGTATTTTTGTTACCATAACCCTAGTGCTCTTTCCTTCACAATCAACATTGTGTAAAAACACTGTAGCTTCATTGCCAATGTTGCTATGTCTTTGTTAATCAGTTAGTACAGAATATAGCAACTCTCTACTTTTTACTGTAATTTATTCACTTATTTTTAGAAAGTTTTTACTCTTATTGACTTTATTTTCATTGCTGTCCTTTGTTTTCTATAGCGTTGATAAAACATCCCAACATTAATTTGAGGATTTATTTCTCATCTTTCATCTTATAGTCCATCATGAAGGGAAGTCAAAGTAGAAACAGAGCAGAGATGAGGTGGAGACCGTGAAGGAGTGCTGCTCACTGACCCCAACGCCTTTTCCTTAGTTAATTAACTAATTAATTTATCTTACATTCTGACTGCAGTTTCTCCTTCTGTAGCTTGCTTTTATTGCTTTTTAGGTTCTTTCCTCCATCCTTCTCCACCCCTTTGCTTTTACTGTTTCAACTCTCTATCACTAGAGAAAAGAGAAAAAGGGCTAGAGCGAAAAGGAACGAGATCCCTGAAGAAAGTCGGGATTAGGAAAGGGAACAACATTATCATTAGACTACGTTCTGCTGATTAGGAACATAGAGTTCCTTGGCGTAAGTTTGATATTCACCACCAGGATACCTAAATTCCTCTCATTTCTTCTTTGCATATGACTACTTAACAAACCAAGAGAAACAGCAATCAACAACAACCAACAACCCACCAACAACAACCAGCAACCCACCAACCACAACCTCTCAGGGCCTTACATTTATAAACCTTTTGAAAAATCCCAGAATTCCAAACACTGCACAATTGCAGAAACTATCTGCACCTGGCAAAAAAACAAAACAAAACAAAACAAAACAACAAAACCCTGTTAGAGCACAAACTAAATCATAGTTGCTATGGAGAATCTAAAGCAGTTCCACATCCAAAAGGTTTAAAAGAAAAACAGATTCTTATAATATTTCAGTGTTTTTTAAAGAAACCAAACCTCCAAAATTTTTACTACATCTCCCCATTTCTGTTTTAAGCCTTTAATGGTGCTATGTTTACTGGGAAATTCTAAAATAGAGATACTTTGAATAAAATAATCACTTTTTGGATCAGTGGCCAAGGTTTTCAGGAGATCTCTCCTACTCAATTCAAATATTTATAACTTTTAATATAGATTTTCATCTCCGGTGGGTATATAAACAAATCCATGTTCCCAATGTAAAGCTTTCACTGGCTTCCATTGTAATGGTAACACATCCTTATAGTGTATGGGCTAATCCAATTCCACAGTTTTTTCTATAACCTAGTGTCTCTCAGCTACTATTGTCCCTTGACTGAAATAATTCATAATTTTTGCTGCAGGGCCTGAGCCAGGCCTCTCTGGTCATTTTCCAGTGGTAAGAGACTACCCTGAGTGTTGAGGGCCGAAGGCTGCACCTTACAAGATGGTGCTGGTTTCAGGTGCCATGAGTCAGCTAAAGTGTGGTAAATAACCACTGGGCACATGTGCAAAGAGTGGTGCGAGCCAAGTCACCACCCATCCCAGGGTGTCACGATCAGACCACTGGCAGGCAGCCAATCACACAGCCACATGCCACCCTTGGGGAGTATAAATTAGGGTGCTTTTTCCTGCTCCGTGTCTTCCTCTTCAAGATGCAATAAAGGTTTTGCTGCAGAAGGATCCTGGTGTTCCGCATGTGTTCTTGCTGGCGAGACGGTAGCGCGGGACACCTGAGTATCTCTTTTGGACCTACAATCATTGGTCCAATGGCAACCCTTGCAACATTGCCTGCTCATCTCTGAAAGGTAAGTTCTTCTTTCTGGTTTATAGTTAATCCATTGCCCTTAGAGTTGCCTTGTTCAATATTTTGTTGAAAATTACCATATTTTCCACAAGTAAAACATTGGGCATTTTCAGATCTAAGATCTTTAGAGGCTTGGTCAAGTCTTTGTGCAAATGATCATATTTCCTGTAATTGAATCACTAGACATTTGCTGAGGTTTGTGGTTTGGTCATACTCTCTACAAATGACCATATTTTCTTCAACTAACGCACCAAGCATTTTAATATCAGAGACCCTGTAGAACTACTGAGAAAGCTGATGGTGGTGATCTCATAAATCTAGGCCACCCTGCCCTTCTTTCCACTCTGGCAAGATTAATGCTTTCTCTCAAAAAGTGCTGTTTCCTCAGCCTGTCCTCTCACCTTTGCCTCTTTCTAACCTAACCACATTGGCTGGAAACTCCTACTCTCTTGCTCAGCCACTACAACTGAGACTTTTTTTTTCTTAATTTTTGATGCTCACTTTCCAGTCTTTCCTTTTCTTCTCCCCATCCTTCTCCTTTCCTCCCCTTCCCCCACCCCATCTGCCTCTCCTCCTTTTCTTTTCAGAAAAAAGGAGGCCTCCCATGAATCTCAACCAGCCTTAGCTATCAAGTTGCAATATGCCTAGTCTTGTACTAAGGATAGACAAGAGAAAGTGTCCCAAAGGCAGGCAACAGAGTCAGAGAAAACCTGTGCCCCAGCTGTTAGGAGTCTACATAAAGATCAAGATACAAGCTGTTCCACCTGTGCAGAGGGCCCAGGCCAACCCCATGCATGCTCTATGGTTCAGTCTCTGTGAGGCCCTATGGGTCCAGGTTAGTTGATTCTGTAGGTTTTCTTGTGGTTTCCTTGACCCGGCACCCCTCTCCCCCCCCCCCCGTCGTCTCCTACAATCCTTCTTCCCCCTCTTTCATAGGCTTTCTCAAGCATCCTGTAATGTTTGGCTGTGGGTCTTTGCATCTATTTTTATCAGCTGTTGGGTAAATCCTCTCTGATGACAGTTTTGCTGGGTTCCTGCCTGCAAGTCTAGGAGAATATTATTAACAGTGTCAGGGGTGGTCACCCCATTTACTATAATTTATTATAGTAATAATAGAACATGAAACCTATCATCAGCATTTTAAGAATGCAGTACATTATTGGTAACTACAGATTCGGCGTTTAGAGTAAATCTCTGAGGCTTATTCATCTTGTTTGCCTGTAACATTATTTTATTGTTCTGTGACTTCCTATCCTGCCCTCTTTCCAGCCACTAAGAATAAGCATGCTACTCTTTGGTTCTATGACTTTTTTCTTCATGTCCGTAACATTTGTTTTTCTGGGACTGGTTAATGCCCACTCAACATAAGATCCTCAAGATTCATCCATACTTTTTCATATTGAAAATTTCTGTTATCAAAAGGAGCTAAAATACATTTCATTATATATATATATATATATATATATACATATATATATATATATATTACTTTTAAAAATCCATTTATTTCTAACATAATTTTAGTTTGCTTATATACAATAATTTCTATTAGTAATGACACAATAGACATTGGCATGCTAACATCCCTGAAAGGATGACAGACAGACAGACAGGCAAAAGATAGAGAGACAGAGAGACAGATAGGAGAAACTACATTCACGGGCATAAGGAGGCAACACATTGAGCTCTTTATTTGTGTTCCCTTGACTCCTAGGAGATAAACATTTTCAGACACCTTAAAGCTCCTTTTTGGTGTCCTTTTATGTATCTTTTCAATTCTTTAGTCCATTTTTAAATTCGGCAGTTGTATCTTAATATTGAATTGTAGGCATGTCCATTTTTAAAATTAATGTATGATACATAATTTGCAATTTACCCAGACTATAGGCATTGGCACTTCTTGCTGTCTGTAGCACCGTACCTAGGGATCTAGAAAGGCTCCACTTGCTCATTGTCCTGAGGATTCATGATCCCCATGCAACTCGTTATCATAACTGTCCTTGCTTATTGTAGCACCTTTAAAAATCAAACTCTCCTGAGGGCTTATGGAGACCATGAGTCAGCAAGTGGAAATGCACATCTGTCAGTGCACACCCACTGTCTTCTGCAATGACCCAGAGTCATATATAACTCACAGGGGTAGTAGAAAAAGACAGGAGCTGGGTTGTGCTTTCATCTCACAGGTTGCCTTTCTAAGCTGTTGTTTCCTTGGATATATAGATTTCTTGTTGTTGTTGTTGTGATTGTTGTTTTGTTTGGCCTCATTGTACTATTGTTACCTAAGCCTTTGATATCATATTAAGAAGTCATTGCCAAGAGCAATGTCATAAAGATTTTGTCACATAGTTTCTTCTAAGAATTGCTCAGTTTTAGGTCTTAAATTGAAGGCTTCATTCATCTGAGTTGATATGTGATGCAAAATGAGAACCCTATTTCCTTCTTTTGCTCTTTCTTGTTTTTGTTTTTTTTTTTAACAACATTTTTTAAAAGGAAAGCATCCTCTCTCTGTGGGGTATTCTGGGCTCCCTTGTTAAAAGTCTTTTGACTCTTTCAGTGTAGACTTGTGTGGAGGGTTTCTGTTCTAGTTCATTCTTTTATATATCTGGCAATATGCCAGACTGATTTTATTAGTCTGGCTTTTTAAGTCAATGTCTAGCCATCATTATCAATGTTTGATTATGCCGAGTGGTGGAGTACACATATATAAAAGAAAAATCTGAAAGTAGTGATACAAGAGAAGATTCTGTAGGCAGAGAATAAAACTTTTAGTCTCTGATCTTCCAGTCTCTGTAGATATAACATTACAAATCTTTCTGATGTAACAATGTGTGCATGCATCATGGTGGCAATGATCCTGTGTACACTGTAACATGTGATATGAATGTTGACCGCCAAGAACCTGTGTACACTGTAACATGTGATATGAATGTTCACTTTTATTCCCTATCTTGGTTCCACATTTGTAAGTCATAAGTTACCAAGAAAAAAAATAAAGAATTCTGAAATGTTTCATTCAGTTCGGCCAGAATTGCAGGGAATCTGCCCTTGATCTCTGATATGCTTTGTCCCAAGCCTCTGTCCTACTATCCTGAAGTCACTGTGTGGCCATGTCACAGCATAGTGGCACACATATTGCTAGCAGGAAATGTCAATGAGTCTTCACAACTGAAGCATTAAAAATGCATGCAGAGCTGCTGTCATGCAAAGAAGCTAATAATATCTGTGCTTTTAAAAGTAATTGTAGCTGTTCACTGCAACAGAAACATGTATTACTATAATCCATAAAAATGATTCTAACTTCTCCCTTTGGTTCACAATGGGAAACAAACATCTTAATATCAATCTCAATTTCTATGTGCAGAAGTAAAAATGTGTTCATTTTGTCAACATATTGCTTTAGCTTTTTTCAAAAGATATGAAACATACAGAACCATCTGTAAGCACATTTATAATGTGGAAGTTGCACAATTATATACATTTTTAAAATGCCAACCAATGTTTGGAAGAAAGGGGAGGCACTGGCAACCTTCTGATGATTTAACCTTCATTTTTCTCTTATTTTTCCATTTTGTTTTGTCTCTTCCCACCGTGCCAGCTTGAGAGCAACATTCTATCATCCTGTCAGCCCCCTGCTAGGGTGAAGCACACCTGTTATAAGATGCTCACTTCGACGAAGGGCCAGGTTAGAGACGAAGCTTCTTTTGGATATAGATTTAAGCTCCAAGAAGCAATCACCAATTTGACATTATGCAGCACTCTGTTACAACGATAATCTCTGGCGTTTTTCACAGTGCTTCTGCAGACACATCTATAGTGCTTAGCAGCTCAGGTTTGGAAATTGTTTGGCATGGATTTGAAATATGGCTCTCCTTGGACAAGCTACCTAACTTCCCTGTGCTTGTTTTCTCATCTGCAAAAGTGGCTTGATAACTCTATCTAGCACACAGGGCTTCCAGGACTCCTAAACACAATGGCTTAGCACAGTGCCTGGCACACATGTGAGATTGTTTGGTATCCGCTATGTATGCTACCATTACCATTCCTGGTAGTTTAGCAGCCTGGTGTAAGAAACATAACTTGCCCCACTTAGACATTCTGAATCTCTAAATGGCCTGCCTATGATCTGATCCATGGTAGATGTTAGTAGAGACCAACAAGACTCAAGACTAGATCTGTTTTTGATAGAAAATCATATACTTCCCTGCTCAGATGTATGTGTTATTATTTTAAAAGGGACAGAAGTGACAGATGGTAAAGAGAATCGACAAATAAGCTAAGGATCAGACTAGTCTGGGAGAGTCAGCTGGGCCCAGTGCTTTGGGTCGGAAACGTTACTCATCTTGGTGAGTCTCTACATATTTAGCAAGTGCACTAAAAATGGAGTCATGAAAGAACCAACCTATGTACCTGAACTTAGTGCACAGCTGAGGGAAGAAGCCATAGACAACAACCAATCAACAATAAAGATTAAAGTATGGCAAATTCACAGTCGTATATCTGTATCCAATAGGAAACAATGGGATGAAGAAAAGGTAACGTGATATTCAAGAGTGTGGGATCTTGATTCACCAACTGTGTTCTGAGATTTAATAGTGGCTTTTTCCCTGTGTCCCTCATTTTTCTCATAGAATTCTTTGAGGATTTAAATGGCTAGGGTATATACAGAGATTGGATAGGCTTGAAAGGGACTTACAAGTACACAGATATGAGTGTCATAGGATCTGAAAAAAGAGTGCTTGTCTAGGCACAAGAACAGCAGGGGCAAAGGCTGTAACAAAAGTCAAACTTGAGTCATGGAAGAAAGAATGGAGACCATGGGTTGACGTATAGTAAGCAAGAGAGTATAGCAGCTAATATGCTCCATGATATCTATTAGAGGATTAATAGTAGCTCATTTGTCTGACTTAAAGGGCTGAGCCAATTTTATCTGAATGTCTCTTTAGCTCCAACACCATTCGACAACAATGTAACTCACCTGCTAAATGTAAATAGATTCATTCATTCACATTTAGCAAGGACCAGCATGCACCAGACACTTCCTCATCTTTCCTAAAATGTAAAGCTAATGGGAGTGGTGAGCAGAGTCCCTTAGCCTTCAGTAAGGCTCTTTTTCAGAGTAGGGCCAGTTTAGCCTTAGCAGCTGTCTTTTTAGAATTTGTGCAAGTCAACTCCGTGCTATAAAAAGTTTAGACACATAGAGTCCCATATAGTTACATAGGTCATGGTGTAAGAAATCCTGGATACCCCTATCCTAAGAATCTCCCAGAACAAGACGCTACTATTCACTCTGAGTGTGGAAATGAGCCATCTCAGTGATGTGGAGCCTGCTCTATGAAATGGAGACAGATGAGAGAATCTCTCTCATAAGTCAAGGGGAAGGAAGGAAGATACAGTGAGACAAAGCACAGAGGCTGGCACAGAGGATTGTTGAATCAATGATCACATCCTGAAGATCTGAGAGCTAATTCATCTTTGTGAACCCTAAAGAAAAACACACCCTCCTGGGCTGGCTTAAGAATGGAAAGTGGACAGTGCTTAGAACCAAAGAACGAAGTGTTGAAATAAATCCCTCTGGCACCAGGATGGGCTCTCTGGAAAGGTGAGCAGCTGAGGGGTGGTTGTCCTGGAAACGCCTTGGGTTTAGCTACAGCCTCTTAAAGACGTGGGTTTGAACGCAGGCACTGTCTGTCCTATCTGTTCTATCTGCGAATTAAATTCCTCATGTACAAATTCAAAGTAAGGTTACTCAGTTTTCAAGTAAAATATCAACAAGGAATACAGTGGACAGGCAGTAAGCGATATCATTCGGAGTTCATGTATTTTTATAAATCGGAGATTCAAACAAGACTTGGCTGGGTAAGTCCCCAGCTTTCTGTGCCAATAATTCAGCCACAATATATTATGAAGAGCCAAAGGGCTTTATTCCTGAAGCTGCCCCATTCTTCTCCTCTGTCAAGTGCATACACCTGGATACTAATGTAGGACATCTGGATGCCTTAAATGTTGTCCCGGGTACCCCAAAGACCAATAAATGCTACAAGTTGTCTTAAAGACTCTGTTTACCTTATGCTATTTCCATTAAAAGCCCACATTCAAAAGAATAGGAACAAACTTTACCTTATGATAGAAAAGGAGTCAAAGAATTTGGGGCGATCTTTAGTTGTCCATAGTAGCTAGTGTTAAGAATAAAAGATTTGGGGTGTGGCCAATGAAGTGAAGAAGCTGTTATTGCTCTGGAATAGTATTCCTCCAGCCTCCTCCTCTCCCTTATATTTACAGCTCTGCCTTGATTAAGACTCACCCTCTAGCCACAGACAGGTGTTACCATCTTGCTAACTGACATGCAAAATGATAATATTTTGAATAGCACCTTGATTGCATCATTCATTCAGGAACATGCAAGTCCTCTGCAAACAATAATTAAAGTTCCATGCCCCCATGTTGCTCCAGTATCCTGTCTTTGTAGATCAGGATGCAGTAAGCACAGGAGACTGTGCTTGCTAGAGTCACAGGACTGACAGTTGAAAAAGAAACCATCCTCATTGTCAGCCACTGGGGCTAGGGATTCACATTTTCACTGACCATAGAACTACACCTAGAAATAGAAAGAAACCCCTCTTGTCCATTATCCTGGGGAGTCACGTTCAAATTGACTCTCAATATCATGACTGTCCTTGCTTACTATTGCACCTCTAAAAACAAACCTCTCCAGAGACAGATGGAGGCCCTCAGAGGACCTAGGGAGTCTGCACTTCTCACACTCCAGCCCTGATGCCTTCTCCAATGATTCAGGGAGTCATGCAAGATTAAACATATACATCGGGCAACATGAAGCTCTGGGTTATGCCTTCATTCTTCACTGGACATAGCTCATTTGCTTTGCTGTCAGATTGCAAGAAAGTCCTAGAAAATAGGAAGGAGGAAATATGCTTTGGGGGGTAGGGGAGTGAGCCAGACTAAATGGTATGCCACTTTCAGAATGTATCATTAGCTTTTGGCAAACTATTGACTCCTGCCTGGTCTTTGTCACATCTTGTAAAGACAGTGCTATGGTAGCTGTTAACCCTGGCTGGAGTCATTTAATTTATTAGATAAATTGGAATGAGATCAGATACATCACCTTGTCAGCAGGACTTCTCCTCTCTGCCAACTTCCTTCCCACTTTTCATATCCCCACACCTACCTTGTAAGTAATCACTTTTTAACTGTGTCTAATACCTACCTCCCAGCTATGCTGTCTCATTGATCTTAGCTAAAATTTTTGAATTGTTCTTTTAAAATATGAGTTAAATAGAGTTCAGGGATCATTTAGCTTAACATCTTTGTGTTATAAGTAAACATACATAAATCAAGATGGCATGGTAATTTAAATTCCATGTAAATTAAACCCAACAATTAGCCTCCCTCAATCCTAATTTTTCACCTATACACAATGGTTCATAAACAGTCCCAACTTCTATATCTTCTTGTGGTGATGGTTAAGAAGAGTTGTGTATATAAATAAATGGTAGTTAGGAATGACATCTCTGAACAAAGCAAGAGATTAAGAGAGGTGGGAAGAGGAAAAGACAACATGTTTGTTTTAGACCCTCAACTTTAAAACATATAAAAATATTTAAATATATTTTATACTTGTATATATTGATATTTATTTGTTGCTTAGGTGAGGAGCACTTTGCTTGCATGTATAAGTACCATATGTTTGCAATGGCTGCAATAGTCAGAAGAGGGCGTCACAAGTTCTGGAAATGGAGTTACAGATGGTTGTGAGTCACCATATCAGTGCTCAGAACCCAACCTGTGTCCTCGGAAAGTGCAATAAGTACTTCTAAGGGTTGCGCCATCTCACTAGCCCTAAACCCTTGAATCTAAATCCCTGCTATACCAACTCCTTCCCTAAACCTTTACTTTGGGACATATACTATGTCTCAGGTATTATAATGAGTGCAAGCGTCAACTAATGAGTAAGATCACCTTGCTAAAGCTCCACCTAGAGTTCATAGTCTGTGGAAACAGAACAGAATTTTCACTTATTATAACTGTGTTCCAGAGAAGACTGGGAGGTGCTGATATAAAATTGTTACAGAGAACAATTTCCCTGGGTCAGGGAAGTGAGATGAAAGGTCTTTGGAGAAGAGACATTTAAGGTGAGACATTATGATTATAGTGTTTGTAAGTTTCATCACAGTGAGGAGAGCAAAAGTGTGTACAGAATAAGTGTCAAGACCTCAAGATGAGAAGCAGTGTGGTAGGTTCTCATAACTGAAAGCAAGTAGCTGCCTCTGCAGTGTATTTATTCTACTAACTTAATCTTCCGCTGTCACTAGCACCCCAATGGATGCTCTTTGTTCCCAGAAGAATGTTTCTTGTTTCCTAGTGTTCATGGAATCCCTCTGTTATAAATGAGAGAGGATCACTCTTAGTGGCTCTGTAAGTATAACTGCATTTAAGAAAATTCTGTGTCTGAAACTACTGACTTGCTCTACGTGAGAAATCGCCTAAGAGTGATGTGACATGTGATGGCTTGCTAAATGATGACAGCTTTCCAGCCTTGTTGCAATGCTCTAATCTCTAGGTACAAGTGGGAACTCAGCAAGTTACACGTGAGAATGTAGAGGCACAAAATCATATAAACAAGACCGATGGGTAAACCTAATTGGCCCTGACTCAGGTCTTCAGACCGTGTATCAGCTCTGTTTCCTCATGCTGCACCCTGAATCTCCTGTGTCTATCAACCGTACTCACCTAAACACAGGAAGAAGGATAGACACCCCAGATGTGCAAGTCTAGTTTGAGATGGATCCCTCCTAGATCAAATATTAGTAAGAGACTAAAAAGTTACTCACTGATCTTAGACAAGCAACTTTTTGCTTCAAAAAAAAAATGGGCCAGCTCTACATTCTTAGATTTTTGGAGCCCATTGCTCAGAGATAGATGTGAGATGCATAAACATTCGACCATTACTAAAAAAGCCCTAGGAAGCAACTCTAGTTTCTTTGCCTTTGAAGATAGAATATATAAGAAACATGACTCTATAACCATGAGAAACAACCTTTACTTTCAAGTGTCATACAAATAAATCAATAAACTGGCATAATAGTATTTATTAAACTCTGCATTAGGCATAGTGGTAGAAAAATCTATGTACAATAATCAAAATTTAAATCTTCCAACTACATGAGTTTGCTTTTTGTCCTACTTTATAGATAATGGAAGGGTACCTAGAATCATATTAGAGCTAAAAGTGAAGTTTGTGCTGCATTCTTCAGAAATGTACACAAAAACAGATAAAATAATGCCTTGATCCATAATCACAGCAGAAATAGATAAAGCAAGGAAAAGGTAACCAAATAAAAGAAGTCTAAGTTTGGAAGACTTAAGAATGTTAGCATAAGCTTTCTCAGCCTTAGCATTTCTGAAATGTTGGACTAAGTACATTCTTGTCTGGGAGCTGTCCTGTGCGATGTTAGATGTGCATGTACTCCTGCCCTCCATCTAGACATGCCAGCAGAAACTGCAGAGTGTAACCATACCAATGTCAAAATATCCCTGGATATTATCAAATGGGTTTTGAGGAGAATACCCATCTCATTGAAAACACTGCAGTTGGGGCAGTCAGAGAACACTAAAGGCAATAACGCCCAAAGGAAGAGAAATCATGTAAAGTCAGCAGGTTTGGTCATACTGAGTCTAGCATAAAGGGAGTAGTTGAGAAAAGGCTAGAGCGAAGATTGGAACCAGACTCTGGAAGGTTCTGAATGCCAGGTTCTGATAGTGGAAGTTAAGAGGTGGTGTAAAGTCCAGAGAGACACATCTGTTTCTTCCTTTGTGTGAGTCTGGCCTCGTGCCTCTGAGCTGCTGCCTGACTGTGCCAGGCACACTCTGGGATCAGAACATTTGAATCTTCTTTTCTCTGTCTCTATAGTTTCCAAAGGACATTTCTCAACCTCTTCCTCTGCCCCATCTCATTATGTAGTCTAGGCTGATCTCCAACTTACAACTTTCTGCCTCTAACTCTCAAATCCTGGGATTGTGGATGTACACCAACACAGCCAGCTTCTTCATGTCTTTGTTTAAATTTTATGAGTGAGGACAACCAGACCTCCAAATCTCTGCCTCCCTATCCTGTGTACATCAGTTTTTACTTCATATCATAACCACACAAAATTATGTGTTTATCACCTTATTGTCTAACTTCTGCAGGTAGAGTGTGAGGAGAATGGGGTCAGACACTTTGCCTAACACTTTGCCTAACATCTTCTTGCAAAGATGATACTTCCTTGCACCCGGTAAATATTAAGTTTACAAACATGTTCTCAAAAAACAGTGTTTCCCTAAAGCCAGGTGCTACCATGCCAAGCCTGTAAACAAAAGGGATTTATACATTGCAATTCTGTGTGTCTGTCTCTCTGTCTCCCTTCCTCCCCCCTCTCTCTCACTCATACACACACACACACACACACACACACACACTCACTCACTGCTTGAGTGAAAACTAAGGCAGGTATTGACTTAGCAATGTGAACCAGCTAGTTTAAAGGGAGCAAATTGGAGAAATTATGTACTCAAATGTAGAAACTTCATTTAATGCACAGCAAAGTTTATAAGTCACCTGACAGCTGTTAAATTACCAGTTGCTTCTGTTCTTGCTCTTTCTACTCAGTTTTATGTCTTAGGAAGACAAGACTAGGCTTCCCAGACATTAGCAGGTATAGGGTTGCAGGGTAGAATGTGAGATACCCTCTGATGCCCACTGAGATATAAATGATACAGTATATTGACGTAAATTTTGAGTGCTCATAGACTTTTTTAAGGTGCACATAAATTCACATTCACAGCTCTTTTTGATCTTGGCAGGAGCCTTCTAGGATGACAGGGTGGACAAAATTTCTGCCTCTTTATCCAACAAACAAGGTAATTGAAATTTAAAAATATGCATAGTGCCAAATCTATACAGGCTTGCATTTATTCCTATGTGATTTCTACTCCTCTGTTCTGATATATTAAAATATTTAAATAAAATTTAATGTTGCCTCATACTTTTCTAATTACGTTACTAAAATATTATGACAGTAATTAGAGTAGACAGTGATATTTTAAGTCTTAAGATCACCAAAATCAAGAGGCAACATGTAGCACCAAATTTCAATCCAAAGCTCCAGATAAATGTCCCAAATTCTTCATTAAATAAATGAGCTACCTTACAGGAGCCTTAACTTACCAATCTACAAAATGAGTTTCACAAATTAGGCAAGTATTTTGTGGATTCCATTTTATAATCTCTGTAAATTTATATGGACTTCCACAGCACAGCAAATGTCAGGTCTTATCACTAGAAATCCATGATGCAAGAGAAGTGTCTTATAAGACAGATACTTATCCCAGTTGATGATATAGCAAAAATCTAACATATATTCACTCTGTCAAATAAAGTTATCAATGATAGCAGGAAAGGTGATGTTATCAAGCTAAAATAGCAAACGGGATGAATGGTAGAGGTCAAACTGACCATGCCATTGATCGAGAGATAACAGGTAAACCCAAGCCCTTATCTTCCTGCCAGTTCCGTTCCCTAATGTAACACTGACTCAGCAGCCATTGCAACTAAACTGGTAGAGGAGGACATTTTTTCAGCAATATAAGGCCTGTATGGGAACAATCTGTATTGGTAAAAGTGAAACAGCAAACAGTGGGCTCTGAAAAAATTAATAATAGACAGGATCCAGTCAGCCAGTTCAGGCTCTATCCTTGTCATCCTGTCTCTGCCTTTGCTGTCATTGTCAGGAGCCATACTCATAAGTATTTGTTTTCTGAGACAACACAGGCCGATCAGGTGCCCTCATCACCATTTAGAGATCTTGCCCTCACTTGTGTGTCTCTAGAGTAGGATAGAATTTGGCAAAATACGGTCAAGAATGTTCTGTTCAAAGAACAAATGGAAAGGGTTGTGTCATTGTGATCGTGTGGTCAATTGAGGCTTACAATCCCCAGTGTTCTCCTGATCATCCAGTCACCACCCCTACATCCTCTGTCTCCTCAGATTCTGTCAGACAACATACACAAATAAATGAGCTTCTCATTCACATCTGATAGGAAAGCGCAGTTTGCCACATTCTTCATGATTTGTGTGAAATCACACTGGATAGTACCACAAGTCAGTGTTGATTCTTTGACAATTTAAAAATTAATTTTATTGTAGCATTCCTGAATCATGTGACAAGGATAGAATATGCCCAATTCATTTTAAATACGATTGTCATTATTTGGCAGAGAGGACTTTGTTGTTGTTTGTTTGTTTATTTTTAGTATGGGCAATATTTAGATTGCAAATAATTTTTCAGAACAGGAAAACCTATTTAATTATCCCGAATCCTAAATTATTTTAACTCACAAGGACCACCTCATAAATAATCTGAAGATGGCTTGATGGTGACGGATACCCGGTGCTATTTGAGAAAAATTCCCAAATCATGTTCCATGAGGCATAACTGCCTATTACTCAAGCTCCAGGGGACTTGATAGCCTTCTTCTAGCCTCCTCAGGAAATCATATAAGCGCACGCACACACACACACACACACAAAAAAAAAACAAAAACCACAACATTAAATAATACTACATGGTTTTGTTTTTTTTAAGCCAATTCAACTTGTTAATAGATAACAATTAATAGATATCTTTATACTTGTAGAAACAGAAGCCAGAGAGACAGAGACTGGCAGGACCACATCTTGTGTTTCTCTGTTCACTGCAGTTTGTTTCCTCTTCCTAGCCTGCCCATCACAGGTGTGTTTATAAGCAGTCCCCAGCATAGTCACCAGGAAGTTCTATTTAACACCACCTTCAAGTGGCAAGTAGATAGGGCTATTAGAATTGATTAGGAGGTAACAGAACATCTCAGGAATTGGCCCACTCAGCTGTTTGCTGGAGCAATGCTACAGCAGGTAGCTTACAGGTGCAGGGGAATTGCCAGCTGAGAAAGACGGGGAGACAGGCCTCTGAGGCAGTTGACAAAGATTAGAAGATTCAGACAAAGCTCCTCTATTACCTTAAGGAATCAGACATGCTCAGTCAGGGACCAAACTCTGTCAGTTATAGATCTTTAGTGACTACAGGCACTTACTTAGAAGCTGCCCTGGGCTTCACAAAAACATCAGACCTAAAAGCCAGTGTGTGGGAATGTGCCTGCAATCCTGGCACTTGTGAGGTAGAAACAGGAGAACCAGGAATTCAAATCCATTCAGATTTGCATATAATACTGGAGACTAGCTTGAGTTAATCAAGACCATGTTCCAAACAAAACAAAGCAAAATTAAGAACCAGAATTTTAATGTTTGAAAATCTTGTGTTTTATGTAGCTGTGAGACAGCATTAGAGAAATACAGAAGATTTCATACACACACACACACACACACACACACACCAGTAATGAAAATTCATATTTGATTTCAGAAGAAACCACCCATCTCAGAAATATTTCCATTTTGTTGATCCTTCTTTTGAGGTTACTCAACAAGGGAACAGTAGATTCTATGTGACCCCCAATCAGCTTCCTTAAATATCAAAGAGCAGTGGTTCTCTGTTGAATATTTAATGATTCATATGTACCTGCTAGGTCCTGGACTGAAATTTCAAAACAAAATATCAGAGTGTCCTATATATTATATTCTTGCTTCTCAAAAATGTCTTGATAAGACTATTTTAATGATTAAATCTTTACATTTTTATTATTTTATTTATTTACATCCCAAATGTTGTCCCCTTCCTGATAGAAACAGTTGGATTATAAATGAGTTCTCATGTACCAAGGGCTCTTCTATGTGCCTTGCAGGTACTAGTTCACGTCAGTTTTACTATCACTTGGCAAGTAGTTATGTTCAGACATTACAGTTAAGAGTTAAGGTAGAGCTGAAGGTGATGTATTTGAGAAGGTAAGATATTTGCTGTGTAAGCATGAGCATCTGAGTCTTAAATCACAAAGCCCATGTAAAGCCAGTGCAGTAGCATACACTGTAATCACAGTGCTTCTGCAGGAGATGAGAGGCAGAGACAAGAGAATCCATAGAAGCTTGCTGGTCAGAGAGCTAGGCATATGAAGCAGTGAGCAAGAGACACAACCCAAACAAGGTGGAAGGTGAGGACAGACATCTGAAGTTGTCATATATAGATAGGGCTTGTCCTCTGACCTCCATATATGTACTGTAGTATATATGTGCTATAACAAATACATACATACATACATACATACATACATACATACATAGGAAGAAAAGGGAGAGAAATTAAATTTAACTTTTCATAATGTGGGACCTGGTGCCAAAAATCCCACACAGCTCTCTGGCTAGAGAAAGGGAAGCCTCTGCCACCTCCACTACTGGGTCGGGCTGGCGCGTTTGAGCTCAGGTAAATGGGGAGATAACCCAGATTGGCCACAGCTTCACTGCTTCTGCTACTAGGCTCGGCAAGGGCTCGCATCTTCGCTGCAGCCGCTGGGCACCAGACCAAGCTGAGCCGAGCCAGCGAGAGGCTCCGTGCAGAACACAAGAAGCTTCAGGAGAGAAAATCTCTTCCCAATCGGCAGTGTTATCAGCTCTTGAGAACAAAGGATCTCAGGCAGAGAAATGATTCTTAGGTGTCTTTTTCTTTTTCTTTTTTAACTTTTGATCCAAGTTCTCATGTATATATAGTTTTGAAATGGTTCGGAGTCTGACAACCTGTACTTCCTATGGCTTGGCCTGAGGGCTGGAGAAGAAGTTATCTACATATTTGGGGACGGTCCTGCTTCTGCCTGGAGCTTCTGCCTAGTTTACATGGCCTGAGGTCACATCTACCTGCAGGGGAGGGGCTTGAGGTGTGGCCAGTGCACAGAGAGGCAGTGAGGTGCCTATGGCAAGGGTCCCTGATTCACAGGAGTCCAGGAAGCCACCTGCTGCCTCATTTACCTTTACTGGGCCTTCTACCGGCTCAAGAATCAGGGTTTCCAACATGGCCAACCTGCCCAACAACATAGGTTATGGAAAGCAATGCTACATTACTTACAAGGTGAATTTGCCTCTAGAGTTCTTGCATTTTAAGAAAACTCTTAGTTTTCTATTTTATTTTTAAAGTATTCCATTTTATTTAGTAAAACTACTTTTGCTATAAAATTATATAAATTTTAACATGTACTTAATTCTTGTAATCAGGACATCACTAATACAGAATATTCTTCCAATTTCTTCGTGAGCTTGTTTTTATCATCATCATCAATATCACTATTGTCTTCATCATCATCATCATAGTCATAATCATCATTGATCATTAATAATCATTCCTGTACTATTAATTTAATTTTTATTTTCTATTTAAAATATAATTACAATTCCACTGCTTTGTCTTCCCTCCAGTCCTCTTCATATGCCCTGACAATGCTCTCAAATTATGGCCTTATTCAATAATTGTTACATATATGTGTAAGTATATGCATATGTTTGTGTGTGTGTACTTAAACATATAAATACAGTCCATTTGATGTTACTTATATGTGTATGATTTCAGGGCTGACCACTTGGTGTTGGATAGACACTTAGAGCTCATTCTTGGGAAAGAGTATTTGTTTAGCTACTTTCAAAATTCCTTAGTTGCCTGTAATCCCCTGGGTAAGTGCGGGATCCAGTGAGATCCTGCCCTTCCATGTTAACATATACATTGACGCAATACTTGTCCATGTCTTACTCAGGCAGCCTTATTATTGAGGTATCATTTACCTTCACTGCCATTTCTAGGAGGCACAATCTCACAGATTTCCTGGTTCACTGCCTCTTAAAATCTTTCCATGCCCTCTCCTATGGTATTTCCTGAGAACATTTGTTCCCTGAAAACCATAGATCTATTTTTCACTCCAGATTGTGTCTTCCACTATGCCATGTAAATGAAATCCTAAGGTTTTGGAACGTTTGGAGAGCTTCTGCGAAGCAGCACAATGCCTTTGCAATTCACCCAAATTGCTGTATTTGTCAGGGTTTTTTCTTTCCACTTATTGCTAAATTACATTACACTGTGTGGGCTGCTGCACAGCCTGTTTACTCATCCACTCCCAGAGGAGACTAGAATTTTCTCAGTGTGGAACAATTGGGAACAAAGTTGTTGGAAGCGTCTTTGGACAAGCTTTTATGTGAACAAACGTTTTTGTTTCTCTAGAGTAAACAAACTAGTGGAACTAGTAGATAATATGTTTAATTTTATAAGAAATTGCCAGACCATATTTTCAGAGAATGATCATTGCTCATTACTCAAAACAGCATGGAAAATTTTGGAAGTTCTGAATGCTTGTCAGTTTTTGAGGCTGTTGGCATTTTGAGTGTAGCCATTTTCATGGGGACAACATTCGCTTGCAATGGACTATGTCAAATATATCTTGTGTTCCTATTTACTACTGCTCTATCACCTTCAGAAAATTGTAAAATTCTCTCATTTTATATCTTATTTTACTGTTCAGTTGTAAAGTTATTTATATATCCTTGACATAAGTCAGATGTTTTCTTCTAATCTCTAGCTCTCATTTTCATTTTCTTAGCACTATCTTTCAATGAACAACTTTTAACTGCTATGAAGTCCAATTTATCCATGCTTTTAATGGACCAGAGTTGTTGCCATATCTAAGAACTCCATACATACCATCAGGGCCTGAATTACTCTTACTTTCCTTTTCCTATAAATGTTTTTTTGGAGGGGGAGGCTTATGTTTTGATATATACATGGATGGTTAATGCTGATGCAGTTCAGGAAAAGCATAAGATTTAGGCCAAGGTTTGTTGAAAAGTCTACTAACACCAGCAGCAGTAGCAGTAGCAGCACAACTGCCACTATCACAATGACTCACAACTGGTTTTGTGACATTTAAATACCTAATTGCCTAAAGAGGAGGGACGAAAGAATGACTGCTACTTGGTGGCGTATTTGGAGGAGGGGTGATGAAAATTTTCCAAAATTAATGTGGTGATTACTCTTTGAACATGTTCAAATTTGTATTTTAAAGGGATAGATTTTGTGGCATATAAAAAGCATCAAGATAAACAACAAATAAATGAAGAAAATGTTCTAGTCTCAGTAATATAAACTCTGCTATAGTTTAGATGTTGTTTTTCACCTAAGTTCATGTATTAATTCCATAGTTTTCGATATGACAGTATTGAAATATGGGGTCTTAAAAATATGACAATTCAATATTTAACAGAGATTTATAATATTTTCACAGATCCAAGTTATATCTCACAAGATCACTTTCTCTGTCTCTGAACTAGAATAGTTGCTAATATAGAATCTTAGACTAAGCAAGGTGACCTTTCTAAGTTAATTCTTTTGCATAAGTCCTCTCTGTGTGTCCTTACCCATTTTCTCTTTGCTGGAAGATGGAAAAGCCATTTCTTTCCTTTGGAAAGCGAAGGGATGCTTTCCAGAACACTCAGAGCTGATTTCAGGGGATTTCTAAAACCACAGTGCTCTCTCTCTCTCTCTCTCTCTCTCTCTCTCTCTCTCTCTCTCTCTCTCTCTCTATCTCTCTATCTAATATATATATATATAATTATGTGTATATATATATATATATATATATATATATATATATATGGAGAGAGAGAGAGAGATAGAGATATCTGTGTGTATACATATATATGTGTGTGTGTGTGTGTGTGCGCGTGCGTGCGTGCGTGCGTGCGTGCACTCCAGCATCCAGTACTGTTATTTTATTGTTTATATGGTCATCCAGTTGATTTATTACAATGTATTGAAAAGACTATACTTTCACCTACTTGATCGTCTTGATGGCATTGTGAAGTCTCAGTTGACTAGATTCTTAGTTTTATCCCATTGATCTATATGTCTAGAACTTTCTTTTCTGTCCTTATAGAAATAAGTCAAAATGAATTATTCTATAATGGGACAACAATGACTGGCTAGATACTACAAGATAATAATAATAGTTATTATTATTTTATATGATTATATAATTACATTAGAGTTATAATATGTTATATAATATAACAAATAGAATATAATTTTATAAATAATATATAAATATAATATAATTTATTATTATTATTGTTAAGTCAAGCATCAGGAATCGGTTACTTCTTTGGAGATACAGACCAATGAGGTCCCAAAATTTCTCTATTATACGCTATTGATAATGCTAGCATTTACCCTCCAGAACTTGACAGAAAACCCTATTGCTGAAAGCACAATCTACTTGAGCCATAGAACATGGAGAAATCAAACCAGTACTGACATGCAAGCTTATTACTTTTAGTTAGCATTCATGTTGCTACACGATGGTATGCATATTAACAGAGGAGAAAAGGAATAAACACTGTTGCCCAGGTGCAAGCACCTTGAACCACATAAACAACTAGCCAGGGAAGACTGCCCATGTCGTAATAACAGTGGTAAAAATATCAAGGGAGTAACCAATGCCTTTCTGACTGGAATTAAGGCCTGCTCCACAAGATTAAATCCATTCCTGGTTCCATTACTGGACCAAAAAATTATGGTTATACTGATCATACACCCTAGGAAATAACCTGCACCTATTATCCTGACAAATGGACATGTTAGTAAACCAAGTTACCATTAGATCAGTACATTAAGGCGCCTCTCAATCCTCATTAAAGAAATGTCTGTTTATAGTAGATGATATGCAACATAGAGACCTACAACTGGCCAAGATGCAGAGAAAAGGAATATCCAGTGTTAAAGGGAACAACCCTTTTCTAAAAACTCAAGGATCAGTTTAGAAGAGAGACACAAAGAGTATAAGGGTCAAAGGAATCAGGTGACTACAACGAAACTATGTTCTACACACAGAAGGATAGCTACACATATAAACACACATATGTTGTTATACTATGCACAAAACCAATGCAAGCATAACCCTGACCAAATACCATTATGCAGATGAAAACTGGGCATCAATTTCTACTCTTTACCAAGGAACTATCAGAAATTCCTAGCTTCTGGGACAGAAAGGATAACTTTTCTCTAACGATGCAGCACATGATAGGTTAATCATGCTCCAGGGGGAAGTTACACATCCAAGAATATTTGATTAGCATAAACTGGCATAGATTAGGTAATGGTAGGGCATAATGAGAGGAGAAATGGGGGGTGCAGCTAAGAATAGTTAGGGACGGAGAGTAAATGTGATCTCAACATGTATGGAACTCTCAAAGAACTAAAAAATTACAAAGGGTGGCTGAGGAGCTAGTTCAGTGGGGAAGAATGCTTGCACACTTGTACATCACATTCACACACTAATATATGCACAAGCATACTAGGAAACGAATTGGATTATATAACCAATACCTTAAGTACTTACCAATGTACATAGAATAAAATCCAGAGCACAAGCTTTTTTCTTTGGCCCTTTTATTCAACCTTCGGTTCTACGCTTATCTAACTACAAATCCATTTTTTTCTTATAAAACTGAAACAAGATTTTTTTTTCTTTTTTTTTTTTTTTTTTTAACAGTTCTAACCCCAGCTGTATCCATGGTGCTCATAGTAATCCTTGGCTACTTAGGCTGCTACCCTATAGCAACCACAACAGCAGCAGCAGCAGCAATAACAAGAAAAACAACAAAAGTAAAACTGAAGGGGAGAAAATGGACATTATAAATAGACCATATCTCCTCTAAACATGAAATGAAAAATATTAAAAAGACATATCTCTTTGCCTCTCTGGCTGTAGATTTTTTATTTGTGTATTTGTGAGTCAAGTAAAATAGATTCTGGGCTCAATTGAGGTGCCAATTCTGAGGTATTCCTTCTTACCAAGACCAGCTGTCACAGGGGAAAATTCAGCCCCCTTCCAACTGGCTCAAGCCAGTATACAGCAGTGAAATCCTTCTTACATTAGTAGCTAGACTCTGATAGAGACTATATATAATACATTTTGTCTACTTGTTTATATTATTTATGTATTTTAACTTATAATACAAAATGTTTTTGTATATAATTCCATAATTATATATTATATACAAAATATATATTAAATATACTTTTATATACATTGTTTATTTTTATTTATATTTTACTTACTCTTTGATAATTTTACACATATATAGAATGTATTTTGAGTGTATTGACCTTTGATTAGCCATCACACTTCCTTAAAACATACTGCAATACATATTCCACTTACCTACATGCCTTTTTCATTTTTAAAATAACACACTTAATCCAATTACTGCTACCTGTATGTGCATACATAGCTAATCAGTGACCACACTACTAAAGAAAAATGAATATTCTTCTTCCAGTATCCATCAAATAATAATAGCTCAACTAGAGGTGAGTCCTGTGAGTGTCTCTCTGATTCCATGGTGGAATTATTGGCTGGTTCAGTCTTTTATAGGTTTCGTTAGTGTAACTATAGATGTTGTAGATTCATGAGTGTAATGGTAATGTCATTTCCAAAAAATAGCTTTAAATGGCATTTTCTCCATCCTCCAGCTTCTACATTTTTTCCCCTTCACCTCTGGATGTCCTCTGAGTCTTGCTATATCTTGATTGAGAAACTATATTGCTCTCCCTCCTTGTTTGCTCTCAAGAATAGTACCCAGTGTGCTTATGCTGTTTGTCAACCTCTACCATTGATAAGGGTTCAATGTGCATAAGGAGGTGGAATGTGGAGCTAGGATCTTAGGTGCAAAATCCAGCCTTGTTACTTTCCTAATCTGGAATTAGGAAAAAAAAATAATTAACTTTTTTCTGGCTCTAATTCCTTATTTATGAAATGAAGAATGCATTTTCTAACTAAACAAATTGTGTGGAATTCTTCAATTAACAGTCCAACTAATATTTATAGAATATCTGTCCTACAAATAATCATTGTCATTGTCATGTGTGGGATGTACACTGTAGATCCAGCATTGTTCTTCTATCCTCCACCTCTTTAGTCATTCAGATCTGCAGAATGAATGGAAATCTGCAACCTCAGGGGAGGGAGGTTGGAAGGGCACTCTAGAATGTACCAGAGACTTTGGAGGTGAGAGACTCTCAGTGTTCAAATGGAGAGATGACAGATGAAAAGCCTAACAGTGGGGAGACAGAACTTGTAGAGTACACCTCCAGTAGAAAGACCCCATCAAGTGGAGGGATGGGGTTGCCATCTTGTAACTAATATCTATGACCCAGAATTGTTCCTGTCTAAGAGAACTGCAGAGACACAAATGGAGAAGAGACTGAGGGGAAGGGGTGACTGACCCAATGTGGGATCCATTTCAAGGGGAGACTGCATTGCCTGAGACTATCACTGATGCTGTGGTGTACCTAGAGACAGGAGCCCAGCATGACTGTGTTCCAAGCAGCTACCTGAGACAGATACTTACACCCAACTCTAGACTGAAGTTGGGGATCTCTGTGGATGAATAAGAGAAAGGATAGAAGAAGCTGGAGAAGAGGGCAACCCCAAAGGAAGACAAGCAGTCTCAACTAACCTGAACCCCTGAGATCTCTCAGCCACCGAGCCACCAACCAGGCAGCATACACTAGCTGGTCCAAGGCCTCCAACACATATACAGCAGAGGACTGCCTGGTCTGGCTTCAGTGAGAGGAGATTCATCTAACCCTCCAGAGACTTGAGGCCTCAGGCAGTGGGGAAGGCTGTTGGGGGGGCATCTTCTTGGAGACAGGGATGAGGAGGAATAGGATGAGAAACTATGGGAGGGAGGTCTGGGTGACAGGTAATAACTGGACTATAAAAAATTAAACTAATCTTTAAAAAGAGTTCACATCAGTTGTTATTGTGGCCACTTCAAAAATAATTGGTCTGATTCCTCCAGATAAGAGATGACTGTCCAAGGTCATTTGGTTATACTATCAAAGACAGACCAAGAGTTGACTGAATCAAATCTTTGTTCTTCAAAATATTCTTGCATGAAGGCTGGAATTTCTACATTTATGTGCACTAAATTTTGTGCACCTGGTTTCTGCTTTTGTAGACTTTCCTAGCACAAAGGAGATTGTTTGGGTGCTGAAGAATTTCGCAGTTCCTTCCCAATGCTGCATACCAGCCACTTGTGACACTGTGGAAACAACAGAGCATGTGGCAAGAGCATGGGTTCTCTGGTATTTTACAGTGTCGTGGGAGTTCAGGAAGAGTGTGACTATGAATCCCTTAGCTATTGTGCTGTGTCATCTTATAAGGAAATGTCTGTTCCACTCAGACTAGGAGCCATTTTGGATATGCAGTATGATGATCACTGTTTTGTAATTCATTGCGTCACAGTCATGCCCTTTGGAAATCCCTATTGTAGGTGTTCAACCATTCCATTAGAACTTACCTATTAAACATCTAAATGGAGTTAAAACTCCCAAGCTTGTAAACTACAAAGAAATCTACCAGAATGCTTGGCTTCAGCACATGAGCACTGTCTTCTGTGACAATTTTTTTTTCCATCAGCAAGAGAAGAATGAAGTATTCTGACATTGAACATCCAGCCCCTCTACCTTCCAGACAGCACAAGCAAATCTGAAAAGAGTTATTTCATTCTCATACTTGAAGGTGACACAGCAGGACACAGACAGAAGGAACAGGAACGTGGGCAGAAGGGAAGTGTCAGTTTGTGTGACCATAGAAAGAGTAGCCTAGACGCTAATAAGAACATGAACTCCAAAGCAGGCAGTGTGTTCTCAGCATATTCCCATTCCAAGCATGAAGCTTCAAAGGGCTACTCTGGAAATGTAGACTTATTTGTACTAGCCACAGAGGGCTCCAAGGACCAAAAGGACGTTGCTAAGACATTCCAAACTTTCCTATTATGTTTATTATACAGATTAGTGTGCCCTGCGCATATCTGGTCCTTTAAAAAGTGATAATCTTCTTCTTTCATCTATTGGGGATTCCCCCTCCCCAGGAATCTGATGTTCTCATGGTTCTGTTATCTTAAGTCTCCGGGTAAGTTACCCACCAGGGTCTCTCCTGAACCTTTGCTTATCCCCTATACCAAACTGTTCCCATTCATGTGTGTTTTCCTCACACATACATGTATACTGTTTCTCTCAGTATCCTATCAGAAAGGTTTCAAAATGTCCTAAGCCACAGCTCACAGCCACATGTGCTCTCTTTTTCTTAGTCAACATCTATGGTCAGACAAGGTTTACACCGCTACCACAACAAAGTGTAGCAAAGTTACTTGCTGGAGACAGAAGTAGAGCTTCAAATATGGAAAGAAGTCAGAAACCCTCAGACATGCTCATCAGTGCTCCAGGGTAACAGTGCCGAGAGGTAGGGAGTAAGCAGGCTCCCAGCCTTTGTCGGGAAAGCAAGATAATGAGAACATCTGAAGCTCTTCCTTCGGTGTGTAGTCAAACTATTTTCTGCCTAACTAGTTTTTGTGGCCCTTAATTATGCTCTGTATTTCCTAACCTTGGTGTGGCAAGCAAATTTCATGCCAAATTAAGCGATCATATATTATTACATGTAAATTTGCAACACATTTTACAACTTTTTAAACAATTACAATTATTACTCCCCTATCTGAGAAATAAAAATACCTGAAGCACAGAGAAGCTATTGGATTTCCAGGAGTCAATTCATAAATTTGAGGCTGAATTAAAATTCCAGGAGTGTGTCCCGAGTGACACCTTCTAACATAGTGGTTCACAACTGTGCTAAGGTTACAACCTTTAATACAGTTCTTTATGTTCTCGGGACCCCAACCATAAAAATTATTTGTTGCTACTTCATAACTGTAATTTTGCTAGTCATGATTTGTAATATAAATATTTGTGTTTGAGAGAATCCAAGGCTACCCTGGGCAACTTACAGAGATCTTGTCTTGAAATATAAAGTAAAGATAATTATGACTTGGAATGCAGTTCAGTGGTAGAATTCTTGCCTAGCGTGTATGAGACCCTGGGTTTAGTACCTATTTTCACTGAAAATAAGGTAAGAAATAAACTCTGGTATTCTGCTATAAATTTCTAATATAAAATATAATTGCTCCTAAAAATATCTGTGTTTTCTAATAGTCTTAGGTGCTGCCTCTGAAAGGTTGTTTGATCCCCAAAGAGGTCACAACCCACAGGTTGAGAACCTCTGTTCTAACATATGCTCATAGAATGCCTATTCTCAGTGTACTGGTGGAAACATACCTCTCCCACCACAGAGCTTCCTAGGTGTTGTTCTGAATTATATTTTTCAGATGCAGATACATTTCCAAATTAGTTAAGCTTATTATAGAAAAATCATCATGGTCTTTAAGTTCATTTCCTGAGTGGGTTAAAAGAGAATTTTTCCTAGTGGGTCACAAAAGAGATCATCTACACACTTTGTAAAAGAAAAAAAAGAGCTAGAAATAAACATAAGTGCCATGAACTACACATGGGCCACATGGAAAGAGATTATGACAACGTCTGAGAGTTAAGAGGGGTCTTTGGCTGACAGACAGGGAACCAGCATCCTCCAACCACAGGAAATAGTGTGAATGAGCAAATGTGAGACCTATGCTCTGGGTGACAATTCACCCTGGACAAACTCCTTTTTCAGCCTTCTGAGACCTTCAGTGGAGAATCACAGATATTGAACCCCAGACCTCAGTCCTGCAGATGCTGATGAATAATGTATGGATGGATGTCCCTTATCACAAAGGCTTGGAGCCAAACATGTTTCATATTTAGGGTAGGGAATATCAGAAAAAATTTTAATATTTATATAAGATATCTTGAGGATATGACCGAAATCTAAGCATGAAATTAATGTTTCTTACACACCTACCCTGCAGATAGTTCTATATGATATTTTTAATAATTTTGTCCATAAAACACAGTTTCATGGTGTGGAATTCTCCTCTTGGGATGTTTTGTGGCTGCTCAAAAAGTTTGGACCTGATGGATGGACTATTGTTAAAATCTGGGATGTTCAGTCTTCACAGAGTGGCTTATGATTTATTTCCATAACAGATTAATTTGATGTTCATTGTAGAGATTTAGGGAATACCAAAATGTTAAATAGAAGAAAATAAATGCCACTCATAACATCTCTGCTCAAATGTAATTATTGGCATTTTTTATGTATTTGCATCTAGTATTTATATATTTGAGTTCAAAAGTGATGACAAACCAATGTGTCTTCAGGTCTACTGTATCCAGTAGCTCTTAGCCTTCAGATGAGATTTTTGCTTATAATCTCGAATACTCTTTTACTACTTAAGTTTAAGTTATTATTATAGATAATGTATTCTCCATTATTTGACATTGCTTACTGGTTTCCTTTAGATTGTTTTTTACTTTCATTATATATATATATATATATATATATATCTTTTTAAAGAGGGAAAAGGGCTGGAGAGATGGATCACCAGGATAGCCTCCAGGATAGGCTCCTAGTATTTCTTTCCACAAAGTTTTTAATTTCTTGTGGTCTTAACATGGATTGTCACCTTGCCTTTAGAAGGGGTGAAGCAATGCTGTCTGTAGGAACAGCGTGAGAGAGTACCCGCATACACATACACACATCATACCCTCCCACACCCAAGCCCTGGCTTCACCACAGTGTCTGGTGAAAGCAGGCAAATCTGATAGACTCTGGTGTCTGCTTTTTGTCATCTGCCTGTCCTTCCATTTGTGTTTCTTTAATTACTCATGAGTTGATTTATTGCTACTCATATTAGCTTCTTATAGCTCTAACATGAAGAATTTGCTCCTTTTGTTTTGCTCATGTTTTGTTCACTAACACTTGTTTTGTTCTATTTTATTTTAGTGTTAGGCAAGGTCTGACTTAAGGTTTGCCCAGGTTAACCCAAAGCTAGGTAGCTGAGGATGGCCTTGACTTTGTGATCATCCTCCTGCCTCAACTTCAAGAGTGCTGGGATTATAGTTGTGAAGTACTCACAGCTTGCTTTCATTCTATTGTTTTTGAAGAATGTGTTAAGATTATTTTTATTTGTTTGGAAGTTTAGTTTTATATTTCTCACAGATATTTTCCTCTGAGTATTACTTTTATGAAGTATTTATAGTAAGTGTACATCTACTGCACAAGACATATCATGCATTATTTTTGTGAATATTTCCACTCATCTTAATTTTTCATACCTGTTTGCCATGAGGATATAAGGGAAGGGTAATTGTATTCGTGAACATGTAAGCTGTTGTCCTCTTCATTTTAATATAAATAAATTCCTTCCAGTGTGAAGACGGGTCTCTTTCCTGCTGAGGGGACAGCTGTTGAACAACTGAGATACAAAGTAACTTTGGTATTAGGATTCTCAAAGCCTTCACATATCCATCTAACATGCAACTGTGCCTTTGAAATTAGGACTGGACTGAATGTGCTTTATCTCAGCAACACCAGTGAGACACAGACAGAGGACCCCAGGGACTCACCAGGAAACGTTCTTGGCTATCACTGTACACACAGAAAGCTCCCTGGATAGCACGGGGAGGAAATGACTTTAACAAAATCATTTATTTTAAGCTTTCTCCACTCAGTGGCAGATGCCTCTGGTTCCACACCTCTTCCTTCCTGCCAAATCTGTCAGATGAAGCTGCTGAACTGAAGGTCTATTGCCATTTCAGGATCAAAAGACACAGTTCCACCTGCTGTCATGTGTCTGATCCTAAACAGGCACCAGATGACTGTATGTGACAGATATCATATCCAACAGGAGAATCATTCCCAGTCACCTAAGAACCAGCTCCTCCCGCCTCATATTCAGACCAGATAGAACCCAAAGCTTTAGTCAGGCAAAACCACTCAGTGTCTGCTCAGATCAGACACATTTCTCACCCAATGTATGCAGATTGCTAATGATAAGACAAGGAAACACCGTTAGACAGAAGAGAACTATTGGACACTTATTAAGCAACATCCTCTTGAAATTTCTTTAGTAAATTATTACTGTAATACTAGCCTTGTAACTTTCTGAGAGCCAATTTCTCATACAGTATTGATCGAAGCTAATCCTACATCGCAGAGAGACTGCATGCTGAATTAACATCTTTTAGGCCAAACATGTACTCTCTAAATGGCAGAAAGTAGATTATATAGAGCATAATTTTTTCTATTAGTATATTTTTATTTCTTCCATTCTTTGTCGATATATTTTATTTACATTTCAAATGTTATCCCCTTTCTGGTTTTGCCTCCATAACCCCCTGTCCTATTCCCCATACCCTACTTCTACGAGGGTGCTCCCCCACCTACCTAACTCCTCCTTCTTCCCTGTCCTGACATTCCCCTACATTGAGGCATCCAGCCTTGGCAGGACCAAGGGCTTTCTCTTCCCACTGATGCCCAACAAAGCCATCCTCTGCTACATATGCAGCTTGAGCCATGGGTCCCTCCATGTGTACTTTTTGGATAGTAGTTTAATCCCTGAGAGCTCTTGTTGGTTGGTATTGTTGTTCTTATGGGGTTGCAAACTCCTTCAGCTCCTTCGATCCTTTCTCTAACTCCTCCACTGGATATCTGCTTTTCAGTTCAATGATTAGGTGTGAGCATCTGCCTCTGTATTTGCCATGATCTGGCAGAGCCTCTCAGGAGACAGTTATATCAGGCTCTTGTCAGCATGTACTTCTTGACATCAGCAATATTTTCTGCATTTGGTGGTTGTATATGGGCTAGAAAGGCAGTCCCTGGATAGCCTTTCCTTCAGTCTCTGCTACAAACTTTGTCTCGCTATTTTCTCCTGTATTTTGTTCCTGTAAGAAAGACTGAAGCATCTGCACTTTGATCTTCCTTCTTCTTGAGCTTTGTGTGGTCTGTGAATTGTATCTTGGGTAATCTGAGCTTTTGAGCTAATATCCACTTAACAATGAGTGTGCACCATGTGGGGTGTTTTGTTTTGTTTGTTTGTTTGTTTGTTTTGTGATTGGGTCACCTTACTCCGGATGATATTTTCTAGTTATATCCATTTGCCTAGGAATTTCATGAAGTCACTGTTTCTAATAGTTGAATAGTACTCCATTGTGTAAATGTACCACAGTTTCTGTATCCATTCATCTGTTGAAGGACATCTGAGTTCTTCCCAGCTTCTGGCTATTATAAATAAGGCTGCTATGAACATAGTGGAGCTTGTGTCCTTGTTTTATGTTGGAGCATCTTTTGGGTATATGCACAGGAGTGGAATAGATGGGTTCTTAGGGAGTATTATGCCAATTTTCTGTGGAACGTCCAGACTGATTTTCAGAGTGGTTGTATTAGCTTGCAATCTCACCAACAATGGTGGACTGTTCTCTACATCCTCACCAGCATCTGCAGTAACCTGAGTTTTTTATTTTAGCCATTCTGACTGGTGTGAGGTGGCATTTCAGGGTTGTTTTAATTTGCATTTCCCTGATGACTAAGTATGTTGAGCATTTCTTTAGGTGCTTCTCAGCCATTTGGTGTTCCCCAGTTGAGAATTTTTTGTTTAGCCCTGCCCCCCATTTTAAATAGGGTTATTTGATTCTCTGGAGTATAACTTCTTGAGTTCTCTGTGTATATTGGATATTAGCTCTCTATTAGATGTAGGATTGGCAAAGATCTTTTCCCGTTCTGTTGGTGGCCATTTTGCCCTAATGACAGTGTCCTTTGCGTTACATAAGCTTTGCAATTTTAGGAGATCCCATTTGTCAATTCTTGATCTTAGAGTATAAGCCATTGGTGTTCTGTTCAAGAAATTTACCCCAGTGCCCATATGTTTGATGAGCTTCCCCACGTTCTCTTCTATTAGTTTGAGTGCATCTGGTTTTATGAGGAGGTCCTTGATCTACTTGGATTTCAGCTTTGTACAGAACAATAAGAATGGATTGATTTACAATCTTCTACATGCTGATCACTACTTCGACCCACACCATTTGTTGAAAATGCTATCTTTTTTCCACCGGATGGTTTTATCTCCTTTGTCCAAGTGACCATAGGTGTGTAGGTTCATGCAGGACTTGCTGTAGTGGGGGAACTAGGTTCTGATGATGCCAAGGGGCCTCGGTTTTTGTTGCTTAGTTTGTTGGACTTGCCTCTCACCATCTGCTTATCTCTAGTATTAGCTGGTCTTGCTGATTCTGACAGTAGTTTGATGGTTCTATAAGCCTGTGTTATCAGCAGTACTGGGGGATCAACTCTTTCCCAGCAGGGTCTAGTACAGCGAGCTATGACACAGGGTCAGAACAGGGAGCAGACAGAAAGCAGAAAAGTACTATCCCAAACTGCTTCTTGATTCCTGTGTCTGAAAGGCTTTGGGCAGGTTCCTCTTGGGCCAGGTTTTTGAGCAGAAGTTGTGTTTTTGCCTGTGCTCTCAGGTGTGTCAGCACTCCTGGGAGACCAGCTGTGTCCCAGTGGGGTTTGGGTACAGAGAGCTCTGGCACAGGGTTAGCTCTGGGCCCAGATGGAAACTGGAAGGATCTGGAGCATGTTCTTATCTTCAATTTTCTCACAAGTGTTTATGATATCTGCTCTCTGCATATACTATCATAGTCAAAATCTTGAGTTTCTTATATTGTTGAGTCTGTGAGCTAAGCATTTAGATGGGCATAGTGGAGACAATTTGTTTCTTCTCTTGATGTCTTGGAATTTCCCTGAGAAACATTTGGCCAAGAATGGTTCAGTTGTAAGAGTCTTCACTAGCATGCTGTATATCGTGTATCTGTACAGAATGGCATGGATGTCTATGGGTTCTTTGGGCATCTTCTCTCAACAAAGAGTCTCTTTCTAATGGTGCCTCAATATAGTATCTCCACCATGGCAGCCTTGAGGTCACTGGACTCCTGATGTGGCAGTATCTCCACCATGGCAGCCTTGAGGTCACTGGACTCCTGATGTGGCAGCTCAGTTTCCAGAACAAGAATTGCAATGAATGAGACAGACACTCTCTGGTCTTTTATAACACAGATACAGAAGTCATATGCTATTGCTTCCACTAGCCGGCGCATCAAAGTTCTTGGATTCATGAGGCATGAATGGTACTTTGTCTTTTGATGGAAGGCAGTTCTAAAGTTTAAGACCATGACTTACGTCTGCCACTGGGGCAGTGAAGACTTGAGAGTAAGTAGTTTTTTGAGTTGTATTGTCAATAAAGATCCGCAGAATGTCAGAGAAACAAAGCAGGACTTGAACAAACAAAAGCAAGTCAGGTAGGCACAGATTTGTGCAGTGGGTAACTAGGGCTTAATCTTGCTGACAGTGTACAGGGTACCTGCTCCTCATCCTGACCAAGATAAAAGGTTTCTTTTATCAGCTAACTAACTGTAGGCCTGGGAAGCAGACTTAGTGGTTCTGAGAAGTAGCCTACAACATTAAGGTTGAAATGAATTGAATCTAAAGCTAAAGTAATTTATATCCATTATGGTAATGTGCAGGTAAGGACAGTTAAGTGCTTCTCTTCGTTATCTTATTCAAATGGTCAGATCAGTCTCCTAATTGCTACAAGAAGCCTTTCTAATCTAAAAATGTCTAAACATATTGAACAATGCTAACCCAAAAATCTCAAATAAGATGTTCCAAAATTTGAAACTTTCAACACACATTGGATGATAAATTGCCCTAAACATATTACATTTTCACCACAGTGATGATGAATTCTTTTTCTATTAAGTATAAGACTAAGAACATGATTACTTATCCACAGAATATGAGTTCAATAAGGAGGTCACAGTTCTGACACATATTGTTCTCGTGGGTGAAATGTAACGCTTTTGCTTTCTAATGATTTGCTATTAAAAATCTTTCTCCAGACACAAAATTATACTAAATAGCATATAATTAAATTTAGGCTATATCAATAAGACATACCTGAGACATAAATGAATTTACCTCAGACTTTCTCAAGACAAGGCTTTACTGTTAGCTTGCTTGGATTTGGGTTCTCCCATGAAACACAGCCCTGAGTGTGTCTTTGGGAAGTTTTCTGAAGGGGCTTTCTTAAGGAGGAAAGTTCTACACTGAATGAAGATGGATTCTTCTACAGGCTAGGGACTGTATAGTAAATGAGAAAAAGTGAAAGAGAGAGAGAGAGCTTAATACTGGTATCAACTTATCTCTGTTTCTTGAATGTAGACAAAAGAATGACCATATGCCTAGGGTTCCAGAAACTATACCTTCTCAACCATAATGGACTTGTTCCCCTGAACTCCAAGCCCTGACTTGTTTTGACAAGTATTTTGTGGCAGCTACAAGAAAAATAACACAAACTTGAGTCCCATTCCCAAGAAATGTCACTGTGTATATGCAACTATTTCAAGTCTAAGAGAAAAGGACAAAAATCCTAAATACTTCTGGTCCCACATGTTTTGGATAAAGGGTACTTAATGTTAAGTGTAAGTGTTCCTATATGGATATTTTTATTAAAGTATTCTTTAAAATATAAAAAACAAAAACAAACAAAAGAACCTTCTTGCAACCTCTTAGTCAACAAAGTAGGGAAAGATAAAGGGTCATGGTATATTTGTAGGTACTGCGAAGTTAATTTAGCATGTTTTTCTTGTTCTGGAATCAACTTATTACAAAATCGTTCCACTGACAACATCAACTGCCTTGACTATTTTAATATAAGCCTACTGATGGGCAGAACCTTTTGGAAAAGAAAGAGGAATCCAGATTTAACTGTAAATGAGTAGAGAAACCATTGAGATGTCTTAGACTGAAGACCAAGAGGGTGTAATTTGCATTTAAAAATAATTTCTTTTTTTTCCTCTATCTTGATGGTTTTAATTTTTTTTTTTTTTTTGGTCCTTTCAATTTTTTCCACAATTAAAGCTCTAACTTTTGAGAGGTAGAAGCAAAACCAACTTAAGAAGAACACTGATATCAGAATCCTTGGTTTATAATATCATCAATAATTTGCTAAAAGAAGCCCTGTCTAGGAAAAGAGCAGAATAAACTCTAGGACTTCTAAACAAAGATACTGCAGGAAGTCCTAAACACTCCCTTTTATGCCCTTCAGCACAGAAGGCAAAGTCGTTTTATGGGGCAGACAAATGAGCCAACCCAAAACATCTCCTGTTTGCTTACAAGTTGCTGCTCCAGAACCTGCTAAATAAACTCCTCTTTGTGAGAAAAGACTGCTGACCTCCACCTACTTAGTTTCCTTTTCTGGAACTACTTGTGTCATGCAATGACCCCTGTCCTCTCAAGAGGCAAAACCCTGTGTCAGTCACATCTATTCAGACCGAGAAGCACTGAGACATGATTTATGGCAAGGAGTTCTCAACATCTCCCCTGGTAACATCTAGTTCTCTGTACAGAAGAGGGAAGAGTCACATCCATGGTGGGTGGGGTGGGTGTACAAGGGAAGCCATAGTCCTCCAATTCCCCTTCACTCTACCACTCTAATGACACACCTGTCCTGAAGAAGCGGGATGCACATCCCTACCAAAGAGCTTCCAAAACCTCAAGAGGCAGGTGTGAGTTAGCTGGTTGGAATCCTGGTATCACCAAACAACGACAAGTGTAAATTAGTATTGTGCAGGATATGAGGAGCCAGTGAGAAGAGAGACAAAAGTTGCAAGAAATCACTTTGACAGCTGCAGGCCGAGGGGTGAGAAGTACAGCAGGATGGGGAAGCTCTGGACATGTTGCTAGCTTTGTTTTTCATTTGCCTTATGACCTTGGGCAAGATATACAGTCTCTGTGGCCTTGGTCTCCACATGTATAAGACAACACAAAGAGCAACTTCTTTGGAGGAGTGCAATGACTGGAAATAAAAAAATCCCAGGTAGTGTGTGATAGATTGGAGACTAAGGGCTCTATCCAACACAGATAGCAAACTCTAAATGCAGTTCCTTTTCTCACTTTACAAATGGAAAACTGGGGTCTGGATACCTGCAATTTTCTCACCACATTCACAGCCTTAAATAATAAGATAAATTTTCTATATGAGCCTTAATTCTGCTAGTGTTCTGTAGAATTATGAAGGCATCATACATAGGCATAATTTTGTAAGACTTTTTAACACTAAGGAAGATTCCTTAAATTTTAATTTATTTTATTTACTAGGGGAGGGAGGCGTGGGTACACCATGGCACATCTGTGGCTGTTGAAGAACAACACACAGGAAAAGTCAGTTCTTTCCTTCCACGATGTAGGTCCCAGGGATCAAACTCAGGCCATCAGATTTATCAGCAAGCACCCTTTCCCACTGAGCCATCTTACCTCCCCATAAAGAGGAAGAATCTGTTTAACCCTTGATAGCCCAATTAATCAAGAAAGTAAGATAGTTGGAATATCCATATTAGTGGCCCTTGGTTAAGTGAGAATTTAGTATATTTAGTCCTTAAGCACAGTAGATGACCAGTACATGAAACTCTATAAAGCATTCATGTCAAGTAGGCCTGTTACAAAATTTTTCCTGTATACGAAAAATGGCGTTTGTATAAAATATTCTGAGTCATAAGTATGAAGTGTTGTATATTCATGATCAAATTTGTGAGTGTATGGGAGTCACATGTTATTTCTAAATGACAAATTGCCTTCCACTTGTCTTCCTCTTCTAGACTTCCTGATTATGACTTTTAGAACATTCTCAATAAAAAGAAGGTTAGAATGTTCCTATCCCTTTCACCAAATTAAGCATATACAACCACAGAAACTATTGATTAGGAATCTTTTATTACTCCAGTGAAGTGTGTGTGTGTGTGTACACTTGTGTGTGTATGTGTGTGTGTACACTTGTGTGTGTGTCCACTTGTGTGTGTATGGTGTGTGTACATGTGTGTACCTGTGTGTAGGTGGATATACACATATGCATGGAAGGGTTGAACAGAAAGTATCAGCATTGTGCTTCAGATTGAAGAATTATAAAACTCTAATACTACTGATGAGGTATTTTTTAAAAACTGCAATAGAAATGGAATATGCTGCGTGCATTAGTGGTTTGGACTCCTTGCCTGTGCCTGGTTTCCTGCCATCACTTTTCATGGCGCTGCGAGTTCTTGCCTCTCTGGGAATGTGCATAACCAGAGCAGCAGCCCTGGGGAGGATCCATGAGAGTGAAATGTTTGGAATCCCATGCCCTGCACTGGTTCTTTGTCACCTGACCCACATTCCATGTTTGCTAACTTCGGTGAGAAAGTTTGGTAAATGAAGCAGGCTCATGTGACTGTTTTCTCCATATTTTACCAGCCATCTGCTCCCACACAGAGAAGTTCTGATTAATGAGTGAAACCAAAGGACTCTGGGGACCTGCTGGCCAGCCTGCTGGCTTCTGAGCTCACAGAGCCGTGTGCATGTCTGCTTGCAATTGGTCCACTCTGTTCAGTGCAGGTGCTTTTTCTGATGGGATTTGTGAGATCTATGGAAGTTCTTTTTCAGACTATCAACTTTTCTTGGGATTGAGCAAGATATCATGGAAATTCTGGTTTGCTTTAATTAACCAGAACATGATATTGCAGAAAGCAAAAGGTGGAAATTTATACAGAAGAAAAAAATCACTATGTGTTCAGTCTACTTTGAAAGAAAAGAATAGAGGTCAGAAAGCTGCTGGGGAAATAAAGGAAATAGGCATCACACAATAGCAGGAAGGCTGGGTTCAGAGAAAGACATTTCCTTGTGTATTGGAGAAATCTTATCACCTTAATATCATGATATAATAATAGTTTAGGAACACTGTATTATTGAAATAAAAATAAATCAATGGGACAGGGTGTCTCATCTAGGGATAGAGCCACACTAACATTATTAACTGGTCAAAAAAAAGTGTGTGTGGCCAGAAACTAGAAGACAAGTTTTTCTTATTAATGTTAAACATTTTATCACCAAATGACTCACAAATCCTACTTCAAAGTTACACCAAGCAAGTGAAGAAAGAAAAAAAAAAAAACGTAGATGAAAAAATGCTTGTAGTTGCAGCAGCTTTTATCCAATGGCTGCAAGATGGAAGCAAAGCCATGTCACCCATGAGACAAAAAGAAAAAGAAAAGCTGCACGGGCACGCTACTATTTAGAGACTTAAGGAAAGAAGGAAAGAAAGTGCATTCACATCTACAGCACAGAATAAAGACACAGGGCAAACTCTGACAAAGCAGAAGGGAGAAGTAGAAGATAAAACCCTGCTGTTCCACCGTGCAGGGTCCTAGAAGTCAGGCTACAGTGACAGAAGCTGGAGGCAGATGATTCTGCGCCCTGGAAATGATTTTTCACTTTCTATTATGTCTGTGCATGTGAGCTCATTTCCTCCATATGTGAAAATTAGAGAACAATTTGAGGGAAGCCGGTCTCTTCCTTTGCCACACATATCCCAGGGTCCAACACAGCTCACTAGGCATGGTGGAAAGTACATTTGCCCACTGTGCCATCCTGGAATCCTGCAACTATACATTTTTAAACAGTTCAGTTCTCCAGTGAGAATACCTTAAGAAAACTATTTTTCTTTTAAGATGTTGGAATGCAGAAATTTTAATATTCCTTAGGTCTATATTTGATGATGCTAACCTTCCATAACAGGCCTGAAATTTTACCCTGAAGGAAGATCAGATTTAATCATTTTGTGTGTGTGTGTATGTGTGTGTGTGTGTGTGTGTGTGTGTGTGTGTGTGTCCATGTCAACAAGTCTGTAAGTGCACAAAGAGGTCATAAAAGTATGGGATCTCAGTTGGGAACCAAACTTGGTCCTCTGGAAAGGCAGCTAGTGCTCTTAACCACTAAACCATCTCTCCAGCTCCCAAAGATCCCCATTAGTACTCAGTAAGCAAGCTCACTCTTGCTCTGCGAGACAAATATTTTGACCTGCAGGCTTGCTACTTCATAAATGTCTTGAAAAGGTCTAACACAATACCCAAGACCAAGGTGAGGAAAAAACAAACATGAGTACCCAGAGAGAATGTTCCAGGACAAATCAGCTACATCTTCCTCAGAACACCCATGGAAAAATGTGGGAGTTCATGGTCAAATATTTAGGTTGGTACCAGTCTGAGTGCTGGCAGAGTTGGCCTCGGCTTCCTGATTAGGGTGGGATAACAGCTGCTGCGCTGGTGAGTCAAAGTGCTTTTTATGCTCTAAGAAACTAGAGAAGTTATAAATTGCTCTACTATGCGCTTTTAATGATATTCCTTTTTTTCCTGTCTTTTTATCTGAAGCCTACTGCTATTTCCTTCTAATGGTTCATGTTCTTCCACTGAGCCCAACGTGTGCCTGGTTTTTTTTTTTTTTTTTTTGGTTTGTTTTTTTTGGGGGGTGAGGGGTGTCTATCTGACCCTTGAATGTTGCATAGTCCTTTAACTGGGAGATATCTAGTCTCTAGGATTCCATAGTTTCTCTGTACTTTTTTCTATCTGACAAAACACCTTTAAATTGAAAAAAAGAGCAAGGGGAGAAGGAAATTGTAAAAGTGGAGGAGGAGGAAGAGGAATTAAAAAAATAAATAAATAAATAAAAAGGGAACCAAAGCAAGTGTAAAAGGAAAAGGCAGGAGAGTTGAAAAGTTGGGGGGGGGGCGTTATTCTGTCTTCTAGAAGAAGGAACTTTAGACTCTGTTTTGGTGCCCAGCAGTTATTTGTGGATGAGGGGAGTCCTCGGCAGTGAGCTGCACAGGACCTAGTACACTCAGCAGGTGAGAGCTGTGTGATAACCACATGAAGCATGGTGTTCATGTTCAGGGGAAATAAATGATGGGGCAGAAGAAAGTCAAGGGAAAATTCCTCACATAGTGGCTTCTACTTATTCCTTTGTAAGTCTGAATGTGTGTACTTGCATGTGTGCTGGTCCTCAGAGTATACGCGCATGCATCAAAGTACAGCTTCAGGTGTTCTACAGGAGCCATCCCTTTTTATTAATTAATTAATATTAATTAACTTATTTATTTTTTAGATAGGATCTTACATTGAACTAGAACTCAGCAAGTAGACAAAACTGCTGACTCCGGGTATCTGCCTCCTTCATCATCCCAGCCCGGGAATTACACGCTTTATCACCCAGACCAGTGCCTTTACATGGGCGCCAAGAATCATTACCAGGTCTCTTGTATGGAGGAAGCACTTCACAGACTGAGCTGTCACCCCAGCTCTTCTGATGGATCAACCCAAAAAATTGTGTGGATGTTTCTGCAGGATAAATGACAGAAGTCCAGAGTCAAGAACCAAGAAATCTGAGTAAGCCTTCTCTTCCTGTGGGTCGTGGTAGAGATGGTGGTGGTGGTGATGGTGGTGGTAGTGATGGTGGTGGTAGAGATGGTGGTGGTAGAGATGGTGGTGGTGGTGATGGTGGTGGTGGTGATGGTGGTGATAGAGATGGTGGTGGTAGTGATGGTGGTGGTGGTGATGCTGGTGGTGGTAATGGTGGTGGTGGTGAAGATAGTGGTGGTGGTGATGGTGGTGGTGATGGTGGTGGCAGAGATGGTGATGGTGGTGATGGTGGTGGTAGAGATGCTGGTGGTGGTGATGGTGGTGGTAGAGATAGTGGTGATGGTGGTGGTAGAGATGGTGGTGGTGGTGATGGTGGTGGTGGTGATGGTGGTAGATGGTGACCAGAATAGTGTAGTCACTTTTAATAAGAAAATGAAATATTCAGTTTTAGGTGACACAAATACAAAGCTACATTAATTTTTATCACCCTTGAAAAAAAAATCTCTCTGACATCAACACACAAGTTGTGAAAATAATGTCTCTAGATTTGGCCAGTAATTCCAGATACCCTTACATAAGCATCATCGGATGATGTATCTGCAACCATGTCATGATTTTAAGCAAATAAATGTGCAACCTGCCCGTTCTCAGTGAGATGCTCACACTGGAAACATGTGAGGACAAACCAGATGAATAAAACATGTTTCTGTCTCCAATTACTTCCTCCCCACTGAGGTTAAAATGACAAGCAAAGTCTCCATCCTTCTGTCTCACCTCAATCCTACCACAATGGAGCCCACTAAGTTAAGTTGGGTGTGATATCAGGACGCTTGATCCTTAGCAGATCCTAATTCCTCTCTACACATCCTTTTCATTCTCTTTTCTTGTCTGATTTACCTTAATTCCAAAAAACACTGCTCAAGCGGCAGACAGCTTTCCCCACACGTAAGAGATATCCAAGATTGATACAAAGGAAGGTCATAATAAGTCTTTTCTCAGTTACATGATTAATAGACTCTGAGGCTTCAGGAAGAGCCCATAATTGAGAAGGTTTAAGAGTATATCCAGTGAATTCATTGCTGTCAGAGACAATTCGCCATCCTACTGATGGAGTCTTCAGCAGCCCTTCTGAGAGCTAGAAATAGCCATAAATCTAAACAGGAAAATATCTGAGTTTTGCTACTGTGTCACATAAAATATCTCTTTTCTAAGCTAGAGGTATTTTTCAAAGCTAAGCTGGAGCCCTGGCTGAGAATAAAGCCAGGTTTCTTCAAGATTGAGTCATAGAGATTCATTTGATCCAACACCAAGTTTGACCTTTCTTGGAAATTCTAATATTCAGCAAGAACTTGTCTTGTAGATCATAAACCTAATTAACTTTCCTTAAACTGGGCTAAACATTTTGGTTGGAGATGGGGAAACAGGAGGTTGTAAATGATTCTGGAACATTGTGACTCTCCTTGAACAAAAAAAAAAAAAAAAATGACACTTGGAGGCTACCAGGCTACTCTTGACTCACAAGTACATCCCATTCGACCAATATAGTGCTATCTCAGGAGCATTTTCAAATGTATTAACTAATTTTCAATCTAAAAAGATTAGATGTTTCGTTTCTTTAAAAGGAATTGCAGGGTTAGAAGATGGCTTACTGGGGAAGCGCTTTCCTTACACCACAGTAGCATGAGCTCCCCTCCCCCCAGAAACCACACAAAAATGGATGCCTGTAATTCCAGTGCTGGGAAGGCAGAGCCAAAGGTATCCCTGGGGTGTGATGATCTTCTAGCTTAGCCTACTTGGAAAACTGCACACCAAAGGAAACAAAGTGGATAGCCTGTAAGAATGATAGTGAAAGCTGTCTCCTTACATCGCCATGCACATAGCCCCCTTATACAAGAGCACATCTATACAAATATGAGTGCACACATATGTGCCTACCCACATGGGCATTCCCATGCAAGAAAACAAAGTGCATTCATCTACTCAAAGATGGGGGTAAGGAGCAGGGAGGAGAGGAAATTAATATTTTTAATTTCTCTTTAACAAAATAAATTCATGGCAATATTGGGTTCCCATCATTTTTAGCCCACCACCAGAGGAACCAAGAAGAGACTTTGTTTCAGATGGAATGGGCATTCGCCAATTGGCCAAGGTCCCCACACCTTTCAGTTGTTTCTCACACACTGAGGTCAGTGTCAGTTTTTCAGTTTCTATATACCAAATGGCTGCTGCCTTTATAGTAAAGAAAATGAAAAAGGAAATTAAGTTTTCTATCTATATGTATACTAAAAGCATATGGAATTAGGGGAGGGAGAAGAACTAAATAAGTCTTGATTACTTTAGACTCACTTGCTGGTGCCTGAAAATAGCAGGTTCTCTCACTGCTACCTGCAAAGTTCACCCTTTTCAGGAAGCCCATCCTCTTTTAGGAAGTTCCTATCATTTGCGACATTCTCGACATTCTAAAACTGAAGGTTCTGTAAGATCCCAGTGCATCTGGTAATGTATGTGGGACATTTCTTTGATCTTTGTAGAAATCATCCTATTGTGTCTAGCTTTAAAGGTGTGTCATCATGTTACCCCTGTTTTGAGTAAGCACCCTGCTCCCTTTCTTGGAAACACCCTCCCAATTTACCACCAAGAAGGGCAGTCTCCTTAGAACTGTTCTCACCAGAGAGCTGGAGCAAAGGACAGAGGGAGAGGTCTAACCATGAAGAAGCACAGCTCCAAGTAAAGATAAGTTTGCCTTCGGTGAACTTATATAGAATGGTTATAATGGGATGGGATTTACTTCACTGCCCCAGCAGAGAAAGTAATTTTTTTTCCTTATTGAAAGGACCTGACTTTTCAAAAGATTAAAGGTAGCTGCTGAAATATTTCAGAGACAAGAGAAAAAAAATTAAGAGCTGCAAATTTCTTTTAGCCCAGCTATGGTGTTAAATGCTGTGATTGCTACAAGGATGTTGTTCAGAATATCAGATGATTGTCAAACTATAAAAGACCTTCTATATTTAACATGAGTCTTTGAACAAAATTATATTTTATAGAGTTTAAGGTCATACAGTCAATAAGCCAACCCTTCCCACGTTTATTTTCATCTCCCAGCAACATTTCCAAGCCCATATTCCATCTCTATGAATAACTGGTGTTGGCACCTGGGTCAGCGGCACTCAACTTCTTGGATTTCACTACCTCCCATGATAAGGAGTTCACTTCTGATTTAAAAAAAAAAAAAGACCAACAATGGCAGCTCTCTTTACTATCTCCCTGCTTGTTTTACTTAGGTAACAGTCCTTAGAAAGAATAGGTCCTTTTCCTCTATAACCCCACCTGAGACTAAGAAAGGAATGTCCTAACATGCGACAGTTTGACATGGATTGCTACAGAAGAGGTATCAGAACTAAGGTCACGCTAAAGTCTGAACCTCCTCCTGACCCTCCTCAGCTCATCTCTGGGTCATCTTTGATCCTCTTGGAACACAGAGAAGCTTCCTCATAAGTCTCCTTCTCTGAGGGAAGACACTTCTCTTAACCCCTCTCCCTAGAAATCTCATCAAATAAGGATTAAGGACAAAAGAGAAGGGACTGAAAGTCCTCACCCTTCCAGACAGGCTCTGTTCCTCTGAAGGCTGCTGCAGAGACTGAGCAGGGGACTTGATCTGCAGGATGGGATGTGCCTCCTTCCTGTGAGGCTCATTTCTCACCATAAAATGTTCCCTCCCCAGAGCTGAGAAGAATCATTGGCCCAACCTATTTGCTCTGAGCTCATTCATTTATTTTGAAAATCATTCACTGACTTGTTAAATTGGTTTCAGCACTCACATTTCTGGAATATTCTATGAAGAAAGGGAGTTTCAACCTTTTAATCTTGTCTTAGATTCTGGCAATTGTCAGCCTCAAAGAGAATGGAGTTGCCTAGGAGACACATCTGTGGTCTGTCTGGGTGAACATTTCCAAGAAAATTAACACTGAGAAGAGAAGACCCTCACTCAGTGTGAACCGTGTCTTCCAACAAATGCCAGGATACATAGAATTCAAGGGAAATGCAGATGTCTGTCTGCCTTTGCTTCTCCCAAGTGTGACAATGGTTGCTGCCATCCTCCATGATTACCAGACTTCAGCTTATCCAGCTTTGGATGTGAAAGGAACACCAGAAACTCTCTGAGAATCTTCTAGGCCTTCAGTACCTAAATGGGGCTGCTGAAGCATCTAGTTTTATGGATTGAGCTACCAGGCTCTCATCCTCTCCAATCTACAGACAATCAGCATGAAACTATCCAGACACCATTGTGAAAGGTAACTGAAACTCTGTGTGTGTGTGTGTCCATTTGTTCTGTGTTTCTAGAGAACCAAGCCTAATAACCCTCTTTACCTTCTTTCAATGACTTTCCCTCTTCCTTTTCCCTCTACTTCACTTCTAACACTTTCTTTTTTTCCCTCTCCCCTGTCATCTTTCAAATTCCCCCATAAATACTGAGCTTCCATCTGAGTACCCTGCTTTTCTTTCACCTATCCTATGCCAGAAACTTTGTCCATTTCTAGAACTAAGGACCTTTCCTGTCCTCAAGGCAACTGAGGTTTGATCTGTTGCTTTGTAATGTAATGCTAAATACTGGCCCTGGTTGCCTCAAGAATGAGGAGATCCTTAAGTACATCAAGTGATGTTGTGTAACCTTCCCTCCCCCCAAGTTTTCCCTGATTGGTCAATAAAGATGCCTACAGCCTATAGCTGGGCAGAAGTAGGTGGAGTTTCAGTTCCTGGACTTTGGATCGGAGACAGGACTATGAGAGAGGAAAGAGAGACGGTGGAGACAGAAGGTGAAGAGAGAAGAGAGCATGGAATAAACAACTGTGAGAATTGCTCAGAAGGGCTGGCCAGTCAGAGTAAGAGTGGCCCAGACTGAACATGACAAATCATGTCATAAGGTTATTGATAGGGAAGTAGGTACTAATAACGTATCTATCCAGCTTTAGCGTTTTAAATGCTCATTATAAATATGAAGGTTGTGTGTCTTGGAACTAAATCATCAAAGATGGGGTAGAAACTCCAGATTGAGTTTATTATTATAACAGCTATGCTCCTCAGAAAGGAGGCTGCTCCCAATGCAATCCAATTTCCTCCTTTCCCAAGATGCTCTCTCCTGGTTGCCTCTTTTGTATGCTCTGCGGCTATCTACATTTTTCTTTCTTTCTCTTCCTCCCTTCTTTTCTTCCTTCCTTCTTTTCTTCCTTCTTTTCTTTCTTTCCATCCATCTGTCTATCCGTCTATCTATCTATCTATCTATCTATCTATCTATCTATCTATCATCTATCTATCTCTATATCTACCTACCTATCTGTTTATATGTGTCTGAACTGGAATGTAAATCCTATGAGGTGAGGGGAGAGACAGCTCTTTCCATCACAGAAGCCAAATTCCCACAGACCATCAGTAAATAAAATACCAACCCATCTGTGGCAAAATGAACATTCCTCCATGTTACAACTTAAATACCACTAGATTTCTGGGCATAAAAGTGTCTAAGGATGTGTGTGTGTGTGTGTGTGTGTGTGTGTGTGTGTGTGTGTGTTTCCACAAGTGCCCAAACATATGCAGGTGCCTATCAGGGCCAGAAGAGAGAGTCAGATACCCAGAGCTGAAATCACAGGTGGATATAAGCTGCCCAAAGTGGGTACTGTGAACCATTATTTTCGTTCTCTAGAAGAACAATAAGTACTCTAAACCTCTGAGTCATCTCTGCAGGCCCCAGGAGATTTATAATGTTTCTTATGAATAACAAAACCCACTGCATGTGATACAGCATCTCTGGCGTTTATCACCCTGCATATTAAGTACTGTACTAGACTGAATTGGGTAGTAGGAGCCTTCCCAATGATTCATATACACTAATATGCCCATAAAGGAGACCACTGAGACTTTCTGGAGGAAGTAGATGGGACATTCCTTGCAAAGTTGAAATTAGAAAAAAAAGCAAGCTAATGAATTAGTTACCTGAGGTCGGGTTACTATTCACCCTTGTGAAGTACCTCTATGACAAAACAAAACCTGGCTCCTAGGTAAGAACAGGTATCAGTGGAAAGAGGGATGCCTTCAGGTAACATCCATGTACTTCCTGACCCAATTTCCCTGATGGATCTCTACTCAGAGACTATGCCTCAGAATCACATCACTCAGGCCCTGAGCAAGTTTGGGGGACTGTTATTTTCTCAAGAAAAATAATGTCATAAACACAAATCAATTTTTTCCTCAAACCCTAGGGAGACACAAGATACTTAGATGAGTGTTGGGTCCTGTCTCCAGGAAATGCAAAACCAATTCATTCAGTCTTTTATGTACTTTTGTTAATGTCTACCACAGAATACCTCCACATGAGAAAGTAGACAGATCCAATTCATAAAACATCAAGCTTTTACTTTGAGTCTATCATTGTAATGGACACAGGAGATACAAAGATAAATAATATGAAGACTTTCTCTAGGTCATTGCTTAGTGGAGAAGAAGAGACTTATAAAGTATAGACAAGTTTATAACATAACAAATGTCATCCTTGATGAGTGTGTACAGTTTGGTTATAGAACATCTACATCACTTACATATAAAAAGCTATTGCCTTATTTATTATAAAAGAATTCTAATAATGTGTGCTATGGTGGTTGAAGAATTTTATTACTAAAGCAGAATAGAGAAAACTCTGCAAACAAACTGGGACCTGAAGTCCAAGCCATTTATTATTTGGGAGCCATACAATAAAATATAGTCCGGTCATGTGACAAACCCTTTGAAATGTATGGAATTAAAAGGCAGACTACAGGCACAGGCAGAGATTTATAATCTGAAGTATCATTCCCTTCTGTTGGAGCAGTGTAGTATTAAAAACAAAATTGACTTCCAAATATTCTGCTTTTAAAATGAATAGTTGCTTCTGATTATGAAAGTGATGTTACACGCATGAACACTCAGCAACATGACTGTTTGCACAAGACAACCTCAGTCGACATTCCAGCATCTAAGGCAACATCAGTCAACATCTGAGCATCTATGACAGAATCAGTCAATGTTATAGTATTTATGCGAGTATCAGTCAACATTCCAGTATCTGTAAAATGCAGGGTTTGAGATGCCTCACTTCTTGCTGAGGAGTTGCTGGAAGTTGATGGCTTCTAGAAGATGACCCCAAATAGCTTTCCTCTATCTGGGAAAGAGGTATTAATGGTAGGTTGTCATACCTTATTAGATGACCCATGGCATATTGATAGACATGATTTAATTTACTGGGTTATTACCATAATAAAACAAGGACATGGATTTTGGAAGAAGATACATTGGGGGGATTCCTAGGAAGGTGAAACAATGGAATAGGGATAGATATAATCAAGATGTGTTTCATATATGTATAAAAATTTCCAGGAACCAAAAAAGGTTAAAACACTGATATATCTAAACTGTGATCCTCCAGTCATTTCTGCTCTGGGTATTTGCCCTAGAGAAGACTACATGAGTATTCACACCAGCTCTAATAGTGGATACCCAAGTCTGAATGATTATCAGTGGGTGACTAAGGAGCCCATGGTCATCGTCGTCATGTGATAGAAAACAGAGCAAACCACCCATAGAACCTACAACATAGATGGATCTCAATTATGCTGAGGAAGAGAAGCCAGAAAATGGCGTGGCCATCCAATAATGCCACTTCCATGTGATTCTAGAAAATGGAAAGTAAGCTGCAGAGATAAAGCACAGATCGGCAGGTTCTGGTGAGGGATGGTGGTATAGGTGGACAGTGGGGAGAAACTTCAGAAGGACTCAATGCAATTCTCAGTAGTGACGCCTTCACGTCTTTTTTATGCTGGTACTCAGACAAATCTTTATCTTAGTTTACCAATGATGTTGATAAAAAAATACAGATGTAGTAATAATGAATCTTAGGAGAATGTGAAAGGAGCTTGAATGTATAGGCCCTAGCCAGAGTGTGATTCCCACTGACTTTCATTGTTATTACCCCCACTATATGCACAGCCATGCACAACTCTCTTGGCCTCCCTAAAACGTTTTCTTACCTAGCAAATGGGGATAATAATCCCATGCCTACTATTTTACTGGATCTATAACAACTAGCTAATAAAACATACACAAAGAGACCTTGAAATATTTTAAACCACCAAGAACTTTGTGGGCACCAGAAAGATGCTCTACAGAACCAGACAACTCTCTGATAGCCTGTCAGAAGAAAGATGACAGGGAGAAAGAAAGAAACATACATATCCTCCAGGGACCCATAACTGCCCATCAAAGAGCTTCAAGGGAGGACAGAAGAAAGAATGGAATGAGCTGGGAGAGCAGAACAGACAGACAAGACAAGACAGTGCATGGAGGGAGAGCTCGGTAGAAGAATCCAACTACCACGACCAGAGGCAAAGAAGTCAATGGATAAGGAAAAGGAGAGCAGAGAGCAAAGAATGACTGTAAAGTGCAGAAGAAAAAGCTGTGAAAAATGTGGGCTGGGAACTCAGACTGTGACTGATGTCAAAACTGCCCATCTGCTTTTGAGTGGAGAAACCTTTACCATGGTTACTCCTGCCCCTGCCTACCTCTTCTTGTTCTGCTCCCCCACTGCCCTCCCATCAACACATGCCACATTTTCTGAAGGTACCATCCAGACATAATGCTTGCTCCTCCCTAAGCTTACTGCCCTGTGACCTTCCAGCTTCCTAAACCTGTATTCCAGTGGCTTCCCCATGGTGTCCTTATCTTGTACCTGGCACCACCTTCTGCCAAATGGATATCTACTGTACTTGCCTTGCTTCCTGGAGTCACAGACCCTGCCTGTCTTTCCCAACTCACTGTATCCTCCACCAAACAGGATCAAAGAAGTACATTTAGATCATGTGAGAAAACTAACTTTTCTAAAGCCTAAAAAAATTAAAGTGCCAAAACATGTATTGCACATGTATTTATTTTGCAACTGAGTCTTGCTGTTTTGCCCAAGCTCATCTTGAATTTCTGGGAGCAAGTACTTCCCTTGCCAATGTTATATGAAACAGGATACGTTGTATTGCTCCTTCCCATGGCTCAGGAATCATTGTAAAGGAGGAAACAGAAAAGGTCTAAGAGTCAAAAGTTGGGGATGGATACAATGAAATGTCTTCTTAGACTCAGCAGGACAGCTATACACATGAACTCATTGTGGTTGTGACAGCATTCTCGGGACTTAAAGATGCTGAGCTACAAACCAGCATGGAGATGGAAGTAGAGCACGAGTATCTCTTGCCACGGAGCTACTGGTAACTGTTAGGTTCTGGAAGGTGAAGGGACTCTAAGAGTGTAAACCCTGGTCAGTCAACCATACTCCAGTGGAAAACCACTCAGCCCAGAATATTTAGGCAGTTCAAATTGCTCTTGATGGGTTGAAAACAAATTGTTCAAAGGACACGAAGTTGAGTATACAGGGAAGGGATTGATTTAAGAAGAATTGGAGGAGGTAAATATTGTCAAAACATGTTTAAAAAACTAGGAGTTTAGGCTGCTCAACTATACAGCCTAAATAAAATGGTTGAAAATGGCTCTCAGAGTAGCAAAGACCAATTTTAGTGCCACGCTATGAAATGCGAGGTGAACATATTTATATAATGGACATTATAGGCAATGGATTACTCTTAATGGTCTTATTAGCCTAGTAGCCCTTCAGTACTGTGTAATCCTATAGTGTTTTCAGAGGTAAAATGCATAAATAAAAACCTACTCAGTCAAACTGGGCAAGCAGAAGAATTTCAAAACAAAGTAATGAAAAATTCCCATGAAGTATAGCAAAGAGTATTATGGCCATTCAATTAGTTTCTAGACTTGAGCCATTTTAAATGCCCCGGCCCCTTGAATAAAAAGAGAAGTCAGTCTCCCTTGGGAAGAGAGTTTGACATAATGCCCAAACTTTTACTATTACTCCTTCTTCCATATCTCCCCAAAGGGATCTATGGCTCTCAACTTAAGGTAGATATACATTTGGGGAAAAGAAATAATCAGACCCTTCAGGTCAACTAGATACAAGCTCTCAACTGACCTTAGTTCTGGAAAGCCAGAAAGTACTGTAATACTCCTGTCAGGTCAGAGGTTTATGGAGGCTGGGTGATCAATGAAGTTTCAACTAAAGTTTGACGCTGCTCTGGTCTAGTGGGACTGAACTCATCTCCTAGCTATCTGCCCAGTCCTAGAATGTACAATTGAGATAAATAGCAGTTGACAGAATCACAGTCTCCTTAATTTGTGGCGTGAGGGCTATTATGGTCAGAAAGGGCAAATCAAAACCTCTGGAGTGGCCTCTGCCAGGAGAAAGACTAAAATGGTTAAGAGGAATGAATGGGGTCTACGCAGTACAGCTAGAAAGTTCCCCTGTGTGCAAATGGGTGGTGTGAGGATGACTGGATCTTCAGGGAGTAACCCAAAGCAGGAGGTCAAGTTTTATTTAAGGCTAAATTCTGTCAAGAGACTAACAGCCAATAAGTTTATAGACCCAAGTGCTTTGAATAAAGGAGCATCGCAGAGAGAGAATGCAAGAGGGGTTGAAACTGTTAAGAGATTAATGCGGGGCCACAGGTACATGGCTATAAGCTGATGTTTGTTTGTTTTCCTTCTTTTACAAACATGAATACTAGGAGACAGAGAGAAAACATAATTTGCTTCAAATCTCAATATTCATGAGAGGCTAAACCAAGTAACCCATGTCCTGACTTCAAAAGCCTCCTCTTTCTTTGGTTGTTGGATCTCAGTAAACAGCTAGTAGGTCACCAAAAACTCGTCTGCTCTTAATGCTCTTCATGTACTCCTCAAGCTCCTCCTACTGCAGAAGGCACATAATCTTCCCCATCAAGGCTAAAAAATAAGCTAATTTCCATTTAGCTTACATCAGCAGGAATGGTTCTAAATTAATATTTGACATCCATCTTCATTCTCTGTGCAGGCTACTCAGAGCATGTCTTACCTGACTGAGCCAGAAATAGCCAACTCAAGTGAAGCAGAGGGTAAGAGAAACCCGACCTCCCCAGGTCAAATGAATCTCTGTGGCAGGTCAGACTGCTGCTGAGAGAAAGTGTCTCCTTTCACAGGCTATCCATGCCCAATGCCCAATGCCCAGTCCAGTGGGGGTATGTAAAAGCGAGTCCTCCCCCTATAGTCAAGAGTACTAGGGCACAGGTAAGTTGGTCAGTGGAGCAGGTGTTAATATTCAATAAAGTCCTTCCACCCCCACCATGTCTACCAGTCACTTACTATGTTGTCACGGCCACAGGAAAACATGCATTAGTGTTTAGCTTGATACCAGTGACATGGGATGAAATTAAAAAACAGGGAACAGAATTGAGTGCCTATTACATGCCAGAAAGGATGTTCCTGAATTTTCACAATCTCTGCCTTGGTGTGTATGGCTGATACCATTTTATTGGTGTTTGTTGAGGCATGGAGGAGTTAAACTACTCAAAGTCACGGGGTCAGGATAGAGAGAAGTACATTTAAGTTCATATATATCAGGCTTTAGGTACATCTAGTGCCTATATGTTTAATATCAAAGTTTGGACAAAGAGTCTAACACATATATTCAAAGTTCAGACATATAATTAAAATTCTAGACATATAATTAACGAATTACACCACTGATAAGGATAATCTAGGCCAGGGAATAAGCCACAGAATGGCTTCAATTCATTAATACTGGTTACATAGAAGAGGATTTAAAGCAGAGGTTTTTAACCTACCACACGCTATGACCCTTTAATATGGCTCCTCATGTTCTCATGACCTCCCACCCATAAAATTATTATAGTTGATACTTCATAACTGTAATGTTGCTACTGTTATGAATCATAATATAAATGTTGGTGTTTTATGAAGGTCTTAAGAGGCTCCTGGGAAAGAGTCATTTAACTTTACCAAGGGGTTACAACCCCAGGCTGAGAGCTGTCACATCAAAACATGGTACGCAATCATAATCAGTTTGACCCATGATAGATAAAAAGTAAAATTCTCTTCTACTCAGGATCATTTGGGTTCATTAACTCTATGAAGTTGCACCTGGAAATATGCAGTCACTCAAAGGGACTGCATGTTGAGGTCGAGTTTATGTGTGAAGGGTCATACACTGTTACTCTGTGCTCTAGGTCAGATTCTCCTTTTACCTTCTAATCTCTCATGAGAGCTAAATAAAATTACATACAGGAAACACTCAGCCCATTGCTAGGCACAAAAGAAGCACTTGACAAATGCCAGGCACTGCACTGAATGAGCACTCTGTGACACCAAGCCCAAGTGTAATTCTGAAGTTTATTTCTTTTATGTTTTTCACTAACAGCACCTTTTATTTCTTTTACTATTGGATTTTCTCTGTATTTACATTTCAAATGTTATCTCCTTTTCCCCAATTCCCATTCCCTTACCCCTGCCTTCTCCACTTGCTTCCATGAAAGTACCTAGTGTTTGGCATTCCCCTACACTGGAAAAACTCACCTTCACTGGACCAAAAGCCTCTTTTCCCATTGAAGCCAAACAATGTTAACCTCTGTTAAATATGCAACTGGAGCCATGGGTCTTTCCATGTGTGCTCATTGGTTGGTGTTTTAGTCCATGAGAGTTGTGGAGGGTTTAGTTGGTTGATAATGTTATTCTTCCCATGGGGTTACAAACCCTTTCAGCTTCTTCAGTCCTTCCTCTGGCTCTTTCATTGGGGTTCCCCATGTTCAGTCCGATGGTTAGCTGCAAGCATCCTCAACTGTATCAGTATGAGTCTGGCAGAGCCTCTGAGGAGGTATAGATATCTGACTCCTGCTAGTAAGCACTTATTAGCATCAGCAATAGTGCTTGGGTTTGGTAGCTTCATGTGGGGTGGATCCCCAGGTGACTGTTATTTCTTTTGCAGTGATAATGTTGTCTTTGAGTTCCATGAGTAGCCTTAGGTAAAAAGATGAAGTGTAGAGGGAGCTCTGGAAAAACAAGCTTCGCAGGGAGTACATTAACATGTAGGATTCCTGAGGTTTGGAATCTGAGGATGATCCTGGGTGGTGACTCTGGAAGATTGCCTTGGAAAAAGGCAGAGGAGAGACATAGTCAAGTCAACAGCACAGAACACAAGTAAGACACAACAATCTAGAACGAAGTCATTAAAGTACCTCCCTACTTAATAATTCATCTTGTAAAAATAATTACGTTTTTACACCTTGACAGTTTCATCTGTAAAACAAGGATAAGAGAGCCTGTAAAAAGTTAGTAGTATGTTCTCTGTTACTCTCTGTATCTCTCTCTCTCTCTCTTTCTCTCTCTCTCTCTGTGTGTGTGTGTGTGTGTGTGTGTATGTAAGTATATATGTACATTGTATATATGTATGTATGTGTGTATATATGTGTATGTAAATGTGCATATATACGCATCAATAACCACAAAGTATTGTTATAACTGTCATAAGTACTAGAAACAGCAGTAGGCCATTCTGAGCAGAAGCCTCCCTCTCTCTGAACTTCCTTCTATCAGTTTCAAGACACTCCACATAAGGCTGTGTGACTGACTCAGCAAACCTCGGTGTCATTGCTCGGAACATCAGTATTTGACAGGTCACTAAACTCAGTACTGCACACTAATGACAAAACTTTCTTTAAAAAGTCAATCTTCCTTCAGCACTGATTCCTCATTGCTCCCCCAGATCCCTTGGGTTATATTTGGAGTCTTTGGCGGGCAAGGAACACCATTGCCAAATGCCACTTTGGGTTTTGTCCACCCTGGGAATACCTTGCTGCGGAAGGTTCCTGTCTGACATTCCTACCTCCTTGTAGGTAACTCTGCTATAGGAAGGAACATCATTATGAACTTGACATTATCACCCTTAAAAACATACTCAGATAATAAGGAAATGCTCTGAAACTCCCGATGCACCAGAGGATGGAATCTAAACTTCAGAGGGATGCTGAGGTCCAACCTCACGGGGCATGAGACCTGGTAAATGGTTTGGTGAATGGATAAATGCATCCCCCAATTAGGGTAGACTGATTGCAGCATAATGGTGCAGTCTGAAGCCAATAGTGGCAAGTGGTGTGTTTGATATTTCAAGTTAGAAGAAACATAGTTTTAGACCAAGTATGTATTTTGTTTTATTTGGCAACCATTTTAAGGGAAAGAGAGTCTGAAATTGAAATCATAAATTTGAGACATCTAAGATATAGAAAGTTGAAAACTTGAAATAGGAAGAGAAGAAAGTCAACTTGCTGCCTCTCAAACCGTGCTACATAGACTAGATTCTACACTTGATATAGTTTGGCTCTAACCTGAAGACCAGCAAGCTGTTCTTGCCTCCATCTTGCTAATATTGATACATCCCTGCCCCCCAACCCAGTCACTTGGTGACCTCTGCTGGCTTACCTTGGGTAATACACAACTGGTGCAAGTGATTCACAAGCCCTCCTAAGAAGAGTTATTTTGATCCATATATCTTTGCATGTCAATGTGGAGATATTTCATCTAACACTTTTCAATTGAAAAAATGTATGCTTCCATTGGGAAACTGACTTGTTCTTGAGCTTGGGATATGAAACACCAGGTGACCACAGAAAGTCTTTCACTACCTGAAATTAAGATGCACAAAGTAAAAGTTAGATGGGTCAAAGAAACACAGAATCTGACCTGACAAAAAGCTCTTAGGTGACAAGCCTGAAGTCTTCAGAGCCAAAAATAAATCGTAGTCCCAGCTCCAAAACTATAAAACAAATAGACATATGTCTATATTTGATACTAGTAAACTATATGACTGAGTGGCTGAGTATCTAAATGAATGAATGAGTAAAACTTCCTTTTAGAAAAAGTATAAATAATGCAAGTTGATATTATTATTAATATTAATGAGAACTCAAGTCATTGCTACTTTTGAGTGTGTGCTTGAAGATGACTTGTCTCCAATGTATGTAAAAGCATAAAAAGAAAGTAACCTCACCAAAAAGAAATGTGTTAGATTTGTACCTCAGCCAAATGACCAAGGTTAGCATTGCAGCTCCACCAGGGTGTCATGGTAATAATGTGCACCTTCTGATGAGTCACGATGGCACTTCCTCCCTGGACGTTATGGTTAACATTGATTGCTAGCTTGATTGGACAGAAAGTCACCTGGTAAAGTACACTCATCTTGACATATCTGGGAGAGCTTTTACCAAGACCATTAGATCATGGAAGCTCTGCTTTAATGCTTACTCAGGATGGATTCACAAGTTCAACAGGCCTTTGGGAGATAGTAGAGCTGCAGAAAATAGGATGCTGCTGGAGAAAATGAGTCCAGGTTTTTCTATTACTGATGAGTCCTACTTGCTGCTTGCCAAGAGCTGAGCTGCCTGTCTGAGGATCGACTTACAAAGATAGACTTGAGCCTCAAAAATATGAAGAAAGATATATCCCCCTTCAAGTTGTTTCTGCAAGACATTTGATTTGGTCACAGGAATAAAAATATTATCAGCTCACTGAGTTCTATAGATAGATAAATAGATAGATAAATAGATAGATAGATAGATAGATAGATAGATAGATAGATAGATAGACAGATGATGGATGGATGGACAAACAAATAGATAAATTCTAATCTAATCATAGAAACAACATCAGAAATGTTTATTACAAGGAACATTTCACAAAACATAAAATTGAGCAGCATCGCTCAAAATTGCCAATGGCAAGAAAACCCTTAACAATTGTCCTATAAGAGGAGAGATTAGAGATGTCGAAACATGTGCAACATCCTGGCCTCCTAGATATGGCATCCTGGAGCAGAAAGAGTATGAAAGTGACCAAATATGGTAAGATTTAAAAGAAAAGAATCTTGAGTTCCAGTTACAGGAATACTGCCTCCTTCATGTAGACAAATGTACTGTGGTCATGTAGGATGTTAACATTGTGAAGAACTAGGTAATACATCTACAGACATGTCACTACAGTTCAACTTTTAAAGGAAATCTAAACTTATTATGAAACATGTAAACATATTAAAATCATATTTAGGTATGTTTATTATATCATTCATATATATATATATATATATATATATATATATATATATATATATATATATACACACACACACACAAAGTGGTAATTGAAGAGGCTCAGAATGCCCAATATCTACAGGATTTCCTTTTTATTATTAATTTATTACTTTACATCCTGATCACAGCCCCTCTCTCTCCTCTCTTCCCAGTCCCACTGTCACAAATCCCTCCCCCTTTTACTCCCACCCCTTCTCCTCAGAGAAACCTCCCCTGGGTACCACTGCACCCTGGGACATCCAGTTTCAGCAGAACTAAGCATATCCTCTCCCACTGAGGCTCAATCAGGCAGTCAACTGGAGAAAAGGATCTAACGGCAGGCAACAGGGTCAGAGACAGTCCCTGCTCTAGTTGTTAGGGGATTCACATGAAGACCAAGCTTCACACCTGCTTCAAATGTGTAGGGGGCCTGTTCCAGTCCCTGCATGTTCTTTGCTTGTTGTTTCAGTCTCTGAGAGACAACCATGGACCCAAGGTAGTTGACTCAGAAGGTCTTGTGGTATTTTGATCCCTCCAAATTTTTCCATTCTATCCCCCATTTTCCTCAACACTATCTGATGTTTGGTGTTTGGTGAGGAGATTTCTATATGGAGGTATCTCCTCAGGATTTTGTTGCTGTCTTGGAGATTGGATGTCTAGGTGATGGCACAGCAGTGTTGCCTCAGGTCATTAACTTCCACCAATCAAAGAATCTTCCTGGGCCATTAGACACACAATAAGGAGCAGCTGATTCCTGCGCCACTAGACAGACTTACCTAAAAACCTTTCCATAAGAAAAATGAGAAACAACATCATGGTGCTTCTATGCTAACAATGACAAATGACTTATTTTGTCCAAGAGTGTGCTGCCACATGACTGGTCACAGTTTGCTGAAATCATCAGGTAGCCCACAGGGGAATAAGAATGGAACTGGGATGCGTGGAGAAGTGGTTATAACTTAGAAAGAAGACACAATGTCAATTTCATTTTATCATGGACTTCCTCCTGCTTGAACATTGTCCATATAAATCCTGCATATAAACAAATGCATCATAGTATACTGCTAGCATTTTGCATGGTTGATCATTCATTGCCTTTCAAAATACTTCTCCACTGGGCCTTCAGGACACCATCAAGACATGTGTGATGTAAACTGTTCATCTCACCAACAACATTGTCTCTCTAAGATATAGAGACTCAGACTTCGAGTGTTGCAACTCACTTCTTACCAGGGTGAATGAATCTAATTAGCTTCTTTGCTTAATTCATCCTATAGTCAACTCCAGAATATGTCAAATTGTGCCAGCTCTGTTTTTAAAAATATGTAATGCTTTCCCATGTGACTCGGAGGAAAAACAGAAGTGCTTCCTTAGCCCAGTGCCTCTGTGTCCATACTTTCATGATACCAGAGTGACTCTGCTCCCTTTTTGCAAAAGATTTAGAAATGTATACATTGTTGGATATAGAGACAAAATAGAGGACACTCAGCTACATTTCAATTAGATAATGACAAGAGCCATGCAATTGAGGGCATTTAATTCAGTGTATCCTTATGCTAAAAATCCTTTCTTATATAAAATGAAAAGTTCACTGGAGACATGTTACTTTTATTTCATAAGTCTGGAAAGTATGCCGGTATGCTGTTTAGTCATGAAGCCTACCTTGATCTTCCTTCTATATATGTTCCTCGCTGTGTGCTTTTAAATACAGTGTTCTAGATGGTTTATCTGTTTGTCACATTTACCTCTTTCTTTATGCTGAAACGTCATCTTTCTGAAGGATAAGACCATTTATTCTATTGCGAGAACCCAAAACTCTACTAGAGACAAGGTAACAGTCACTGAAAATGAGCGTCTTAAGTGATTTAAGATTTGTTGAATTTTTCTCTGCTGTATCATATGAAAAGAAACCCATGACCATGTTCAGTACACGGTGTTTTTTTTTTTGTTTTGTTTTGTTTTTTGTTTTTTTTTTCCGTTCTTTTCTAACAGTGAAGATAGGAGACACTTAGTCACACACACCAAGCTATGCCACTAACGGGTAAGATTCTAGACTATGAAGCCAGGTCTGGCAAACTTGGAAATCTATTCTTTTTCCTGTGTCAGGTAAAGTAAAGCAGATCTCATTAAGAGGAAATTTTGTATTTATTCATCTTTGATGGGAATTTTTACATGACCTCCATTTGGTGTGTGAAACACATTCAATTTGGGAAAACAATACTCAATCATTCTTGGTTTGCAGTAAATGTCATCTTGTAGTTGTATGGGACAGAACACCAGCCATTGCTCTCCTCATCTCTGGCCCCTCCTCCATCAAAGCTGCATAAAATCCTCTGCTCTCTTTCACATATAAAGCACATATTTGTTAAATTGTTTCAAAATGTCTCCAGGGTACAGTTTTGTTTTATAGTTACTGTCATCCCAAGCTATTTAATGTTAATTTCTTACAGCCTACTCCACTGTCAGCCTCCCTAATCACTGATATGGATTTTTCAGCACAATGTGTGCATTTATTTGCTGACACTTTTATTAAATTGGACTATAATAAATCCGTCTGCATTTATATCTATTTCCTCTTGTGTTCAAGAATTCAAGACAGGGTGATGTATTCATTAACTGGGTGACTGATTGCACAGAGCCTCAGTGAAGGACAAATACTTAGACTTAAAGCCTCCTGTGAGATGGGAATTTGGAACAGCCCCTTGCTGATCTCTTCATGCATCCCACAGACAAGGATCGATCTTTTCTTTTGAGACAGATTCAGGAACTACAGACTATTCTCAGACTCACTAAATAGTTGACCTTGAACTCCTTGCCTCCTAAGTACCTATTCAGTAGGTGTGTACCACTACACCCAGTATATACAGAGCTGAGGGTCTAGCATACGGCCTCATGCATGCTAGCCATGTCTATCAACTGAGTTACATTCCCACTCCTAGTATTGACTTTAACATCTGTAGTGCTTGAGTAGCCGATTCCAGATAAACAAAGACATCCTTCTCTGTTGACCATGTGAAGAGGAATCACATGGGTCATCAAAGATTGGTATATGGAGAGCCTGACAAAGGGCCTGTATCCCACATTGCATCAGCAGCAAGTTACAGCAGGTTTCAAGTAAGATCAGAGCATGGACCTCATCTAGAGAGCTTTTTGGCAGACTTAGTCTAATTTGCTTAACCTTGCTAAGTCTGAAATTTCCATTTTATGTCCTAGGCTCTAACCCTATTGCTGACCATGTGATGGGCACACACATTGGGCTAGCCTGTTGGTACTGCTCTAGCAGCTGTGGCTACAGCCCCCTGCTTTGCTACACTTATTTCTTCTACAATTCGTTTCTGTCTGGCTTCTGGCGTCTCCCCACTTGTACTTGATCATTCTGTGTTATCTTTACAGGGAGCTATGATTCAGAGTGATGACTGCACCAAATCAAATGTGGAGTGCCTTTTGTTGTATTTAGGATAAGATGTTCCCAACACAATGGAGGGCACCTTGAGGAGCTCCAGCAGTTGAGAGTTCTGTCAAACCTGAACCCCAAAGCCAGAAGATTTCTAATGGATAGTAAATGCTATGCCAGGATTGCTGCAGCTTTGGTGAACTGGCTTAATTTCTCAGAGACTCAGTACAGTATTCCAGAAAATTAGAATAACCCGTCAGTCCGATCCCTCCTGTGGGATTGCTTAGTAAGCTGTGCAATGCTGGACAGATGCTCAGGGGTGTCCTTTGCAGCACCCGTGCCTTTGAAGGAGAAGAAACCTTAACAGAATTCAAATTGGAAGGAAAAGTAAACAGGACATTTATTATGTTTTACGATCACATGACTATGGCAATCAGGGTCACCAGCAGAATGAGCAGATGCTGTCTACTTTGGATAATTCACAGATTTTTCTTGTATTATTAGAAATATCTTTAGATCTGACCGTAAATGAGAAAGATTTATTGCCCCAAATAGGTCCCAGGAGCTGTTTCATTTTGATTTTCTAATTAAATTACAAGGTACAATCAAAGTTATTTCAAATGAACACAAAAAACACAGCATGCTATTGCCCCATCCGAAGGCGGGGCCCATATTAATCTAGAACAAATGGCCAGGTTATGACAATACAGTAAAACGTTAGCTTCTCTGGATGCACATAAGGTTTGAGTCATTACCCAGCAAATTACCTGCTTAAAAACACATGTGTCAGCCTTCAGTCCTGGAATGCAAACTGGGACAACTTTGTATAAAACAGGTGTGAACAAAAGAGCCATAGAAGTCCTATAGGTCAGTGGGCCAGGCCAGAAAGAACCCCGAAGCCTGCTGAGATGGCTGGATAGATACTCAGGTAGCTAAGGCAGGAAGATTGAAGTTCACCATCTGCCTGAACTACATATCGAGCACAAAGTCAGCCAGAAAGATTGACTGAGGATGTGTCTCACAATAAAAAGTAAAAGAGGGCAGAAGATGTGACTCAGTTGTGGAGCATTGACCTAATGTGACCTAATATTATCCTCAGTTTACCCCCCAAAGCCAGCATCTTAACGGAGATAGAAACAGAAAAACACACAACACACACACACACACACACAGAGAGAGAGAGAGAGAGAGAGAGAGAGAGAGAGAGAGAGAGCGAGAGAGAGAAACAGACAGGGACAGAAAGAGAAAGAGACATAGCCAGACAGATGAACTCTAAAGTCAGAGTCAAAATCTTTATGCCTGGGCCTTAGCTTTCCTATTCATAAAAGGATCACTAAGGTTTCTAGAGTTATTTTAATGTTGAACGTATATGAGTTGGGAAATTATATAGCAAAAATCTAAAGCTCTATGCAACTACAACAGCTGTTAGAAACAAAGGAGCCCCATCTGGGAAGAAAAGACGTTGGTTGAGAAGGTTTCCAATACCCCATCTTTCTGTAGAGGCAGCACTCTGGCACAGTGCGAATGAAAAGCCCCAAGGTTAAGTTCAGAAAACACACTAAGATGTTCACATCTACCAATTAATGGATGTGATGGATGTGGACTTTAGATATCTCCCTGCTACTAGGCTTTCTGCTATGGAAAATGAGAACCCAAAAAAAAAAAAAAAAAAAAAAAAAAAAAAAAAAAAGCCAAAAACCCTTTTCTAATTCCTATCCTGAGATAAGGGGAGACTGCAAATACATCTTGTAAACAGTCAACAACCTACATAGTTTCCTTCAGCAGCCCTCCGAGCATAGTTCAAATTCTAAAGAATAGAACTTTCATTTTTCTTCTCACTTTTTTTCCTCTTTTTCATCTATTCCTTCTTTTGAATTGGATTCTTTAGGTAATGTATTAAAATTTGTGCATAAAAGAGAAATATTCAAGAGGATCAATCACCCATCCCAACTTTTCTGAGCCTTTCAAAAGACCTACTCCATTTTTTTTTTTAACTTCTCAGAGCCTATTTTCTTTTCTCCTCTCCTTTGTCCTGGAGTTGTCATAAGTTTTTTCCTGGACTGAAAGCTCTCCTCTCTTGTACCTTGCTGCTAAGGTTGTAGTTTACAATGTCTGAACAGCTTTCCTGAGCTTGGTGTAAGTCAGACAACTCCCTTTTCATAGCAGGACTTCCTCTTCTCTGCTTGATCTGGGGAGCTTGACCTCCAATCTTCCATGTGAGGAATGTCACACAGTCCCTTGGCAAAATTAGAGGTTCAACTTTCTAGAATGCCTCTCCATGCAGATGAGGTATTCCCAGAACCTTACACCTCCGCCAATGAGACTTCATCCTAAGAAGAACCTTTTCCCACATCTCAAGGCTTATGTAGTCCTTGCTCACCCCAAATAAGGGGGAAATAGTATTTCATTGAATATTGTCTGAAAGAGAGCTGTTTCATTGTTGCCGAAAAGAACTGTGACACAGAAGGACTGTAACATTGAAATTTTCAGAGAAGAGTCCCCCTCCCCCAAATTCACTGCTGGACTAGGATCCTGCTGACCCACTTGTTCTGGTTTTAAACTCTATCCTTCCCGGCCTAGTGTCCAACAATACCTGGACACTCCAAGGTGTGGGGAGCCGAATGCGGATGCCATTACAAGATGGCGCTGGCTCCCTCACGGTTTGAGGTAAACAACTCCATATATAGTAATGCTCTTGTCAGCTAAGGCACTGCACCCTGCGCATGCGCAGTACATAATCTATCTCCGGCCAATCCCGAGGCCTCTGGTGTCAGCAGACTGGTGACAACCAATCATGGCAGGCCCGTATGCGCTTCTCCCTATATAAGCGGACAGCTAGGGTAGTTCGGGGGGCCCCTCGCTTCCTGCTCTCCCCTTCAATCAAGAGGCTCCCATAAAGCATGATCTGAGAAGAATCCTCTGGTGGTGGTCGTCTTTCCTCGCTGGTCGAGGAGCGCGCCGCACCAAGGGAAGAAGCAGAAAATGAAATCACAATATTCCTTATTGTGTCCTGACAAGAAGATCCTGTCTCCTTCATGGCTCCCTCTCTATGTTGCTGTCCACGGTCCAAGCAACTGCCATTTTAAATGTCTGTTCTTTCAATATCATTGAGTCCAACCTCAGGGCTTTTCCCTAAAAGGACATAGTTTTAATACCTAAAATACCATTCTACAGAATTTTACAGACCTAATTCATTTTAATCATTCAGCTTCAACTCATGTCTGACCGTGGGGGGAGGGGAGCATCCCAGCAAAGTGACAGAAGTCCAGGATTCCACCTATGGCATTTCATTGCCTTCTTGCAACTTTATGGCACTCAAATCAGCAGCCATCAGTGAAAGCAATTATGCTGCTTGAGGAAATGTTTTAGAAAGTATGGGGACAAGTTTGATTGGAATGGTGATTAAAAGCCACGTTGGCATTTGGTCAATAGGGATAAAAGATGAAGATGGTCGGAATCCTGTGGGCACTGGACAGACAGCACAGTGAGACTGCTCCCATTTCCAATATGACTGAATTGGGGATTAGCACTGGATTTTCTTCCTTTTGTATGGAAGGCTTCCTCCAGTAGTAGTTTCCAATTACTGGTGTAGCCCATTGCCTCAAACTTAGTGGTTTTAAACAACGGGATGCTATTCTTCCACATGTGCGGACTTCAGAAGTCTAAAATTGAAGTTTAAAAGGACAGGCTCACTGTGGAGAGCTCAGTGAAGAATCATTTTTCAATCTCTAAAAGACATTCATATTCTGAAGCTCACGACCCCTTCCTTAAATTATAGCAACCCATTACTTCAATTGTCAATCTTCTACCAATAACTCAAAGGACCTTGATTGGACAGTGTTTCTGTATTGAAGTTTTCAATTTATTCTCATCTGCAAATTCCTTTCAACAATTTAAAGGACATCCACAAGTCCATGGCTTAGGAGTCAGATGTCCTCATCCATCCATCCTTCATTTCGCCAGTGATACAGAAGATCAAGGACCACCCTTAGTCGCTCTTAGAGATCCAGTATACATCCCAAATCGGAGCATACAAAGAGCTCTCAAAAAATACCTGATGCTGGATGAAAGTCACGTTCGTTGTTTATGGCACCTGATAACTTTTGTGTGCATGTGACCACATAAAGTAAAGCTGTAGTATAGACAAATGTTGTCACCCCTACAGAATATAGATTTATTCATGTCAAAAACTCCTTTGCAATAAGCAGAATTCTTCATCAGAAATAGTCTTGTAACTTTGTCAGCTTCTGCCCAACACTGAACCTTCAGAATAAATCTTCCCATGAGATGTTTCTAGCCATTAATCCTCCCACTGCTGTTTTCGAAAGGAATTGGTTGTAAATGAGGAAAAGGTGCTAATTTCAAGCATTCATACTTTTAGCTTAATAAGGTCTTTCAGAATGATGTCACAATTATTACTGTTGAGGTAAGTAATATTTTTATAATATTCTAATTGGAGGTTGTATCTGGAAGAATATAACATGCCTTAGTCTATTTGTGTTTCTACAACTAAACACCTAATAATAGATAAGTTAGAGATAGTAGAAATGCCACTGTTTTAGAGACAAGAAGGTGCACATGCAGGTGCTGGCAGGTTTAGTGTCTGCTGGGTGGATGGCACTGTCCAGCAGTCCTCTCATGTAGAGAGAGATGGAAGTGCCTGGCTTCCATATCATCAATGAGGGCTGTTCTCTTTCCAAAATGGAAGCTTATTGCTACACCCATCAGCTACACCCATCAGACAGAACAGAGATAAATGAATTATCATAAGGCAAAAGACACAGATGGACCAGGTAGCTCTCTGAGATTTTCTTTTTAAATAACATCAATCCTGCTACTTACAGCTTAATCCCCATACACACACACACATACTCTGACTCCACCTTTTAATTCTATCCCTTTAAAAATTAATGGCACAAGTTCAAACCATAGCTTAACAATGTAACAGATTATTCACAATAGGACAGGATAGAACCAAGACTGTAAGCCACAATATTTACAAACTTGGTCCTTTATAAGTTTTTCTCTGGCTCAAAGAAGAGTATGGCATGCCATAAATTTCCTATGGCCAATCTGACACTTGCAATTTACAAAACTTGCCCTTCATATGTGCATCACCTTGAGACTTGCCTGACATAGCCTTTGTACTCAAAAGGATGGAGACAAATCTTAGAGGCGCAGGGAATAAGAACAAAACAGCAGAGGCCACACAGTATTGGAAATCTGATGTGGTTTTTCTACCCATGTCACTTGCTGGTCACTTCCCTGCAGACACATTCTGCCATGTTCCATCCAACACTAGATGCTCTGATCCCAAGGGACAGTCAGGGGAGGATTCTACAGATAGGAACTTTGTGGGACTCATGATCACAACTATGGGTGAAAAATCTGCCCCTCAGGATTCTCAGAACCAGAGGGGATGGATCCTAACACCTTTATGTATGAAGTCTACACTACATCAGTGATGGCTCCCCAAGACACAAGTAAAATAAACCCATGTGAGAAGAGGGGATAATGGAAAGACGGGTGGGTAGACAAAGGAATAGTGTCAATTCTTACAGTCATCGGAGGGAAATTCTCATGTAAGGAGCAGATTACCTCAATGGCTAATTTCATGGAGGGCTTCTGCCAAGCTCTGGAAAAAGTCTCCTTTTCTATGGAAATTCAATCTAGTTTCCTTGTGGGAGGTAGGGCCAAGTGACAAAAGCAGCAAATGGTTGGGTATCTGCTCAGGAAACAAGGCCCAAGCCACTCACCACTCCCTCCTGAGCACTGGGGGGCCAGCCTAGTCCCTCTGTCACCATGGAAGCAGGAGGCAATCATTAATGCTTTTTACAGATACTTCAGCGTAGGAACTGGGAAATAGCTTCTTCAAATTGTGTGCTGGAGACCCTTCACAGTTCATTCTGACCAGCACACTCTGCTGATGGACTGAAAGGAGGCTTTATAATTCGGACTTGGAGGCCAAGACCATGAGCTTCTTCCCCGCACTTTGGAAATGCAATGCTTCTTTTTTTGCAAGGCAGTTGGATTCCCACAGAGAAAGCATTTGGTGTCCTGTTTTATATCTTAATTGTAATATCTTAGGTCCTTACTTTAGAAAACACAAGATACACCTGTTTGTCTGCCGAAGAGCTGTGTGATATGCTATAGGGCGTATGGAGTCCCCAGTGAGTACCGACCCCTCCATAGTATGGATTCTAGCCCAGGGAGGAACTTCTGAAAATGTATCTTTCACTGATTGATTTATACAGCTAGTTTCTCTTCTTGTGGCTGAGTAAACTTATATAGCGTATACAACACCATTAAATCTCAAATTCCTAAGTAGATATGATTACAGTTATTTCCTCTTCAACTTGCATAACTTAGTGCAGGAAAGAGTCTAAAGCTAGGACCATAAAAGAAGTCTTCACATAGTCTATCAAATTATTTAGGGTGTTGTCTAATTTTTATATAGATTTTGTATTTGTTATTAAATATGCCACAATTCCCTGTGTGCCTAATTAAATTTGTTGGTATGTTTTAAAAAATTAGCTGTTTCCCAATCTCATTTCTATTGCTGTGGTAAAATGCCCCAATAAGTAACTTAGAAGGGGAGTTTATTTGGCTCACAGTCCCGGTTACTGTCCATTATAATGCAGAACTCAAAGAAGGAACTTAAATCTCACTTAAATTCAAGAACAGACAGAAAAATCAAGGATCCTGGCAAGCTGTTTGCTACCATTGTCGTTCATAGAGTTGAGTGTGTAGCCTAGGGACTGGTGCTGCCCACAACAGGCTGCATCCCCCGCTATCAACTAACAATCAAGATAATCTTCCCTACTGACAAATCCCAACCCAACTGACTTAGACAATTCTTCAGTTGACACTATCTTCCCAGGCAATTCTAGATCATGAGAGTTAAAACTAACCAGCATAACTGCAATTACTACTCTGATTATTTGTAAAGAAAACAATGAAAGAGAGACTCTGTTTTATGGGACTACAGAATTGATGGGCTGGAAGTTCATCACTGTCCCTGAATGAATGGAGAAAAGTGTCTGCAACAGGAGAGAGTTAAGTCAACGAAAAGCAACCCTAGACTTCAGAATAAAGAATGGGTTGTGGAGCAGGAAGTAACAGGACTGGGAGGGGAAAGAACCAGGGGCAAGTCTCTGCTCCCCATCTGGTATGGGACATCTTAGCACTCAGAGTGAACAGGCTAGTAAGTGTTTGGGGTGACAGGAGACTGGTGGAAGAAAGTGTTAAAAAAGATGGAGCTGCGAGGGGGATGTAAAGTGAATAAGTAGTGTAAAATAAATGAATGCATAAATGCACAAATAAATAAATAAGGCATTAGTTGTGATTTCTTAAGCTTTCTGTTTCATTCAGACCAAAACAAAAGCAAAAAAAAAAAAAAAAAAAAAAAAAAAAAAAAAAAAAAAAAAAAAACCACAAAAACCCCATAGGAACCTTTTCATATATCTCTATCTATCATATATTGTGAGACAAATTTACATGTTTCCCTATCAGTCATTCAGAGATTTTTATTTGATTCAGGGCAGCTTCATTCAACAAAAAGAAAAGAATAAAGAGGAAAGAAAAGAAAAAGCAGTCTTTCAAAACCCAAGGCAATACTAGCTGGCCAATGTCAGCCAACACACTGCAGTTGTGGTTGGGAAAGAGCTAATCCGTGCAGTCATTACAAAAAGAAAAACAAAACAAAACAAAACAACAACAAAAAAAAAAAAACAGGACTAGATTCAACACTCCAACTTATGACATGGAAATGCAGACCACAGGAGTTGCTATACAAATCAACCCAAACTGATCAGAAACTTTGATTGCCCTCACCTATGAAGGAAGGTACACCTCATCATTTCTGTTCTGAACTCATGTGCCTGGAATGTCTCATAATGTTAATTTTCTATTCAGGCATTTTTATGACAATTAAATCAGACCTTGATGAATTTGGAGAAATAAACACCCAGCACAGTGATTATGGGTACTAATTAGGAGGCAAAATAGTGGCTTTGATGAATCTGTGCTTGGTTTCTCCCTTAATTAATTGACTGGCTGATATTCTGCCTGATGGTTGATTGGTTAAGATATTCTATTAAAATGCAATATAATCTAGGTCTTCTTTCCCAGGACATCTTTCCAGGGATGAGAAGTGACAAGGGAGTAGGGATGCAAAAGTCATCCATCCATTCATTTATGATTTCGTTTGTTGGGTGCTAAAGGAATTCCCTGAATAGGTCCTGAGCATATGTCTTCAGCCAAGAACAAATAGCACATGTTTCAGAGGTAGCTAACAATGTGTTCACTTTGCCAAAAGAAAAAGGACCTGAAACAGCCGTCGAGGCCTGTTTTACATCCTTCTCTATTCACCCTGTGGTGGAGCCATGATACAGCAGGGCCCAGCTGAACTCAGTGAACTGTGCAGACACATCCCCTGTCTTTTTGTCAAGTGAAAAGAACTCGGTTGTCCTTTCGAAACTATATCAGAAGATGTCTCTACCAAAGAATGACTGCAGAGCCAGGAATTGTAGTGCAAACTTTCAATCCCAGCACTAGAGAAGCAAAGGCAGGTGGATTTCTGTGATTTGAGGCCAGCTCTATATCAAGTTAGAAACTGAGGCTCAGTCTGAAAAACAATTTTCACAAAATGCATCTTTCTCTACATGTTTTTTTTTTGTTTGTTTGTTTGTTTGTTTTTGTAATCTAGACTTCTTGTTCTTTTGGTAAATCACATACCATTGATCCAAACAGCAAGTCCAAGGTCAAGATTTTTCTCTCTATCCCTGCCTCATTGATGCTGGAGAAGAAATAGTACAACATATTCACAGTGATTAAAAAAATAATTGAGGGTCATTCTAAAGAACCTGGTGAAAAGCTCCATTCTTCAAATACAGTGTGGACAATGACATTTGTATTTTCTGTTGTTCGGATAAAGCACCATGAACTAAAGTGATGTAAGAAAGAAAACTTAGAGTCCCCGGGGGGTCAAGGTGCCATCATGGTGGGAAGGCACAGTGACAGGCAGCCATGGCAGCTGGAACAGGAAGCTCAGGACTTTTATGCTCAACCATAGACATGCAGTAGAGACTGAACTGGAGGCAACCAATCCTCCAAGTTCCCAGGGCTGCGTCTCCTGCAACAAGGCTGCACCACCTAAGCCTCCCACAAACAGCCCTAATAACTAGAGGCTGAGCATTTAAATTCCTGAGGACAAAGCAGACATTCTCATTCCAACTAGTGCCACATCATAACTATCCATGGAATAGTAGACAAAAGAGAAACTGACCATATTGTCTTGAAGATGAATGTCTTACTTTAATAATTTTAATTGTATTTAACAGTGGTAAATATTTGCATGCTTAAGTGTAAACAGAACTAAGAATATTCTTTTCATTTGCCCCCAAATCCAGACTGTTGGAAATGTTAGTTGGAAATGGTGTCTAGACAATTATGGCAGGGTATTCCCAATTCTCAGCAAGTGTCAATGGAATCTTGTGCAAAGGCAAAAACTGCTTTGAGTTTTGTAGGAGAGATGTATTTTTGTGGCAGCTTTCTCAGAGATGGTATGCAAAACCCTTCAGGTGAACTCTGAGATATGCTCCTGTTGAATCAGAAACCCACTGTCACTGAGAAGAACAGCAGCAGCTATTCCTAGATAGAAGAGAACACCCTTGCCCATGACAGAGAGGCTTCCTGCCTGAAGACTTAACACAAATCACAATAATGGTTTTATTTAAGAGTGATCATGCTTATGACTGAAGAGAAAAGGAAAAGGGCTTCGTTTTGGGTTTGGCCTTTGAAAGACTCAGTTGTCATTGTCATTGCTTCCCTTACCACACATAGAACAAGAGTGAACGTTGCTTGTTCTAGGTCTGCCTGGTCTGTTCTTCCAGAATCCCAGCTTCAATCACTACATTACAGAATGTCACTATGGCCCCAGAAAATGGAAACAAAAAAATAGTAAACATTTTATAACCTGATTTGTTTTAAATGGATGTCTAGGGTTTAGGAATAGATAGATAGCTGTGGATGTAGCCAACTCTACCTTTCAGACATCTCAGATTTCACTTTTCTAAGCAAATATTCTTTATCTTTGAAGTTTTATACTTTATTCCTTTGCATTTTTTATGGTGCCAATCTCAACACATTTTTATTTTAATTCACATTTTTATTTTAAATTACACATTTTTACATTCTTAAATGATTCCTTTGTACAAACCCCCAGACAACAGTAACCACCGAAAAATTACTTTTTACACTCACTGAGCATGCAAGGGTCTGTGTCAGGTTCTCTGCACATATGTAATGGTTGTATAGCTTGGTGTTCTGTGAGACCTAACAGTGGAGGAGGATTGGTGTCTCTGACTCTCTTGCCTGCTCTTGCAAACCTTTCCTCCTACTGGATTGCCTTGTCCAAACTTGATATGAGGGTTTGTGCCTAGTCTTCTTGTAACAGGTTATCTTCAGTTGATAAGCCTGAGAGGACTGCTCCTTTCTGAAAGAAAACACAGGAAGAATGGATCTGGAGTGGAGTATGGTGTGAGGAGGAGAGGAAGAAAAAATGCAGTTAAAATGTATATGAGAGAGCCATATTTTAAAGAAATTTTATGTACATGAAAGTTTTGTTTAGATGTATGTATGTATACCACATACTTTCCTGAGGCCCACAGATGTCAGAAGAGTGCATGATATTCCCCTGAACAGACATAGGGCTGAAAACAGAACCTGGGTTTTCTGCAAGAGCAACAACTTCTCTTACCTGCTAAGCCTACATCCATCTTTTTTAAGTTTACAGAACTAAATCTATTTTTACATGTAACCGTAGTTTAACAGACAGAAACCAGACCTAGCAAGATTTCTGCTTGACATTAGTGAAGAAACTTACCCTTTGGAAGCCTCAGCTTTTTTATGCAGAAGGTAAACTTGATAGTAGATCTTAAGCCAGGGTCCCAGATAGGATTAAATGGAAATATGTAGTCTTTTCATAAGATGAATGTTGAAAACAAAAGCTAATTGCATTTAAACCCAAGCCCAGATCTATTCCTGTCTTCTGACCTAAGCAAGCCTTTAAGTCAGAGATAAAATTTCTTCTTTATAAACCCAAAGTCTAGTATTGTGCCTAATCTATTGCAAATACTCAGTCAATGTTTCCTTTTAAAGCTTTGTTTTATATGGAGCACACATGTGTGTGTGTGTGTGTGTGCATGTGTGTGTGTGCATGTGTGTGTGCATGTGTGTGTGTGCATGTGTGTGTGTGCATGTGTGTGTGTGTGTGTGTGTGTGTGTGTGTTTGCATCCATGTAGGCCATGTACACATGCCTGGTGCCCATGGACACCATAAAAGGACACCAGATTCCCTGGGAATGGAGTTACAGATATCTGTAGGACACCATGTTGGCACTTGGGTCTTTTGAAAAAACAACTAGTTCTCTTAACTGCAGAGCTATCACTCCAGCCTCAGTGATTATTTCTTAACGTTCATATTTTAGATAGCTGGCTTGAAAACTTATATCCTTCTGTTGACCAAATGGCTACAGATTTCTTGGTTCTCTTGTTAATATTATTAAGAAAAAGCCAGGTGTCTGAAAAAAATTTGGAATCCTCATTTGCATGAACTAGACAATACTTTCTCCCTTCCATAGTGTAAAGTTGCTGCTTAAGTTTGTTCTTTTCCACACATCCCCCACCCTCTTTGTTCATGGAAAACAGAAATGTGAAGTAGAGAAAAGAAGCCAAGTATCAAGTATTACATTGAACTAACATGCAAGCCAAGATAGCAATCTGTATCCTGAAAAGATTGTCTTTACATATCACAAGGACTGCTTTTAATTATTTTCTTAAAAAAATAACAGAAAAAAAAAAACACACTAAATTGTGTTTGACATGTCCCAGTGAAGGCTGGTTTTCAGAATTCCCAAAACCAATGGAGAATAGGCTCAGTAGGGAACAAAGACGTAGCCCAAATATCTCCTGAATACTGCTGAGTTGCCTCCCCTACTAGTTTACATTGTCTAAAGAGCTTTCCACATTAGGCAGCTTTACTTCAGCAAACAAGCAATAAATATAGCATTTTAGGTCAAGTCCCTTACAAAGTTAGTCAGGACACTATATCTCTTAGGAACTTGGGCTTAAAGCTTCTACATTTTATTGGGAGTGAATCTCTATCTAAAAGGGCATCTATTCCAATTCTCTAGAGGAAAAGCAGTCACTGATGCAAGTCACATCCTTCATAATGAGCTTGGGGTTGAGTTCATGAATGCGTTCAAGGCCAGGTCTGTTCTTGCTGTGCTATGCATTTGTGTTTGAACTTGAAGTCAGAATCAAAGTTATTCTTAATTGCAAGTTTTGAAAAATTCTCTCAGGCAGAAGGAGTCATGCATACAGAAGGGCACAAGAATTTCCAGAAGGAAGGTAAGTCAGAAATGCAACTCAAGCAAGTACCTGATCTTACCAGCAATGAGAGACTCGACTAGTGGGATGATCACTGCAGGACTTCTGACTGCTCCAAGTTTCTTCTTCATATAGGAAATGCCTGTAGAAAATGGGAGAGCAGAGAAGACAGAAGCAGAAGGAGCTGAGAAGACCATGCACATCTTATCCACAAAGGTTCAACCTTATCCACAAAGGTTCCATTTCTTTAGCATCAGAAAATGAGATAAGGAATCAAGCCACACTCTCTGCTTTATGTTAGACAGGATTTTCAACTTCCTCAACTCTGGTCAATTTAAGTAGAAAATTACTCATTAGAAAGATGTTAGGGAGTTGCCAAATGATCAGGCAAACAGATTCCATTATGACTTCATCAGGAGCAGCATCCAAACACACAATACCCACTTCTTGCTATGGTCAAGCTGGACAATGAATCCACGATCTGTGATTGTCCCTGAAACTCTAAGAATGTACCTTTAATATAAGCAGCCGTAGTGCATGATGGGAGTCACAGCGGCTCTTCCCCCTTCTTCATTATTCTGAGTGAATGTAGATTGGAGCTTAGCTCATCTACTTGTGTCTCAGCTGAAGTCAGAGTGAAAATGAAAACTCCAGCCTTCTTGAGCTTTTCAGTGAGACTGCAATTCATGGTTAGCCAATTGCTCAAATTCACGAAAAAATATTTAGATAAGAATGGAGGATAATTAAAGACTCACACATACTACTTGATGAAACATGTCCTGGGGTCCATTAAAAATGTGTGAGTTGGATGCCACAGTCATGAGAGATAAATGCTGCAGAGAAATAAACACCTGAGAGTAAGAATCACAGGAAAGCCTAGTCTTATGGAAATTTATGTACACTGAGACTTATATTGTAGATCTATGGCTTCTCTGTGTATCTGATCATAGCTAAGGATCTCCAAGTTCTTCAAAGCTTAATTTCTTTTCTGAAATATGGAGCTGATAAAAATATACCAACACTGATGCTGTGGAATCAATCAATTTTTCCTACCAAAAGTGCCTTTTTTGTTATGTGTGCTAAAAACAGTGCCTTTCCTTCCAACAAAATGTGTGCCGTATAATACAAATGGGCCACAGGGGTTACTCATATTCACACGAGTAGCAATGACACAGGTCTTGTCAAAGAGTGTTTCCAATATCACTAGCTTCTGAGATTGGCTCTGAGGTGGGCAAACAATTCAGGTTGGGTCAATCAGAATCATGTCTGAAACGTTTCTCATGGAGATAGATGCCTTTAAAGAAGAGATCTTCAACCTTGGCTGCTATATGTAGGAATCAGGCTGGATCTTCAGAGGCTCCTCAAGATAAGTAGTGCTTAACAGTGATGAAGAAAACAGGATGCTAAGACAGTGGCTGAGAAATTTGGCACAGCAGGACACAATTCAGCCCATCCATGGATTCTTTAATCTTTTTAGTGTCTACCATTAAAAACCCAGTGAGCCCAGAGAAATCTGATTGTTCAAAGTATCACATGAAAATGTTTCTGGTAGTATGCCCACTTAGATAACTAATGATACTTTGTTGCTTATCCTCTATACAATAGGCTCAGGAAGCAAACTCAACTAATAAAGTATGTTATATAAAACCATTACTGGGATTGTTCAACCCCAGGCCATAAGCTACATCACCATCAGTCTCTAGGCTAAATGCATTTCAATTTTTTTCTAATAATGTTTTTCAGAAATGAATTTCATTCTGTCTTCATTTTACTGAAAATTTTTACCATGCAAGGACTAAATATTGCTATATAGATAAGAAATATGCCCTTCTGACTATTCCAGCCAACATCACTTTCCTTCCTTTTTGAATGTGTACATTAGATCATACTAGGACCATTATTATTTTATATCTTATTGTTTTCTCTTCATAGTCTTTAAAGTGCATTTATCCCATATGCCAGCTGCATTATACTTTTTGAACATAAATCTTACATGTTTTTATAATCTTCAGTGCATAATGTACAGTGCATAATTTCCTCAAAATATAGGGTAATGGACTTACCTTATAAGGAGTTTTGTTTTATGAGTATACATACTCAGGAAATACTTGTCTTCCAAACTCCATCAACACATGCCGTTTTCAACCCTACAAATATCAAGCAACTGACACAGAGAAACACACACACTAACAGAAAAAGAAGAGTAGCATGGGATTGCCTGCCATTCCTTGAAATACTCTTTCCACGACTTAGTAGGTAGGTTTTGTTCAAGGGTACACTGAATACAAAGTCAGGACTTAGTAGGTATGTTTTGTTCAAGGGTACACTGAATACAAAGTCAGGACTTAGTAGGTAGGTTTTGTTCAAGGGTACACTGAATACAAAGTCAGTGATATTTACTGTCACTTGTCCTAACTAAACTGTCAACTTGACATGACCTAGACCTACTTTAAATGATGGATTTATTCAGCTCAGATTTTCTTGTAGACATGTGGGGTGTGGGCAGTGCCTTGATTACTAATAGATATATGGGGGCCCAGCTCATTGTGGGTGACACCATTCCATGGTCCAGGTCTGTGTCAGGAAGCTAGTTGAGTATAAACCCTAGTGAAGAAGCAATCAGTGTCCCTCTATAGTTTATGCTTCCAGTTGCCGTCTTGGGTTCCTGCCCTGACTTCCTTAATGAGAACTGATCATTGGAAATACAAAACAAATAAAGCTGTTCTTCCATAAGGTGCTTTTGGTTGGAGGGTTTTATTGCAGCAACGTGAAGGAAACTAGGGAATCATCAAAACACTGACTTTGTTAATATGCTTTCTCTGCCCTGTGTTTTATGTGTAATGGTCACTGTGGAGACCAGAAGGCATTGGATCTCCTGAAACTGATGTTATTTGTGATTGTGAGATTCCTGTGATGGGTGCTGGGAATGAAACCTGAGTCTTTTGGGAAAGTATCAAGTACCTTTAACTGTTAATCTATTTCTCCCAGTCCTCTCTGTATATCTTATTGCATAAACAAGTCATGGAGATTTACCAATAGCACAGATATTAGGTGGGACTAGAATATTAACCCATGTCTCTCTGTTTTAACATTCTTTCAAATTCCATAACATTCTCATGTGTTCTCCATAAGACATCAGTGAGAGCTCAGGTTCTCCAGAGCTTTGACACAGTACCTTTACACTCTAAGGAAGCCAGAGCTCCCATACTGTGTCTCCATCATTCTCACACTTGAGGTGATCCAGGTGCCTCTTTATAGTTGTGTCCCTCATTTTGATCATCTTCAAGAGTGTTTATTTTATGTGCCTTTTTACACCCAGACTTAGATGAACCATCCAGTTTAGCATATTTAGTTGTTATCTAAATATGCCATACTCCAGATGAAAGCTATACTTCTTGTACTGAATATATGTTCTGAATAAACTACACATCTTCCGGGGGCACATAAATCAAGGGCCTATTGTACAATAAAATGTCTAAAGTTTTCATAAACTTATTTGCAAAATCTAAAACTTGGCTACTGGTTGCCCATTAATAATAAATTTGAGGCTTTGACAAGAAAGCAGAATAAATTCAAGTTGATAGTCATTGACCAAGAAGACCCCCACTTCTTTCTTACATCTATCTGTAGCATCTAGGGCCTGCCAAAGAGCCTAAAATTCCCTGATTAGGGGGGTCTAGCACATGCTTCTCAGAACATGCTTCTAGTCATTCATTTTGTATTAAATGAACACTGGGTGTCTGCAATAGACTCTCAAAAAAGAGTGGTGAACATTTGAGATAAGGATGTGTTGGGCATATGACTACAAAGTGACATACCACTAGTTAAGTAAGGTCACAAAGTGGTAAAATTATTTTTAGTGTGTGTGCGCGTGTGCACACACACAGAGGAGAGAAGGCAGCCTTAGGTGTGCTCCTCAGATGCTCTGTACTTTGTTTTTTGAGAAAGGGTATCTCACTGGCCTGGAACTCACCAATTACTCTAAGCTTGCTAACTAGCAAACCCCAGAGTTTATGGCCCATATTTATGTCCCCACTGCTGAGATTACAAGCACAGGGTAACAGACCAAGTTCTTTCGAATGTGGGTTCTGGGGATCAAGCTCAGACCCTCATGCATGCAAGTCAAGTCTACTGAACTTTCCCCAGCTCAAAGATTATCTTAAATAGTTGAATCCACTATGAGTTAAGAAAAAGAAAAAAGTAGTGGGGGGGCAGGGATTGAGGGAGATGAAGCAGTAATAAATGAGCAAGCTTTGTTGAGTGGAAGAAGAGACTGAGACAAAAGGTCATCAAAGTTTGTTCAAGGGAGGAAACAAGGTCAATGGAGAAACAAAGTTTAGTGAGATAGTAGGGCAAATCACACCAGACAGATAAGCAAAGGGCTGTTGGTGTAGGATCCTGGAGGTCAATATAGACAACAGGATTTTATTTCAAATGTAGAACAAAGCCATCACAGGAATTGGAGTTAGAGAGGTATGACTGGATTTCTAAGTTGTCTGCTATTCTATTCCAATCACATATTCTTATACATTAAAAGTTGAGAGAGAGAGAAACTTGCTCCAAGTGAACTGCTAGTGCACAAACTGTATTCAACTCAATAGATTCTGTTTTCCGTTAGAGAATTGGGAAATTCTTTCCTGATCACCACATCCTGGAAAGAAAATCACAATATCCAAATCTTCCCAGGTCCGTGGAAAATGGCCCTTGGCACCACAGTTAAGTAGAAAGCTTCCCGAGCCACTTGCTGAGCATTCAGCAGCTGGGAAAGGCAGGTGACTGACAGTTCTTGGCCGACGGAGACAGATCCATGAGTAGATGGGTAAAGAGTGTGAATGGCACCTCCTATGGATGTTAAGGGGGACACCACACATTTCATTCACATTCCCCCACATCCTCACAGATGTGATGCTCTGGTCAACAGGAGACCAAGTACAAACTCCAGCACTCTCTTCCTAGATGTCTTAATATGGTAACGTTATTCAATACAGAGGTTCTTTAGTTTCTGCCTCTGAAAATATGGATAAACAACAGTACTATATGAACAATCTAAACAATGCATTAAATCCAGGGCAGAGCATAAATATTGTCCATAATGGATCCATATTTGAAATATGAGAATGCTGGCTGAGAATCGCAAAAGCACTGCACAAAATATTCTGCAAATAAGACTGGGTCCTGAGAATGAGGCTTAATTCAAACTTACTGATCTGAAAGCTCTGAATGCTTTTTTATATTTAAGTGATTGAAAAGAACTATGGAAATATAAAAATGATAGGGAACTCAAATTTGATTGTATATAAACAAAGTTGTATGGCCATACTGACTGTGAAATGCCTGTGGCTGTTTTCTCCCCAAAAGTGGTGTACAATGGTAAGACTGGCTTGTATTCCTGGCTATTCAGGATTCTTAGACAGGGGTATTACAAGTTAAAAGACTGCAGAGAGAGCTCAAGAGTACCTTGGATCACCAAAAGTGACCCTGCATCCAAGAGATAATGGAAATATAGGTCAGTAGTACAGTGCCTGTCTAACCTGCCTTCAGCCCTCCATCGGGGAAGGCAAAAGGAAAGCTGTTCATAGTGACTGTTGTTTGTAATATCAGCATTTGGAAGTCAAAGGAAAGATGGGAGTTCAAGGCCAGCCTGAGATACATAGCGAGTTTGAAACAAGCTTGGCTTCATGAGAGCCTGTGTTAAATGAAGGAGGTAAGAAGGGAGGGAAGGCAGGAGGGAGGAGAGAAAGGGGATGACTATGTAACTGACATGGTTGGAAACACACTGCCAGCAATTCTCAGGAGAAGTCTGCCAGCCGTGCTGTCAGTGGCTGAATTAGCCATAGCAAACCTTACTGTGTTGTCCTGCTCATAGTCTGTCCGCTTACAGGACAGTTTCCTCTGCAAATCCCCGGGCGGTGGTTCCTTTTCCCCCAGCAGATTCGTGACATATAGTTAATCTTTCCTTATGCCAGGCAAAGTCTTCATGGTCATTTTGCCTGCTATCCTTAGGTGGCAGGGACAGAGTGCTGTACTGCTCCCGACATGGTAAACTTGACAGAGGTGCCTTTTTTTTTTTTTTTAACTGAAAACACTAACCAGGAGCATCAATGAATACATTTCTTAGCACGAATGACTGATATGAGCCAGGATTTTAAGACTGCTTGCAGTTAACTTTTCATTATAAATTTGATTTTTTCTATTAGTTATTAATAATCTTGATCATATTGTCACACTTGAGAAGAAAACTTCCATCATAGACAGATGGAAGCCTTCTATTTAGAGAAGAGCAAAATCCCCAAAGGACCTCTCGACCCTTATCTATCAGAAGCCTTGGCAGGCAAGTTTCCTTTTAGCCTTTGATCTCCCTGTCAAAAGATGTCTGTCAGGGAGTGGATTATCAAGCAAACGTCCTTCCAAGTTCCTTGCTCCCAATCTGTCTCTCCTTCTCAGACAGTCAGGACAGGTCTTTGTTTCAAAGAGGGACAAAGTTAAATGAAAATGCCATACTGCTAGCATGTCTGCAATCTAATGAGTCTTTTCCTGATCAGAAAATACCACAGCCACAGTCTGTTTTTCTCTGTTCTCCTTATTAATATGCTCCGTTTCCCCCGCACAGGCTGACTCAGAGCAAAGCACCACTCCTGTTTGCTGCTGCAGTTACAACACCTAAGCTATAGTCATTTATTTCAATCATAATTCACACTCATGACTATATGTTGCCCCATTGAACAGATGTGTAAACTGAACTCTGTGGAAGTAATTGCCCTCAGGAACAGCATTCCTGACAATCCTTCACTGTATCTCAATATCACAAAGTTCACTGGCGTTCATCATTCACTTTGCTGATGCTTAACTCATTGATTGCTCAAGATACCCTTCCCTGAATCACCAGAAGTTAAATTAGATATGTTATGTGGTAAAGACACTGAGTTTTCCTAATAAGAACAAAAACGATTTACTAAGAAAACAGAATGTTCTTTCCACAAGTTTAACTTTGGACAAATTCTGAAAACCGAGAGCATATACTTTATTTGGGATAAGACTGATGGATTTGGGACACTGTGAAGCTATTTCTCATTCTTTAAGGATTTGAAGACTTCCCTGTCTGCTTTATTGGAGCACAGTGGAGGAAGAAGCTGTGGGTTATCTTCCATGTTCATGGCTCCAGTTTATTCAGATCTTGTGCTGGAATCTCTGCTGGATGGAATTACCAGTTATTGAAACTCACAACCACCTGATAAAAACATTACATAAGTATCTATGATAAAAATAGTCTGTAAGTAACATTGCTCGGTAAAAATGAGCATTCTACTCTGTGCCTAAAGGGCCTTGGGAACTTGATTTCTTTAAAAAAAAAAAAAAACAGTTTTCACATGGACAACGCATATGATAAACCATTACAAGTGCACATTTTGATGCATTATGAGATATATTTTTGAAAAAAAACATTTTAATTAAAACACATTTCATGTGTGTGTGTATGTGTTTATCTGTTCATGTAACTGCAAACTTATATGCATACTCTGTATGTTTATATGAAAACCTCAGGCTTTCTTCTTCAGAAGATGTCCACCTTGTTTGATTTAGGCATCCCATTTGCCAGATCATAGCCTTGGCATCTGCCTGTCTCTGTCTCCCAAGCACTGGGATCATAGACTTATCCCACCCTGCCCAATATTTTTAATGTTTGTTCTGGGGGGTCAAACTTAAGGTGTATAGCTCATTCCTTGACTCAGCCATCCCTCCATACCACAAAGAATATTTTTATCATTCCAAATTTCTCCCCAATGAGCACTCTAATTAATCCTCACCTCATATCTATATAGGGTTAGTTTTGACTTTTCTAGGACTTACTCCAGTAGAAGCAGTCTACATGTACTTTTTCAAATTTAGGTTTATTTCACTTCAGATAAAGCTCTTTAGACTATATTCTTTGTATGTTCTGATGCTTCAACTCTTTTTACCACAAAAGAATATTCCACTTTATTGACATGCTAAAATTTTCCCATTAGTCTGCAATGGACTGGACATTTCTATTGTTTCTAATATGGGGCTATTACAAATAAAACTGTATATAAATGTAAGGTTTTAAGTGGACATAAATTTTTATTTCAAACTAATGATAGAATGACTCACTTAGGTTATGTTCATTTTGTAAGAGTCAAACAGTTCTCAGAGAGGTCAGACCATTTTCACACTTATGTATTATTTACATTCCCATCAGAATATCATAGTTACATTAGGTAGTCAGTTGTTTTTAAGCTCATGACAATCTAAATCACAAGAATCAAGTTCCTGTGATGCTATGGAAAGGAACAGTGTTTAAGTGGTTGAAAAAGAAGCTTTAATTTAGGTTTTCTCTATTTTTGTAAAATTGTATGAAGGTGGTGAATGTATATCACCATTATACAAGTGACCACGATGACCAGGAGAATGTGTCAGATCCCCTAGAACAGGAGTTGCACATGGGTGTGAACTGTCCAAGAGAGATACAGGGAACATGGCCCTCTGGAAGAACAGCAGGTGTTCTTAACCACCGAACCACCTCCGAAGCCCCAATAGCTGACTTCTGAAAAGACTGCTCATAAGTTTTTAATAGAATATGACTTAAAGCATAACCGGTGAGAGAGGAAGTGATTTGCATTCTCTCCGGCTGAGAGGCAGGACATTAATGAGTAGTGTTGGTCATAGAACTATGATAGAGATTAAGAGTGACTTTAAAACTCATCATATTTCCAACCTCCATCTGATGCCGGTTGCTCACTTATGGTGGGACTTAGACTAAGTCAGTCTCAATGCTCCGAGGCAATATTTTTGTGTGTGTGAGAATGCTACAAGCAAGAAGGAGAACACTGGCAAGCTGTATAGACACCAAGTCTCTGCCCCACACCACTTGACATTCAGTCCCAGTCTAGAAGCAAGACCTCATGGCACATCATAGAATCAGAGGAACAGATACAACCCATCAATTCAGAATGGAATAGCTAGAAGCTCTAGATGGAAAAGAAACTTCTTGGCATAGAGAGGATTATGGTTTAGTGGGTAAAATGTTTGCCATGCAAGTGGCTAGGTAGACAAGCCAATTCAGTGGTCTCTAGGTTCAAGTGAGATACCCTACCTCTGTATATATGAAAGAGAGAGAGAGAGAGAGAGAGAGAGAGAGAGAGAGAGAGAGAGAGAGAGAGAGAGAGAGAGAAACTGAGAACAACTGATTCCAACCTCTGGTCTTCACATACATGTCTACACGCATGTGCCCTCACTCTACAAACATACATACATCCATATATGTAAACCATACATATATGTAAAAACAAAACATATATATGAAAGAAAAGGGATTTGGTTTGCTAGCCAGGAGTCTTTTTCAGCCATGTTGAATTAAATACCATTAAGAGCTCATATTAAACATATCACAAGTTGTAGCATAGAGAGGAGGAAAACATATAAACAGCATATTTACAGAGAATATAGAACCATGAACATGAAAAATTAATGGTATATCTAAAAGCTAAGAAATCAGAATACTTGCTGGTATGTACCTGTTCTTTTTCGCATTGCCTGCTGAAGGGTAAATGGCACACTGCTTCTTATACACACACTTCGCTTCTAGTGTTACTATATATAGTTAGGTTTTGTGTAAATCGTATGGTTTTATATCAAACAGTGAGCAAGAGGTTTCTAATGTCTAAAATCTTGATTTGAAATCCAGGGTCTAAAAAATACCCTTTTCTGATGCCCTTGCTTGCTCAAACTATAGCTACAGATTTCAAAACCTTAAAATGCACGAACAAGCCTGAAGCGGTTCATGGTCCCAAGAAGGTGCTATAAAAAATAAATGGAAGTACAAAAAAATTTTAATGGCAATTAATATTTAACACTTTTAGTGTTTTATATTGTTGTGCTAAATGTCTTGGCATTATTTTATCCAACTGTTTCAAAATTCTTTAAAAGAAGTACTTTTTTACCCCAGTCCATTTTAAAGCTAAAGAAACAAATCACAGAGAGGATTGTCTAGGTTGGGCATCTGAAAAATAAAAGAACTTTCTAGTAAACAAAACAAAAATATCTTTCTTGCAATGGAAAGAGGATGTCAATGCTCTGACTTGACAAATAGCCTCCATCCCTGACATAGGAGGAGAAACTTCTGGCCCCAAAGAAGTCAACACTGTACCAACAGATCTCAGGTCAGCACAACTGCATGTGGAAATGGCTGACTCTTGGAAAAGCAACACAATTTACATTTAACATTTCCCAACATGGGAAGCACCTTATGTGTGTTAGGTCAGTGATTCTTCATAATACTCTGGAGGGGAGGAGGGCACGCTAATTTTCTTGAAGAAAGACAGAAAAGACAATGTCATCCAACTAGTTAAAGTGGCTTCAAATTCCTAAAAAAAACAGCACCACATATGTCAGAGCCATCACTGGTCTACCTTTTGCTTCTTAGAACTCTTCCTTCCTTAGCTGACAGAAAAACTGATGGTAAAGATATGGCTTCCTAAATCCTGGCTGACATTCTGTGGATACACAATTTAAATGTACTAGCAGCCATTAAAGGATACTACCTCAGAACTAAACTTCATAACAAAAGTTACCATCATAAGTCTTTTTAATAAATCCTATGAAGTAAGGACTAGAGTTTGCCTATTTTATGGTACAAGAAACTATAATTATAGTACACACACACACAAACACAAATCAGTAAAATTTTCTACTTCCCACTACAAATACAGTTTCCCAAATATAAGTAGAACACCCTCATCTATATTTGTATTGTAACAAAGAAGGTGGAACACAAACTGGCATTATAAACTTACAACCTATACACCAAGTTTCTTTATCACCCACTAGCAAAAACCTATAACAACACAGATCAGATCATCCATCTTGAGCAAAGGGAAGTATAGGCATACATATTTTGCAACTTACTTTTAATAAGAATTCAACCTCTCCTCTAGCCAACCATCCAGCAGAGATAGTAGCAAGGAAAAGTTATTAGGTTATGGGGGAAGTAGACCTGTTCCCCAATAGTTCTTTGGGGATGAGTTCAATCTTCTTTCTCAGGAGTTCTGCCCAGTAGCAAACACCAAATATGACTCAGCAGCTGCAGACTAACCCTCTAGACAGACAGATACCACACGTGAACCAGAAGGTACAGGCCAGTCCTTTCGGAAAGCAGACACCAGGCATGAACCAGCAACTGTAGTTCAATCCTGAAGAAACTGCAAGGCAAGGCCTCAGAAGCAGCAAGCTGTTGCAGGAACCTTGCGGGCAGTTCTTGGCTGAGTTTCTCTTAATAGCAATGTTACTACAAGTTGAACTCAGTAAAGCTATGTAAGGCGAACCAATACATTTGTATCATTAATTAAGAATAGCAAGGCAGAGCAAACCAAACCAACACTCAGTGATTATCTCTCTTGTCTGTGGATTCATATTTATAGTCCTTCATCCTGGGCCCTTTTATGTGTTTGCTAGATCAAAACATGTTTTCACCTGTGCCTGCTTCAGGAAAACATTCTTTCCCAAGTGTGCTCCAGCAAAACATTCTTTTACCTGTGTGTCCGGAAAAACGCCATTTGGCATAACTAACTTTCCAAAGAAACTAGAAGTTTCCACTTCAAGGAAGCCTCATCTCAAGTGATCCACAAGAAGAGCATGACCCCACCCATACCCACAATTTCAGTTTGACTTGAGTCTTTTAGAACTTCCATACTGTAATTTAAACAGAAGTCTTTAGAAGCACAGAGTAGATAGATGACAAAAAAAAAAAAAAAAACAAAGAAACACACTCATGTACACACACACACATACACACACACCTCTCAAATGTAAAGGATACAGAATGAGATAAGTTTACAATAGCATACATGTGTGTCACTTTCCCTAATGTAGAATTGTCTCATTTTAGACCTTTCAGCCAAATAATACTAAGTCTACTCTGATTTCTATACAATAAAGTATCAAGTGTAGGGAACAGGAGGCCTGTTTGAATGTAGCTTTCTTTAAATAAACCCATCTTGTCTGGTGGGTCTACAAACGGATGGTTGAGACAGAGAATCATTTATCATGAAGGAGATGTAACCTGATGGCAAGAGACATGATTATAGTAATTATCTACCACCGATATGAGATTCAACATTAGCTAGCCATCCTGCATTGTAATTCTTTATAAACTGGCAGCTGTGTCTGGAGAAAAGATGAACTTGTAGATATACCTTTAACAGCTATGTTGATCATGTCAACTATTATGAACATATCAGTTAATTAATATATAAATCTTTTTAGCTGCATTATAAGGCTAATGTTTGTACATCTCTCATGATGTTGCCTTAAGGAATAACTTTCTGAATACCTAATATGTGCTTGAGACTTAATAACCAGTCAATCTGTGTGTATTATCCTTAGCTATCCTTAGGACCATGAAATGTATATGATAACTCCACATCACCTAATAATGACAATCAAAGAAACCAATCATCTCTAAGAAGCTAAATGATGTGTGGAGTCAATGACACTTGACAAATAATAAATAGTGATTAACTAAATTCAGTTCAGTAAACATTCATTAATTTCATAATATATGCAAGCCACACAGCTAATCACTAGATGTGCAAAATTATAAACTATCAGAGATAAAAAGAAACTTAAAACATGACCTGATTTAATGCCCCTGACAGTTTAGGAAGGTAGTGAGCTTGGCTCTAAGCTAGCTTTTATGTAGACTGAGCTCCATCACCTTTGAAGTGTACATCCTGGGAAGTAAGGACCAAACACCTGCCACCCTCCGTGTACATTAAGTAGCCTGTACAGCGAAGTACAATCAGATTCTCTTAAATAGTTTTATTGTCACAAAAAAAAAAAAAAAAAAAAAAAAAAAAACTCGGTAAGATAACGTAAGGAAAAACAAGAAAGAAATGTGGTGGTTATTGTCATCTATAGCCCTAGCAAGTCTATTTACTTTACTAGGAGATGTATATAAAACATGAGTTCAAGGCTGAGTCTGATGTAGACAGAGATTTTGGAATGTCTACTCTACTGGATCCGACTGTCTTCAGTCATGATTTGGAATTCGAATACTGCATGAAACATAGTGAAGCTGCTGAGATAAAAAGCATGGCCTGAACATGTTAAGAGAAGACTGACAAATTCAGGCTCACTCTCTCAGACATGTCAATCTGTCAATATGGGGACAACATGGCTGACAATCAATTCATGGAAAGGTTGTATGTTTGTATAAAGACAGGAAATTTGGGGTAACTTTAAGATATACCAAATTCACATGTGCTCTCTCTCTCTCTCTCTCTCTCTCTCTCTCTCTCTCTCTCTCTCTCACACACACACACACACACACACAAAAATATACCTCGAGAGGGAAGTCTTCAGTCAGATAGAGATCTTCTCACTCATTATCTTGGTGGTACCCATGAAAGCTCTTAGCACCTAAGCCCTCTGCCAAAAATGAAAGTTTGAGTCTAAAAAGTCCTTTCCATTTTCCTCCTGGCCAGTCTTGGATAAATTTATTTCCATCTATCAATTTCTGTTTCCTGGTGTTTCATTAGAGCAGTGAACAACAGGAACCTTGGATGTGGGGAATGGGACTTTCATGGGCCCTTGAAGGGATTTTTGTAAAAACTCCAGGGGCCCAGCCTCACTGTAATGCAATCTTATTCACACTAAAACAAAACAAAAGCTTTAGCAATAGAAAAATGGTCTTTTAATTGGATCACCCCGCAGGGATTCCAGAAATCCTTACAGCACTCTTCCTTCCAAACAAGAGCTCTCCAAAGCATAAGAATAAAAAGTAGCAAAAATTCTTGGCAGAAAAAAAAATAATTGAATGATAACGTGATTGGATTAGAAGGATCAACTTTTGTCTCCTTTTAATTAGATTACTGTGGACACTATTTTTATCTTGTAATTCACTTTTTAAGTGACTTATTTATCAAAGAATGGATCATTCAGACGATTAGTTGTAAGCTTGTACTTCTTTAGGTCCAAGGCTTCCTGCTTCTCTCTAACCCCGCCTACGTCACTCAGGATAGCTAATGCTAACCTTTGAGGCAAGGCTTTTAAGAAATTTCTGTTCCATGCTTGCAGAACATCGGATCTCAGCCATTGCTGGCTCAGCCAGACCTTGTGGCAGAACTGGGCAACTAAAACATCTATTGCAAAAGTTGTCTCTTACAATATAATTGTGGTGGGTGGGAGGAATCCTGCCTTGCCCCCCGGGACTGAAGTTCTCAGTAATTTTCTTAATATATTACCCACTCAGGGACATTAACCTAGTGCGCTGTCTAATTTTATGTCAGCCTGACACAGCTATTGTATCTGAGAGGAAGAAACCTCAATTGAGAAAATGCCTGCATTAGATCAAGCTGTAGGCAAGCCTGTATGTGAAGCTGTAGGCTGTGAAAGGTATCCTGGTTACAGGTCAAGATGAGGTTGAAACCCCGATGATGCTAAGGGATGGTAGGAGGTTCCCTAAAACTTTCAGGTAACCAGGCTGCGGTTCCGAGCCACAACCCTCCATAGATTTGTGGCCATCAGTCCACAGGTGAGGATGTGACCACAGGTCATGTAGGCTCAGGACACATCTTCATTATAATTAAGTACCTAAAGGCCTGTAGGCTTAGCCAATTAGCCATTCTTCTCGGACATTCTGAAGTTGGGGTATGATTTTACTCATTCACTTTCCCCATGACAGTAAAGGTCTTGAAACCATTGCCTCTTCCATCCGTACCCACCGGGAGCTGTAGAGAAGGCCTTCCCCTACAGAATGGCAGTGTAATCTCCCATAGAAGGCCTCTCTATGTTCCCAGCTGCAGCCACCAATAAGCCCATACCTACAGCCCATCTCTGACAAGACAAGGACTCCCCTGAGAGACCAGCTAGAGCTCCCCCACTTCTCGCCCCCCCAGCCTCCCCCCGCTTCATTCTCAGCTCTTCTATCTGGGTGTCCATGAGACGGCCCCGGGGACGCCTGATCGAGCTCCCACGTCTCCGAATGTGCTTCCCCACCCCTGGAGCAGTGGGTTCCCTACGGCTGCCCTATTGCCAGACACCTGCCTGGCAAGGCATAAGGTAAGCAGGGTCCAACTTCCTGCCCTCCCCCAGTGGCCGGAGCCCTACGGCAGCGCAGAAGTGGTACCCCCACCATTAACCTACACCTGTAGGGAATTTTCTTAATTAGTAAGTGATGGGGGAGAGCCCACCTCATTTTGGGTGGTACCTCCCCTGGGTTAGTAGTCCTGGGTGCTGTAAGGAAGCAAGGATAAGCAAGCCAAGAGGAACAAGCCAGTAAGCAGCACTCCTCCGTGGCTTCTGCATCAGTTCCTAGATCCACGTCCCTGTCCTGTCTGAGTTCCTGTCCTGACTTACTTCAAGGACAAACAGTAATATGAAAGTGTAAGCCAAATAAACCCGTTGCTCTCCAACTTACGTTTGGTCGTGGTGCTTCATTATAGCAACAGTAACCATAACTAGGACCCTTTGCTTCAGACTTACAGCTGGATTGCAGTTGTTGCCTGATAAGCAATAATAAATACAAACCCAATATCACATGGGCAAGAAATGTAACTATGCTTTCCTGAATCCAGTTTCTATCCTGAGCTTCCTATGTGTGGTACATATGGCAGCTACTCTGTCGAGGTCTCACTTTCCTCAGTGAACTCTTTAGCTCTGAGTAAGCTATAATAGAGACATGAACCCAGTTTGGCCGTGCTCTCTCTACATCCTCATCTCAGCTCATCTAAAAATCTGCCTGTGGAACATGAATATTGAGCCACAAGGCCACATTTTCACCACAAAGGTGTAAAAAGCATTTTGATCTATCATTTCTTTGCTATTATAAGTAGTGTGTGTGTGTGTGTGTGTGCGTGCGTGCGTGCATGTGTGTGTGTGTGTGTGTGTGTGTGTGTGTGATATTACAGAGATGGACACAGCACATTTCTGTTCTCAAGTTCCTTTTATCTGTCTCAGAATATTCTCTCCCTGTCTAGAATTCTGAAGAAGCCAAGTCTGGGCCATCTTGTCTGCAGCTAATCCTGGGCCAACTGTCTATTTCCCCTGTGGGTGAATAATGTTTGATGTATTCTCTGGGTGGTGAAAAGAGATGTGACTGCATCTTTCTCACCGTCTTTTCATCATATATTTGAGCTTTGTCTTTGGAGACTGCAAAGCCATACACATCCTATTTTCTTTTGATTCAGTTGCCTCGTCCTCTTCCTTGGGGGCAGAGGTCATTTTATATTCTAGTCGCAATATCAACAAAAATGGAAGGCCTATAAAATAAGAAAAAGTAAGGTGGAAATCATATTTATATAGATATCAGCATGACATGGCGTTCCCCTTCCTATGCCCGCTGCCTGTTGACTACATCTGAATGCACTGTCTCTGATTCCCCAGACCATTATAGTTTTGCCTTAATTGATAGCAGCCTGGCAAGTGCCAGGTCTATGACTGATCTTTCTCAAAATAAACTCCAGCCTGATAGACTTCAGATGCTCCATCTGTAGATATATTTATCTGCTCGCTTCCTGCTTCCCACATGAAACCTGTAATTCAAGACAATGAGAGCTGTGTCAAGCAGTGTGCAGGAATCAAGATACAGAGATGATCCCAGACATCATGGCCTTCCCATAAGCAGCAGGATGCCTACCCTATCACTACGTATAACTGCAATCACTGCTGTCATGTGCATTAAAAAGTGAATAACAGGATCCTTGGTTTTACACACTGGAAGACTGGAACAATCCCAGTGTAACAAGTTAAATCATCCAGAGGTTTTACCTGATGTCCTGTGGAGGACAAAAGTGATCGAGAAGGGACAGACATGCACATTAACAGAGCATCAGAAGACAGGATGGCCAGAGCATGGGCAGGTAGTTGGATGAGGAATGTGTCACTTCCACTGGAGTGCGGTTGCCTGAGTTGGAACAGTCACACCAAACAGTTCTCATCTGAAGTTCTAAGCCACATCTCTGTGTGACTGTTTCACATTTCTGCCCTGCCCTTTTCTACTTAATAGATGACTTATTCAATAAATATTTTTGAGAGCTGACATTAGGGGATAGACTTTAAGAATTTAAAAACAAAAACAAACAAACAAAACCAATGTCCTCTTGCTTTCGAGGGCCCATATGTAATTACAGTTAAGTCTTCATGCTTTGGAGGCAAAGAGCCTGACTGTCAGCATCATGCCCACTGCTTGCCAGTCCTGGAACATTAGGCAAGTTACTTAAACTCTCTGATCTGGAGTTTCCAATCTTATAAAGTCAAGATATGAAGGGCAACTACTTTTTGGAATTAACGAGATTAAAAGAGATATTTTTTGTAAATCTCTTAGCATCTGATTTGGCAGATAGAAAGCAAAGATGGCATGGTAGCTTTTTTTCCTTCTTCAGTGGTTAACAAAGTAGTATGTTATCATGGAAAGGTCGCATTCCAAGCCATGGCCTCTCATATACGCTAGTATAGTTAATTGAATTATACCAGGTAATATCCTGGGGTGGGGTAAGCAGAGCTTCGGTAAACTGACACCGTTGGATTACCATTAAAATACAAAATAGATAAAATGTACTATAAAAATCTTAATTAAGGCATTGACTTTTCAAAGTAATAAACTGAAATTCCCAGCTTACAGTAAACAACCAGAAGGAAAAACAAACAACAAATCTTAAAACTCAACATTATAGCTCATATTTGCTTCCTTTCTCAGTTGATATGTTCAGCCAAAAATTATTTTCCTTCTATTTTAATACACAAACATAAGTCTGGAGAGTCCAGGCTTTGTGTAATTCCTAGTGCATGTCTGAGCATAACAATTATTCAGTAAAGAGAAGCTTGAGATAGTTTAATAACAGTCTCCAAATATGTAAGAAGTTATTACACAGAACACGATGACCAGCTGTTCCCAACTTCTACAGAGGACCAAAGAAAAATAAATGGGCTAAGAAATCACAGGGCTGACAGTTTGCAGTAAATTCACTGAAGACTTTTGCAGAGTATAAAGTCACTATAGAAACCCTTTTGAATTAGACATGGTGTTGGAAATGCAGGAAAGGGAATTCTCAACAGAGATTCAAGGATGCAAGTTCATGTACTCATTAGAAACCCATGGCTGGATGCTAGTGACAAGCTCCTCATGGTACATTGAGCTCTTAGTATATACAGAATGGTCTTCCCTCCAATATGGCTGTCTTTGAGAATAAAAGAGAAAATGAGAATATTAATTCTCAGGGGCAGGGGTGATTTTTGTCTCCCTGAGGAAATCTGCTACTGTCTTTGGATGTTTTTGATTTCTCTTCTTAGGGAGGAAAGGGGCTGTTGATATCTAATGAATAGAGATTGGAACAGCTTCTGGCTGTTCTATGATACAGAAGCCAGGACCCAATAGTCTAGTTGAATGCATGGAGGCCATGGTTGAGAAACAGTGATATGAAGAACATAATTTCTTCTACATTGTACATGTGTACATATCAGTGCCAGATTTAACCTGATAAATTGTGAGACCTTTGTTTAATAGTTAATAGCATTTATCTCTGTGTCTGAATCAAGTTAAAGATGTACCTTTACATCTACCTTGATGTGAGATATGTTCATGCGACTAGATTTAGCCAAGATGTGTGTCAGAAGTGATGTGCTTAACTTGAAGAATCAATAGGTGAGTCTCTGTTGTCCTTTCCTAGTGCTGGGACACTCATAAAACAGTGGCCATGATATAGACCTCATCCATCCCAGCCTGCCATGTTAGATGAAAGTTTCCAGAATCCCATTTGTAGGTAGATGGAAGAATATAATTTTTGAGACACAAAGTATGGTATTAGAAGATCATTTACTAGGAGTGTAGATATCATGACAAACTGGGCTCCAATACTTATAGGTTGTATAATCTTGACTAGATTACCTAAATTTTGCTGTCCTCCAGAGCACAGTGGAGTCATTACTATCTTCCTTCAGGGTTACACTTAGCTCCACAGTGAGAACACTTATTCTTGTTAAGTAGTTTCATAAATACTGACTCAATTATCATAATAGCTTGCAAAATATATCCTCATATCCCCACTGCATGGGTCAGGGAACTCAGGCATCATGGCGTTAACCATGTTGTACAAGCCACAGCACTAGCAAACAGAATGGGCAAGCTATAGAGGCTATTATGAAATGATGATGGTGGTACTGGTGGTGGTGGTGGTGGTGTTTGGGGGTGATATGGTGATATAACATGGTCATTGTGCATTGCTGTTATTTTCACACTTATTTTTACTGTTTTTCATTGTGTGTGTGTATTATGTACATGTGCATACATGCAAGCACAAGTGCACATGCATGTTCATGTGTGCATATGCAGGTGCCCTGTAAAGTCAATGGTATCAGATCATGCCAGAGCTACAGTGATCAGACATCCAATGTGGGTACTATAAATTGAACTTGCGTTTTTTGGGGGGAATAGAAAATGCTCAGTCTCTTAACCGTTGAGTCATCTCTCCAGCCCATGTAATCTTTAAAACAAGCTAACTCAGGGATTTACCACAAAGGCATGTGTTTCAGAGCCCAAATTCCAGAAACTAGGTAAGCTACATGTGGTAGTCCACATGTAGGACTGCAGTGATTCTATGGCAAGGTGAGTTGCAGAGAAAAATGAATCATGCAATGCTCACAGTAACCAACACAACTAGCTCTGCTTCAAACAATGCAGACAAGAACAACTGGAGGTAGTATTCTGACCCCAACACTCACATGTATGAATACCCACAGCTATGACTGTGTATACAACCATAATTATTATGCACACATCGTATACACACATACAACACAACACAACACAGAATAAAATAAAGTATGCTTTGTTGAGCCAGAAGAAACAAATATCTGAGCAGACTCCATTCTTTGAGAATTGAGTCTATTCAGAAAGATAAGCCATGAATTTCAGTGTTCCCAGGTGAGAGAGAATACATTAAGTGTCATATAACAACTAAAGATAAGAGCTTAGCAGCTTTATTAAATCTCCCATTTAACCCTCAGTTAACCTGAAAATTCAATTAACCAGAAGTTTTGCCATATGTTCACATTAATCAGCTTTTTATGGTATCAGTTGAACTCACTTAACCTTACTAAGCAGATGATTGCATAGAGCCTGCAGGAAGACTCGGAAGTTAGCCCCATGGCTGCATGCATCCCTATAAGAAAACAGAAGCATCACCTGGAAAGAAACATAAGACAATAAGCACATAACATGATACAGAAAGGAAGCAAGGAGAACTTGGTCTGAGGATGAAGTAGGTCACAACAGAAAGGAAATGCCACGGGCAACACTGGTGTTCTCTGGGTAACGTCTGTCAGAACAGATGGCTTTTCCAATAGATAGCTCAGAGACAGAAAAAAAGAAAGGGAGGCATGACTGTTTATGGAAAGCTGATTGTGAGGATGGATGGACAACCCCTTACCGAGCCCATAAGCATGATTAGAAGGTATACTTGAACTAAAACAGTCATAATGTCTAAGGCCTATGCGAAGAACACAGGGGGGCTGCCCTGGAGAGTTCTCTCTCTTCCTGCTTTTTTCCTCTCCAGGAAAATCGAAACCACTCTTTAAGACTCAAATCAAATCCTCAGAAACTTCCCATAAATGCTGCACCTAAATTACTTTTGTAGATTCACATACTCCTTTGTTTATAGATTCCCTGTAATTGCATTTATATCATAATGCAATCAATACACTAAGTGTCAATGAGGGTAAAGGCATCTATCATCTGGGGGTGGTCTTTACATGGTGTGTCCAACCTCTTGATATTGTGACAGACCATTAAAGTGGAAACTTGTGGGGTTTTTTTGGAAAGTCGGTTATGTCAAATGATGTTTGTGCTGGGGCACACAGGTGAAGGGCTATTTTGCTGAGGCAAACATATGAAAGAATGTTTCGCTCAAGCAGACACGGGTGAAAGAATGTTTTGCTAAGGCAAACATTTGAAAGGATGCAGGACATTAAGAAGGAATATAAATATGACGCAACAATGGACAAAGCTAGATGGTATGGGTACACCTTGCTATTCCTTACTGGTAAATGTTTGTCATGACTTCACAGAGGGAAATTCACCAAAAAACTTCTGGTGGTTTCCTGGAGGTCTCTTACCACCTCCTCTGACTTGGGCCAATTGGCAGAGTAAAGCAGAAGTTTCTGAATGTGTCAGCTGATACAGACTCAGGTGGAGTTTTGTTAAGACAGACTCAAATGGTGTTTTGCTGAGGCAAGGCCCGTGGGAGGACACATGATGTTTGGAGGGAGTATAAATAGGACTCAATGAACAGTGACAAGGCAGGGGTGGAGAGATGTGCAAAGCTAGCTTTGCAACTTTTCTTGGTCCCTAGTCTTCACTGATCTCCACTTCATTGAGAGAGGTCTGGCAGAAACCTCCTGGCATCCCTGCTGTTCCTGGTCACTCCTGCTGTCACCAGAGGCCTGGCTGTTCCTGCTAGTTCCTGTTTGTTCTCCTGAAACAAATGAACAGAACTGCTGTTAGTCCCGACAGTTGTGGATTGAAATTCACCCAAGGAAATACTTCTAAGCAGCATACAGCAGAAGCTCATGGCTCTTCTGGACTGACATGTCACTGATTCATGAACGCCATGCTGCTGGCTCATCTCTGGACTCATAGAGAACCAAAGACAACCTGGCTACATAAGACCATGTCTCAACACATAATGATTTTAATAAGCTTGGGATCTTATTTTGTACAATATTCATGGCTATTCTAGGCTACATGTGGCTCAGGAGTCATTCACTGGACATGCTTATAATGTCCTTTCATTCTGCTATTTGAGCCATGTTAGCCATGTTAGCCATGTTAGCCATGTGAACCATGTGAGCCATGTCATATAATCCAAACGTATTCAGTGTGTGTGTGTGTGTGTGTGTGTGTGTGTGTGTGTTTCATGGTGAATGTTATGGTATTCCATCCATTGCATTTGTAAATAAGAAAGTAAGACTGACTTAAGAGGAAATTTTTCAAACACCTAAACAAATGCACGAAATTTCAAATAAGTATAGAGAGAATAAGATGTAAAAAATTAGGTTTCTCTTCAATAGGACAAATTCTTTTTTGTTTTGTTTGTTTGTTTTTGCTCTTTTTAAATAGGACAAATTCTATTGGCATGTAGCAACAATGAACCAAGAGGCCACCAACTGGACTGATATCTCTCATTCTATGAGCGACCATGTCAGCAGTTCCCCTGAAGCATGCACATTGGAGACTTCTTTTTAACCTGATGCAGCTATAGTGCACATACAGAGGCCTCATTCTTCTGGACATTTCATTCCTTCATTTTAGCACTTCTAATGGTTGTGATGATGTCTGCTTTGCCAGCCAGAAGCAGACTGTGATCTTCTTTGTCCCAGAACTAAGTTATCTTGTCCATCTTAAACTACACATAGGAGACTGTCTCCCACACTAGTTTTGGAAGGACAACCTTAAGAACAGGTTATGAAGGCTCTCATGCTTAAGCAAGGAGAAGTGGAGTTTGACCTTCCATGAGAAATCAATAGTTACTTGACCTGGAATGGCCTTGCTGAACTCCAAAGCCCCTAAAATTTCTGCAGACTTAAGTTTTTAGGAAAGTGAACATCCTGCAAATAAATCTGGGGTTGAGTCCACCACTGTAGATCAAGATCACTCTCACTTCCAGTCACTCTCTTCAGCTAACCATCCTGCCTGCAGGACCTCCTGTGACTCCCCGTGCCGGGCAGTCTCTGATAGATATTTGTAGATTGAGGAAGGAAAAATTTAATTTCAAAGAGAATTTTTTTCTTCCTTCCTTCCTTTCTTTCTTTTTATTTTTATTTATTTTTTTTGAAAAGCATCAAGATATACCTCCCATCTGCCTGGAATTGTTAATGCATAGTTCACATATTTTTATTTGTCCAGCGAGTTGTAGCACATACCACATAAATGTACATTGGGAAGGAACTCTGATGGTAGCTTAGACTCTAAGGTGGCAGTGCATGCAGCGATTCGGCAGCTCAGTGTTGTTGTGATCACTTGTAGTTATGGGGATTTGTGGGCTTTGAGATTAAGCGAGCAAATGAGCCCCTGAATGGGTACCATCCGAAATGCACATGTTCCAAATGTTACAGAGGAAACCTGAACCAAGTCCACAGTTTATATTGCAACATGTGCCTTTGTGAGTTACAGCTCTTTCTGCCTCTGACCGTGTCATTGTCACCTTCTCGTTGAAAGGCTTTTTTATTACCAGACATCTTCTCCATCTATGGAGTATTCAGAGACATCGTTGACAAGGAAGTTCCAAAATGATAAATTTGACGTTATAATTTCTGTCACTGTGAACAACACTGAGATGCAGAAATGCTTCGTGCAATTCAACCTTAGAGTCTAAGCTACTGTAAGAATTCCCTCCCAATCCACATTGATGTGATATTACAATCTCTTCATTAGACCAATGGAAATATGTGAACTGTACATTAATAATTCCAGACAGTTGGTCCTAGAGGTGTATCTTGGTGCTTCTCTATAAAAGGACAGTAAAAAAAGAAAAATTCTCTTTAAAATTAAAGTTTTCCTTCCCCACTCTACGAATATTTATCAGAGACTGCAGGGTAAGGGGTCCTGCAGGCAGCCTTTCTTTAAGCAACAGTTCAGAGACATTAGCAAGATAACATTCTTTTATCTTGTATTTCACATCACTGACAAATGCAGCTCAGCTGATGTGATTTGCCCAGGAAGCCATTCCCAGTAAAGGACACTATGGAGAGGAAGAAGGGAATAGTTCCTGGGTGACAGCTACTCTTAGCACCTGTACTGGCCCTTCCCACTTGGAATAACTTCCTTCTGCCTACAGAGATTCTCAGACTGGATTTTTAAATATATAAAAGTAAAAATATCTGAGGCACTTTAGGCTTTTGAGGCAGTTCAATAATAGAATGGTGCCCAAGCAGGAAACCAACATCCATTTATAAGAAAACTTAGGAGAATCTGTTTTCCATTTGTCATAAGGAGAGTTATTCTGGCCTGGGTGCTTAAATAATTCACATTCTCCCACTGAGCACAGTGAGAATGCAAAGTACAAAAGTCTTACTTTAACCAAGCAGCAGGGATGCCAGTACCAAGGCCATGAACATTCCCTGGCCCAAGACCAGAGGGAAGGAAGTTTGGTTTGCGTTAGACACTTGGAACTGCCTTTAACCTTAGGGAATCTTCAAACTTGGAATGGGTATATGAGAGGTGGAGAACACCTCTGATGGCCTCCATGGGAGTAGAGGAGGGTTACAGTGGAGTGTCTGCCAAGTTCATAGGCAGTCTGGAAAATCCCTTTATTCCGAATGTCGGGCCTCCTAAATCATGTTTATGTAGAGGGAAAGTAAGTGTCATGCAGTCTTTTCATGGGCTTTGGAATAACTGTAAATGTTGTGTTAGAAGGTGGCTGAAATCGGGACAGGTCATACCAAGTCAGCACAGCTCCCTAAGAAGACGTTTATTGGGGGAGGGGGGATCGGGGAAATGGAGGAGGAGTAAGAGGCTAAGAAGGAGCAAGAGGTTGGGGTGTCTGCCTTTTATTTGGACTGTGATGTAATTTCTCACACACCACTACAGACAGGTGAGACATGTAAGTGCTGTGTACAGGTGAGGTGTATGTTGCAAATGTGTGGCGGTTGTCATAGCAACAGTCGCATGAGGGTCCTTGTCATCTAAGGGTGACATCATTACTGAATTCAGAGGCGATCAGTGACCAGCTTCTGATGCCAACAGTAAAATTTTGGTCAACCAGTAAACACAGCTCAAAAACCAGATTTATCTGCTTCCAGAAAACCACGGTCTAGCCAACTTAGTAAGACCCTCTCTAAAAATAAAAGCAAAAAGTCCTGAGAATATAGCTCAGTAGAGAGTGATCTTTGTATATACTCAAAAGCTTGTGTTCAATCCCCAGAACTATAAAGACAAAAGGAAAAAACAATTCTAAAAAGATTGCACGTAATTCTAAAATGATACATAAGAGAAATAGAAATAATTTGTATTTAAAAGTACATTAGACTTTTTTATTTTGATTTATTTTTTCTCTCTTGTATCACACTACACCCAGTTTCACCACCTTCTTCTCCTCCCAGACCCCCACTCCATCCCCCGTCTCCCCCAGATACACTTTGCACTACAGAGAATTTTCAGTATTTGGTACTGAGTAAACAGGCTACCTGGGTAAAGAGAAATTTAAACGGGAAGCTCCCTTTTACTAGAAACAAATGTGGAGTCTAAATAAGGAAGTGCAATCACCACTACTTCTAGAACACAGAGGAGAAAGATATATGTTCAAATCCTGTGGCACATAAAGGCATTTTACACAAATCTCAGAAGCATTTAGGCACAAAAATTGATAAAATGTGCTTTATTACTATAACAATTTTTATTATTAAATGATGCCATTAAGAAAATAAAACTGATCAGCAATGGACTGGAGGTGTTTAGTACATTTAAATTAAAAAGGGTCTCATATCTCAAGTGTTTTTAAGTTACCAATATTTAAGATAATTGTAGACAATGGAAAAATAGACAAAGGAGTTAGCAGGCACTGGTCAAAGAGGATGAAATGGTCAAAAACACATAAAAATATAATTAGCCTTATTAGTAACCAAGGAAACAAAAATGACAACCACAGTGGAAAACTAGGACTATTTTCCAGAATGACTAAAAATAGATCAAATGTACCAAGTGCCAGAGAGGAGGAAGCCCTGGGAACCCTGCTGTATAAGTTGGTCCACCAACGCTGAAAAAGATACATCTACCAAAATCAAAACACACACCTAGGCAGTGATTTAGCACTTCTTCATGATACTATTGATGTGAACATGCATGGAATGATGTGTAGAATCACAGAAGCATGGTGCATAAGATTTAAACAAACACAAAATCATATCTTCAATAAAAGAAATATTGGACTCAAAAAAAAAGCAGAAACAAACTAAATGCCACTGGTGATAAAATAGATACACCATGTTTATCCGAAGACAGCATGGATGGGTGTAATCACTATGAAAGAAAGAACTCACCAGATTATTCCATTCAGTGTTAACTGAACATTGGAAAAATCACAACTTTCAATGATTACCAATGTGTATGATAAGCAGAAATAAAAAAATGCATTTGCCACAAAGTTTAGGACAATATCTATACAGAAGAACCCAATTGGTCCTTCTGCAGGAGAAGCATACTCCATTTGCTGTTCAGGGTGCTTCTCTAGGCACTTGCAGTGTTAATTAAGTATCTCATACCTTAGACACAACAATTGACAGGAAGCAACTTCAGGTGGTAGAGGTTTATTTTCAACACTATTCTAAGGTTCTTGAAATTTAAAGAAACCTCTTAAGTGTGAGCCCTTTTAAAATAAATAAAAATTAAAAAATTATATATTCTAACATACAATGGCATAGAATAAATGGTTAGGCTTTGAGTTTATTTTTTTACAGAAATAGAATAAATGAAAAGGTGATGTGTTGGCACGTGACAATTGTTTTCCTTTAAAATGAGTTTAATGTATTTTATTGAAATTGATTTGCTCTAACTACTACTAAACAATGAATCCCATAAAATAATGAGGTCTATTCACTTTAAATTATCACTAGTAGTTTATATTATAATATTGTTAATTTCTGTTTGAAAACTTTCATAAAACTTCATGCATAACAAATGGCAGCCTCCTTGCTCCAATCTTTCCTGCACATCCCTTCTCCCTTTCACATTCATCGCCTGTTACTCTTCAGTTATTGTTATATATGTGTGTAATGAATGTATAAATGAAAAAAAAATCTTCAGCAACATTCCTCGTAACTACTCTGACCTCATCTTTAACTGCAGTCTACCTCCTCTTTTGTAAAACTGCATACAAACTTATGCCTCTACAATAGTAACAAGATTTATCTTATTTTTTCTGACAAAGGTGCATTTTTATATCTTATTTTTCACTGTGAATTTGGCTAAATGCAATGGGCAACACTCACGCCACAGCATAAATGTTATATTATTTTGAAATTTCCTCTGCCAAAGAATTCAGTCTATTAATTTTGAATTCAGCCTTGCTTAAATTTTCAGGACACAGGGATAGTGCAGCCAGACTCTTCCAGGATGTAACCCAAGTAAATAGCCTCTTGTCCAGTTCCTAATAGAGTCCTTGTTCCTCAGTGAAACCTGTGCGCCAAAGCTTTACTGTCTGTGTCCCCATAAGCATTCTGGTCTTCTGAACTCCCTCCAGAATGATGCATTAAACTATGCTAACATAATCCAGTATTTCTCTCATACGAAACTCCAAATGATTCTATATTCTTTTCACAAAGCATTTCCAAATCCCTGGAAACCAAAATAGTTACATTGTATGTAGAAGGACTTGACTTCTCAGAACTAGTTTTCTCGATTAGTTGCTTTGATAATTGATGACAGAACAACTGATAGGAAGGAACGTAGAGAGAATTTCCTCTGTCTCATAGATTGGGGGCAGGTGGCCTATCATGGAACAGAAGGTAAGGCAGTGTGTAGTTCCTAGCGATGGTAAGGTAAGAAATTGTCTTGCTCAGATCTTCGTAGACTCCATAGAATAGGGAGCAGAAAGCGGGAGTAAGTCCCTCTGTATAAGCCCAAGGTCCACCCTTAATGATCCACTCATTCCAGCAAATCTCTAGTTCCTGCTAATCCCACATTCTCCCAAAGATGGTGCCATCAGCTATGAGCTAATTTTTCAAACATGTAAGCTTTGTTAAGGTGGGGGAAAGAGGGAGGGATCAATTCACATTTGAACCACAGGAATTGATTCATATTGATTACTTAGGCTACACATTTTTATTAAAATCTCTCTCTGTGTGATCTGTTTCCCACCCCACCACCACAAAGGCTAATACTAGAGCAATTCCTTTCCAAGTATCTGTAAGTCACTTTCACTGATTACATACTATGTGCTGGATATTGTACTAAGAGTGTCACAGTAATAGTCCACTCAGTCTTAAAGCAACCCTAGAAGGTACACACTATTCTTATCCGTATTTTAACAAAAGAATGTGGGATGTAGTGGTTCTCAGCTTTGGCTTCACCAAGTAAATCAGAATCCCTTAGAGGCAGCACTCAAACATCGCCATCTTTTCTATTCTAAAACATGGTCAAGCTGAAAAACAATGAGACTTAGCCAGAAGAGCAATAAGGGGTTTTATTTTTCCCCCAATATGTTCTCCATATACTGGAGTTAAAACCCAGACCATCTGATTTATGATCTGTGCTCTGACCTATCACCCTATACTCCCTTTTTAATACTTGAGATACCACTTCTCTGTAAAATACCCAGGAAGAATTAAGAGAACGCTGGCAAGGATCCTGCTTCTCAGAATGGCTATAGTCAACCTGTGAGATTGGAGCTATGCTATGAGCGAGGCTGAAGGATGTGTGAGAAGCAGAGACATGTTTCAGGTCATTCTTCTGACCATGCAGTGACATGGATGTGCTGCATCTTAGAGAACAACTTTCCCCTACAGTAGAGAGAGGACAGAGTGTGGGGAGGGGTAAGAACAGCCATGACATAAAGAAGAGGGTTTTACTGAATTAACTCAAGATTAGGAATAGAGGGCCAAACTGGAGAAATGATTCAGTGATGGAGAGCATCTGCTGTCCCTCTAGAAGACTGGAGTGCAGTTCCCAGGACACATGCTCTATGGCCCACAACCACCACTATTCCAGCGCCAGGAAATTTACCTCCCTCTTTTGGCCTTTGTCCATGCATGCACACACGCACACACATGCAAAATAAAGTATATCATAAGAATGATGCCTTAAAAGAACCATTTGTAGGTCTATGTGAAAGGACAAATGTTGATCTAACAAAATGCTGGGAAGAGGAAGAAAAAAAGAGTCCAGGGTGGCATTGATACAAGGAATAGAACCGAAGGTGGAGGAAAAGGAGGATAATGACTGAGAGAAAGACATTGAGATCCACTGACTGTAGAAAAATGAAGTGGCAGCTGAAAATGACAATCAGTGTTTATGGAGAGAAGTGGTGGTGGGAGTCAGTTTCAGCCATCATCGTGTGTGGTAATGGTGGTGGGAGTCAGTTTCAGCCATCATCGTGTGTGGTAATGGTGGTGGGAGTCAGTTTCAGACATCATCGTGTGTGGTAATGGTGGTAGGAGTCAGTTTCAGACATCATCGTGTGTGGTAATGGTGGTGGGAGTCAGTTTCAGACATCGTGTGTGGTAATGGTGGTGGGAGTCAGTTTCAGACATCATCGTGTGTAGGCACAAGTGAGACTCCGAGAGGGCAAGACCACCTGAGCCACCACTGTCCTCTTAGTGCATGCCTCTAATTCTTGTTTGTCAAACTACATATTTTCTGGAACCTCATTACATTGATGGCTTCAAAAGTATGTAGAGAAAAGAGATGGCTAGCCTATTCCACACCTTGCAAGCTAGTTAGTCCTTAAAAAAGTTTTTTAATCTCTTTGAATCTCAGTATCCTTGTCTGTAAACTGATGTCATGATTCAGATATCTTTCACAAATTTGCTCCAAAGATTGTTTCACAAATATTTAAAGTTGTGATTATTAATATGTTATTCCTTTTTCCAGCAAGAAAAACCAAAGCACATAATTCAAAAATTGTCTTTTGAGCTAGAGAAATGAGCTGAAAGGGTTTGCAACCCCATGGGAAGAATAAAATTATCAACTAACCAAATCCACCACAGCTCCCAGGGACTAAAACCCAAACCAATGAGTTCAAATGGAGAGACTCATGGCCCCAAATGCATATGCAACAGAGGATGGCATTTTCTGACATCAATGGGAGGAGAGGCCTTTGGTCCAGCAAAAGTTCATTTTTCCAGTGTATTGCGAACGTCAAGGCATTTAGGGGGCAGAGGGTTGTTGGGAGAGGGAGCACCTTCATGGAGGAAATGGAAGGGGGAGGAGGGATGGATTGGGGGAAAAGGGATAACATCTGAAATATAAATACAGAGAATATCCAATTTTTTTTTAAAATTGGACAAAATGTCTTTCACTACACCGACAGGAGTGGAAATTAGTCAATTTCTGTTTATATGTGTGTTCTTTGAAAACATAGTTACCACTTTCCAACATGAAAAGGGCACCAGTGAAATGCTTATTTTAAAGAGAGGTAACTTGAGACACTTGCCATCTCCCGTAAACAGCCCAGCTGAGAAGCAGTAATGTCATTGTTCAAATTGAAGGAGCTTGATTTCAGAGCCCAGTGTCCTTAGCCATGTCTCAAACAGAAGAGCTTTAGGTGACAAATTCACAGAAGAGACTGTCAGGAAGGCTCTTCTAAATCTCTCAAACAACCACACAAATGTAACTGCCTCTGTGTGGCTTCTATATCTATTAAATATTGATGTCCTTGTTTTTCTTAAGGCTTGGGGTTTTCCCAATTCTGTTTTGGGAATCACTTTAGGCAGAAATGCGAATGAAAAATCATCAAGGAGAAAAATACATCACTCAGAAGGACACCAGAGACAATCCCTGAAGACTCACAGTGATGTGGAAACATCCTGATTCATTGCATAGGATTAAAGAAACAAAGATGGGAAGAGAAAGAAAGCCCCAGGAGCCATAGAAAGGATACTGTTGGCTTCAGAAGGGAGAAACACATGAGAGTTTGAAAAGAAGTCATTGCTTCTCCAGACATCGGAAAGAAAATCCAGTGGTAGAAATAACCAGCCCATGTTATGCAGTGTGAGGGACATACCTTTAGATGCCTCTATGATTGACATGGGATGGTAGGTGGGGCTGTACACAACATAGGTGACATTCTTAGGGTTGTGTGGGCACAGCTTCAAATGACACAATCACAAGGGGATAAAATTATTCCTTTATCATTTTCCTTAACAGTCTTCAAGTTATTATAAAGTCTAATTTGATACTGGTATGTTTTAAACAATTTTCTGACACCTGTATCCTCCCCTTTGAAGAAGGAGGTGTTGGAAGGAAACAGGATTTAACTTGTAGTGAATGACATTATTCTGTGTCCTTTGTGTTCATTTTCAAAGCTGTCTATTATTGATGCTGAGTATTTTTTTACTTGTGTTCATAAAAGATTTTAAGGTAAGTTTGTGCGAGAAAAATGTTTGAAATGTCTTACTACAGAAAAATAAAGGTCAAATGGATATTCAAAAATATAATGACCAAAGTCTAGAGGGAGCCTTAAAGGGTCATTCTAGATCCTTCATCCCATATTCTGATTAGATCAGAGTTTGGTTCAATTTGGGAACTTTTTTTATCATTTCCACTATACTACCGCATTTTTAGAGTGATGGGGGATGATGGCAGAAGAAAGGGAATTAATATCACAGCATGAGAAAAGCAGGAGAACCCTACCAGTCCTAAACTAAGGCATAAAGGTCATTCTGATGAAACCCAAGGGCTAGCATGTGAATGAGGCCTTACAGAATTTGTCTTCATGTCTCCAAAAGATAGACTCAGTTCCCATAATAGATCCAAGGCTCAGGGTTCTGCACAACCACTTTCCTAAGACTAACACACACACACACACACACACACACACACACACACACACACACACACACACAGGTAGAAGGTAACCCCAAGAGGACAGACCTAAGGCTTGACAACCATGACTGAAGTCTACCCCTGAAGTCCTTCCTTAAAATAAATCCTGGGAGAAGGAAGAGCATGGATTACTTCTTTACAACTACATCCTAGTATATAAGATGACATATTGGACTGGAGGAGGGGCTGGGACTAGGTTCACCTGATATTGCTAACTGCTTTGTATGTGTTACCTGAAACTCCTCCGTGAGAGGACTGTCCCGGCTGTCTTCAGGCTTTCCAGGAGAAAGGCTTGAGTAGAATCGTTTTCTTCAGACAGGAAGCAAGTTATAGCACGTTTCTGGTGACTGTGGGTTCCTCCCTGATCTGTAATACAATGTCAAATTCACATTGCTTCATCTCCAAACTGCAAAGAGATGAAGCAGATACACTTCTAGAACCTGCCCAGAAAGGATTTGCATGCTGCATTTATTCTCATACTACATTCATCAATATTATTTTATGTATTAATATTAATCCCGTAGGGGTTTTATAGATTCATTCCAATAGTCACACACTATGAACCAGTTGTGGTGCCAAGTACACACATAAACTGATAGCTGCTCTTCTGAATTCTCTATCAATGGTAATGAAACAATTGCGTAAATTTTATTCATTGTTTAGCTTTTAAATATATGTGCTGTCTTAGTTTTTCTGCCTGAGATGTGTCAGGGAGAATCTATTCTCCTTCCACAACCCTTGGAGTCCCCTTCATTTCTAGACCACATAATGGTTCATATTCATAGCAAAGAAGTTTTTAACAAGCATTCCTTTCTAAGAGAGACTTTCTCCTCCTGACAAATTGGGGTGGTGTCGAGTTAATCTGCCTTTATGATTAGCATGTGAGTTCCATTGCCACGGATTTGCCTCCTCATATATAAAGTTGAGAATAATGGATGGGCCCACACTAAAAGAGCACAGAAAGATCTAAAAGAGAATGCATTTGTCAAGGGCTGCAGTAGAATCTACTGACTGCTAGTCTGGCTAGACTGTGACCACACTTCATTTTTCACCCGTATTCTGCTTAATTTATCACAAATGTCTCCATCCCAAAGCTGTCATCCTGGAAAGATGATGCCCTTGTTGTGTGGGCTTCATGGGTACTGACTGTTGAGGGCTTGGACTGTGAGGAGAGAGCTATCATTCATAATTTCCCAGTCTCCTAAGTGGAAGAAGGTGGATGCCTTGGAGCTGGAGGAAAGGGAGACCAGTGGAGCTGAGCAGATGGGAAACAAGCATCTTACCAGCCTTCACTGCGGGCTGCGGTCTTTCTGGCAACCTATCTGAGCTGCTCATTGCTTAAAACTTCAACCTGTGCCATGTTGTATGGTAATCCCTAGCCACCTGTGGGCATCAAGCATTTAAAATGTGGCTAGTGGAACTTGATATATGTTCAGTAAATGAAAGCCATAGTATGAAAACTTAGAAATTGAAACTATCCTTATATCCACTGGTTTTGCTTTTTACTCATCAGCAAAGAAACGCCTTTTCCAATTGATGAGACCAGGACAGAGGCCCACAGCTCATTAAAATTCACAGCAGCAATTATTGGGTGCTGAACCTCAATTTATAGACTTTCAATGCAATCCCTCCACCTAAGGCTTAGGGAAAAAATAAACAAGAAGAAAGATCATATGACTCAGAAGACCAAGATATATGTAGAAATGATGTTATATACCATCTTTGAGCTATAACAGGAAAGGTGTAACTATAAAATCTAAAAAATATGATTGTCTAAACAAGACCAGCATATTAACAATATCAGGTAGCATGCCAAAGTAAATTGGTGGTATTTCAACAGGTACCATCCCTAGATAAAGAGCTGGAAGAATCCATTGTAAGGGAAAGAGCAAATATTATGGAAATGCCATCCATGCTGGAATGAAACAGTTACTCAGGGCTTCACCATCTCTCTTCACTACATTCTCAAATAAGTAGGCTGACCAAGCTATTCACTCTTCTAAGCATCTCTTATGTAAAAGGGAAATAATAAAACGTTTTGCATATAGAGAAGGATGAGATATGTGTACTACATGCCACCTCTAGATACTGACTAACAGTGTAAGAATGAAACATACATGTAATCCATCCTCAGTTCCCAGATCAGTTCAGTGACAGGAGTTATGGTGGTTTGACTATGCTTGACCCAGAGAGTGGCCTTGCTGGAGGAAGTATGTCATTCTCTGGATGGCCTTTGAGACTCTCCTATTAACTGCAGAGAAAACAGTTTTCTTCTGATTCCCCTTAGAACAAAATACAGGATTCTCAGTTCTTTATCCAGAAGCAGGCCTGTCTATGCTGCCATGTACCTGCCATGATGGTACTTGACTGGATCTCTGGACCTGGAAGCCAGCCCCAGTTAAACTTTGTCATTTGTGAGAGTTGCCGAGGCCGTGGTGTCTCTTCTCAACAATGAAAACCCTAAGACAGGGACAGAAACCCACTAGTAAGGAACAAAACTGTCCAATGTCAAGCACCAGCCTAGGCATACAGACTAGACATTCCCTAACCCTGCTCTTGACCAGAACCTGTTTTAGTTGTGGTTTTTAAACATTTACAAAGATTTGTACATTTATTCACCCTTGATAGAAAAATAATATACATAGACATTGGATTGCATTTCGGAATGGCAAATTAAGCTGACAGCAAATCACATTTTTTCATCTTGTACTATCAGATGGATTGTAAAAATCCCTCTCATGAAGATTTCAAACATGTTTAGAAAGGGATCTAACAAATACTCAAACAGTAAAATTACACATGGTATAATTGTCTCAAAGATTAAAGAGGCAACCCTCCAACTCAGTCTCTAAGATTATGACACCAAGAAGAGAAATAGATAATATCCAAACAGAACTATTGACTAAAATTCTCAAATACAATATTCATTTGTCAAATCCAGTACTACTCTAAATAAAATAAATCATGTCCCAGGTAGGCTTTACCTCAAAATACAAGACTGTTTAAATATCAGAATTTTCAAAACTCAACACATAAGTAGAGGAGTGATAAAATCATAAGGCTACACCAATTCACTTAAAGAATCATTGGCAAATATTTAGAGTACTATTTTCCTTAAGCAAAGTGTTTAGCCAGGCACTCAATACCCTAAATAGATTGTCCCAGTAAAAGAGTTTTGTTTCATGTAACAAGAAAATGTCTTCTGATAAAGTATAGTGAAAGCACAGTGTTTCTGAAACTTGAGACAAATCCCTTTTGAATTCAGAAACAGGGCAAATGTTCCCACTAGATTTCTATTACTATTTAACTAAAAAAAAGAAAAAAGAAAAAAAAAGAGTTAAAAATGCTGGAACAAAGATGATGCCTGGCTTTTTGACAGTGAGTTACATACAAAGGAAGTCTCCTGAAAAGATCAAACTGGGAAATGTAAGAAATCGAGTGTAATGTTTCAAGAGGGCTGAGGCCATTATCATTATTAATTGTAATAAGTTTATGACAGTCGGGATTGGAGATAGGGCTAAGCTGTCAAGAATACTTGGTACTCTTGCAAAGGTCCAAGTTCAGTTTCTCGCACTGACATGGTGACTCAGACATCTGTAATTCCAATTCAGAGAGATCCTTCTGCCTCTACAGGTACGAGGCACACTCATGGTGTACCTACATGCCTGTAGGTGAAATGGTCATAAATCAGAATAAAAATAATAGTTTCCTCCTTTTTTAATTATAAGAATCAAGAAAGAGATCTAAAAAAAGTTTTAAATCTGTCAATGTTGGAAATTTAAAAATCATATCTTTATAAATGGGGAATGAATCAGGGATGTGTGGGGAAACATTCAGCAAATTAGATAGATTTTCTTTGAATTAAAGACCTATAAAATTTAAGACCATGATGATAAAGTTCAAACAGAACTGCTATAGACCACTAACAATGCAGAGTGTACTGTTAGTGTGTAGACAGACAAATGAGTCAGAGCAATACAATATAGAAACAGACTCAAGTGTTGAACAACTTAGAAAGTAGGAAGCACGGCATCAAAGATCTTAGAGAAAAACAAGACTTTAATTAGCACCGTCTTCATTTTGGAAAGACAAAGTTATTTCATAGCATTCCAAAATTTATACAAATATGCAAAGGAGAGCAAGACTAAGCATTAAACCCAGAGTACCAGGAGAATAAATGGAAATGTGCTGCTTTGGGAACTGGGGGGTAGGGGAAACCTCCCAGAGACATGGAATGTGAGAGGCTCCCAGGACTCCATAGGGATGACCTTAGTCAAAATGGCCAACAGTGGGAAAATGGAATCTGATAGACATGACCCCCAGTAGAGGTTTGAGGATTGACTGAGGTCGGTGACCCCGATGGAATAGTTAGGGGAAGAGTTGAAGGAACTGAAGGAGATGGCCACTCCATAGAAAAAAAACAACAATATCATCTAATCCACAACCTTCAGAGCTCCCAGATATTAAGCCACCAACTAAAGACCATACATGGGTTGATCAGTCCATGGTCTCAGGCACATATTTAGCAGAAGACTACTTTGTCTGGTCTCAGTGGAAGAGGAGACTTTTCCTTTGAGACTTGACACCCTAGGGAAGGGAGTCCGGGGCGGTGATGTGGGGGTGATAATATGGGCGCCGAAGGGTTGGGAAGTGGGTGGGGGAGCACCCTCTCAGAGGCAGGGGAAAGGGATGGGGTAAAGAGTCTGGGGGGAAGATCAGGAAGGGGGCAACATTTGGAATGTAAATAAATTAATTGAATGGAAAAAAGTAATGAAATGTGATCGAATTTCTTTACCTTTGCTTGAGCTGCAATGTACTCACAGGAGTGGCATGCACTATCACATGTTGTATTGTGGCTGTGAGCTTACTACAGACCAGACCACACTTAAAGGGAAGCAGCTACTTAAAGACAACAATATGAGTCTGTTTAAAATCTGTCCAATGTTCTGAAATTCTTGACATTGCCTAAGGTTACAGGAATCACTCCGAAAGTCAGACCATGCCCAAAGGGTCTCCAAAGGCTCTCCATGCTACTGTATTTTAATCGCTATCTACAGGGTAAAATGGATTTCTCCTTCCCTTCCTTTCAATACACGTAACTGCGAACAGATACACATTTCCACAAGGACCATTCCTGACGTGGGTGGAACAGTGAAATGTGACTGAATACCTACTGCTTCCATCATATGAGCATAGCAAAAAATTTAGCTGGTGGCTTTGAAAGGAGGAAATAAATATTTAATCAGAAGTAGAATAAACCAGATCATGTAATCTATTAATGTTCCAGGCCCCGCTTTCCCTCCAGAGCTTCCAAATCATAATTTCCAGAATGTTCCTGCCTTAAGCAGCAAACATTGTATGAAAACAAACTCACTGGTCAAAGCTGTGGAGATCTGCACTCACACAAATTCTGTTTCCCATTACTGTCCATGCAAAGAAAGCAAGGAAATCTTCAGCTCTCTGACATGTTACAAGTAAAGTCACAAAAAGAAACTATTCTTGATTCTCAGCTAAGAACCTTAACTCTGATCCGTACTAATACCTTGCACACACCATCATTCTTCATAAGTCACACCTAAAACAGCAATGATAAGAGCGGCGCTTCATTGAGTACTCACTACAGCCCAGGCACTGCATGAAGGATTTATATGAATTACTTCAGTTAGTTGTCATAATAAAGCCTAGATTAAGCCCTCCATCTTAGTTTTCTGGGTAGATGTACTGAGGCGAAGTACAGCTGTGTAATGTACCCAAGTACTAGCGAGTGGCTAGTGGCACTGCAGATTTGAGAGCATCCTTTTCACCATCGCACATTTTAACTTCCCTCCCAGTATTTACTGCACACAAATTCTAAATGCTCATTAATGAAAGATGGCACTCTTCACGTATTAATGTAAAAAACTGAATTGCACGCTTATTAAAAGAGAAAATGTCACTGTAACATTTTAAGATTTCCTTTTATTTTTTAAATCCTGTGTATGTGTTTTGGGGTGTAAGAATGTGAACCACATGTGAGTGCGGGACCTAAGGAGCCCATTAGCACACCAAGGCTCCTGGAGCTGGAGCTGTTTACAGTTGTGAGTCACTCAATGTGGGCACTGGGAACCAGAGGCTCTCTGTGAGGACAGCATGTGGTCGACACCACTGAGCAGTCTCTCCAGTTCTTGGAACAAGTTTTCAATCTGCTCATTAGCAGTTGTATATTACTGAGAAAGTAAATTAAGCTTTATTTTTCTCCCAGATAATATGTGCATTTCCTCCTGTTTCCCTTACAGGCTGTAGCGCTGAAGAAAATATTGTCTTCTCAAAGTATTATCTAAAGCAAAGCACCGTAATGCCAAGATATAAGCAACTAATTGTTTCCACGTGTAAGAATCATGCACAGAAGGACAGAATGATAGACCATTTGTCTCTAAAGAGAACAGGACATACAGTACATGCTGGGTAAAATGCACCTACATTTTTTAATGACCCAAAATGAAAAACTGCTTAGAACTACATTTGACGACAATGGCACGAGGGAGGTGCAGCATTTAGCAGCCCCAACAGACCTCAGACATCGCTAGGCAAGCGCTCATTCTCCAGACTCTCTCAATAAGGCACACATGGAGGCGCCGCCTCTTACTGAGAAAAACACTTTTTAAAGCTATACATCTTTATCCTCTAGCCATACCGTAGGGTTATTAACATGTGCCTTGCTAGGGTGCTCATATTTAAGAGAAAGTAACTTGATTTAGTTTCTGGATGCTACACTAACTCAAGCATGTCCGGGTAATTAAGTACTCTGAAAAAAAAAAAAAAAAAAAAAAAAAAAAACAGAAAAGAAAACCAGACAATGGCAACAACAGAAGTTTCCGAGGGCCAACTCTGAAAGAGCTAACATCATGTTGAGGAATGGTCTCTAAGAACTGAGAGAGCTCAGAGAAAGATCAAATCCCCAGGGGTAAACATACCCTTGTAGTACCCCCCACCTTAGGGAATATTTCTACCTACAAGCAATACTTTAGGCAGTTTTTCAGAGATGAAAATACAGAAATATTTTCCAAGACCTGCTGAGGAGGAAAGACCCACAGCCATTGATATGTTGGAATAGTGACAGTAAGACCTTCATCTCAGAAAGAAGAGACCCTGACCCCATGGACTAGAGTTTGTGAAGATGGCTCAGTGTCCAGAAATTCTCCTGCCAGACAGAACTTAGATAGGTCCCAGGTGGCTGATACCAAAAACACCTGGCAGAGTAACTTTACACTTTAGGGGGGATGAGGGAAGGCCATTTTGTTAATTTATACATTTTCAAATATAATGGCATACACAAACCAGTCAAAAAGATGAATTAACTTTAGAACCAACAGACAAAAAAAAAAAAAAAAAAAAAAAAAAAAAAAAAAAAAAAAAAAGAAGAAGAAAAAGAAAAGGAAAAGGAAGCCAGCAAAAAATGGGCTTTATGACAGAGATTTTTCTAAATAAAATTCCCAGACCTAGACTCTATACAATTGTGATGGGGAAAAACACATGAACATAAAAGTTTTACCAAAAGTGGTAAACTATTTAAGAAAGGGAGACAGTGCCAGTTTCACTCCCCCAGAGAGGAAAAAACAAAAATCGATGAAATTAAAGCACCAGTGTTTAGTTTAATAGCAAATAAAGAGAATTTGATAAATTCAAAGATAAAAACAGGTTCACTGAGAGGTCTGAAGATGTCATTTAGAATGCAACCATCTAAGTACTAAAGATACCAAAAAGCATAAAATAAAGAGGCTGTCGTGAGCAGTAAGTGTGGTACAGTGTGCCTCTGAAGTTTAGTATGCCAGTGTCTAAGGTGGGAGTATGACAAGTTCAGAGCCAGACTAGAACACTAGCCAGTTCCAGGCAAGCTTCCTCTACCTTCTAGGTAGCAAGATTATTTCTCAGAGTAGGTTATAATGAGAATGCTTATTGTTTTTTAGATGATGAAAAAGAAATATTAAAATAGATTATAGCTGTAGACCTACTGAAACCAATGATAAGTATTAATATTCAGAATTAAAGCTTCACTGGATTTCAGTCTGCAAGGTAAAAAAAAAATTCTTTTTCTCTTACAGTATTAGCACAAAAATCTGAAAAGTCTGAGCCTATGGCTTTTCTTGAATCAGAGGGCTGAAGCTATGAAATAGTGATAAATGCAAAGCAAGAAGAGAGGGAGGTGCTAAGGGCAGGAGCAAGCTGTAAGTCAGGCTCAGGAAGACGACAGGAAGCAAACCCCAGCCAGAGTTCTTTACTGAACGGGGAAGCTAAGCATGGGCTAGCACAGCGTGCAGAGCTGGCTCTGTGCACTGTGGACTCATGGAGTCCTCGTGGTTATCTGTGCTTTCTTCTCCGGAGACTCCACCACTTATGTCTGAAGATGGGTAGAGCTGCTGTGTAGTCATTTCTTCCAAACTAGATCATTCTCTCCTAGAGAGAAAAACAGTCTTGCAGCTTACTAGCGCAGGAAGTTCATATATCTTACAAAGACCCAAAGGCTTCTTGCCAAGTCATATACTGTTCTATTACTGAGAAGAGAACTGTCTCGGCTAAAGTGTCTACAGATTTCACAAGGAACATCAGATGTGGTTTTTATGCGTGAGCTCTCGTGTTAGGGTGGACTTTGAGGTAATAAAAATGACTGAGTAATTTATGCTTCTCTGAGTATCCCCAATAGGCTAATTTGTTCAAACCAGACATGTGTGGAATAATTTTTTTGGTCTGGAAGCAAATAGATGTTTGGTCATATCTCCCCCAGGAAGTCACACTACAAGTCAAAAGAAGACTTCCATTCTGGTGCAAACCTGAAGAACACAGAGGAGCCATAACAGAAGGACCTGAAGACGGCCTGATCCTACTTTCCTTTACATAGCTTGTGTGTGTGTGTGTGTGTGTGTGTGTGTGTGTGTGTGTGTGTGTGTGTGTGTGTATACAATGTCCCATCTCCTGGGACAAATAAAATCTCAATGAAACTGAGAGAAGAACCAGAAAAGCTTTTCAGCTTGTAGAAGAATGGCAGGTGTAAAGACAAGCACAAAACTACAAATGGATAAGGCTGTCAAGAGACCCAGAAACAGAGGGCCAAGCAAATCTTATTCATAAGCACAAATGCATCCCTTAAAATAGCATATGCAAGGCTCCTCAGAGTCATGCTACAACACACACACACACACACACACACACACACACTCACACACACATGCGCGTGTGCGCCAGGGAGCCAGCATGGCTAGTCAAGACCCAATAAAGAATCATTTCTCTTTTTGTCTCAAGACTGTTTTCTAGGCTCCTTCATAAGTACTAAGGCCTAGTGACTTTTATCAGGAACCAGTTTGCTTGTTCAGTCATATACTGGCTTCTCTTTGTTGTACTTGTTTTTTTTTGGGGGGGGGATGTTGTTTTGTTTTTTACATTTCATTCCCATTTCCTGTATTTTGTCTCCTTGGGATTATGGTGCCAAGCACATACCTTCTATGGAAGCCTGTGCCCTGGGAGTTCACACAGCCACAGTTTTAAGTAAAAAAGGTAATAACAGCCTCTGCTGTATATGGTGCTGAAAAACAGATGTCTGTAGGAACTACAGGACTTTATCTCAACTTTTACTCCACTAAAAAATAAATTTTAGATAGGTTGTAATCCAAATGCAAGAACTTCAAGAAGGTGATATGTAGGAAGACCTGTGTGACTCCAGGCCAAAAATCATCAATGATTTTTAAATGTTCATAATTTTGATTACATTCAAATAAAAAGCACCTGTTCAACAGGAGGCATCCCTGTGAGAATGGACATAAAAATCAGATCACAGAAAGATGTTTATAGCATATAGCTAGTAAAGAACTTGTGGAGAACATAAAGGTAAGTCCTAGGAATTATAGAAAACCTATAATAAAAATAAGCTAAGAGAATGCTGGAGTAGTCACTTCATCTAAGAAGATCCTTGAATGGCTACCAGACATGCAAATATGAGCATGAGCCGCTAAAAATGCAAATTAAGACAATACTCTCCTCTCCTCTCTCTCTCTCTCTCTCTCTCTCTCTCTCTCTCTCTCTCTCTCTCTCTCTCTCTCTCTGTCTCTCTCTCTTTCTCTCTCTCTCTCTCTCACACACACACACACTCAAATACTATTCAGGCCTACAAACAACTAAAGTATTTACACATGGTTACCTCAAGAAACAAAAAATAAGGGTAAGGCAAACTCAATATGACTGGCAGAAGTTTAATTTGATGCAGCCATGGGGAAAATTAAGCAGTGCCCACTTTAATTTATACATACCCCTAACCTATGATCCAGTCATCTCAGCTCTACAACTCCACCGTTCAGACACATAGTTAGGTATACCAAAGGAAAGTACAAGACTGTCCACAGAGGCATTTTAATAGGCTCATATTAGAAACCAACCTCCCAAAGGCTATCAAGCATTGACAAGGAAAATCAACCCTTGCATATTTCTCAATGAAAAATAGCAGTTAAAGAGATCGGCACTTATAAATGTACAGGTGGGGGAAACAGATTTTCAAGGTCAGACTCAGTTTCATGGATATTTCAAAGCCAGCCTGACTTGCAAAGCCCTATCTCAAAGCAAAATAAAACAACACCACAAAACAAACAAAAAAAAAATGAAAACACTTTAGCATATGTACTAAGAGTGACTGTCACAAACATTGTCATACAAGAAGTAAGATACAGGAATCATCCAGTATCAGAAATTTAAATTCTAATCATCCAAGGATGGTATATCCTGTTGTCAAATATCAATATATCAAAGTATATAAAATTATATACCAAAGTTTGTGTGTGTGTGTGTGTATAGGTATATATATATAAAACATATATATATATATAATAATTATATATTTATAGGCTTTAATACACATTATATAATGTATATAACTATTTAAGTAAGTATATATTTACCAGATGTAATTATATATTATGCATAATATATGTGTGCATCAAAGCATATAGATATATAATAATATATATTTTTATAACATCAGAATAATGTAATGGATACCTTCAAAGGAAGAGAACAATTCAGGTTAATTTGGGATTAAAGGTGTTTGCTGCCAGTGGTGCCTCTTGGTTTGAGATAGAGACACAAAGATACTCAGCTCATAATGATCCACTGAGCTATAGCTTTATCCAGTAAACGTCTCATGCTTCAGAATAGAAACTCGGAAGAGAAGTAAGGGATTGTCTCACACATGGTGCATATTCTGCCAGTTTTAACTTTCTTGATTAGAAAGGGAACCTCTGATATAAAAGGAAAAGCTAAGGTCACAAAGGCTGACTGACCAAAATGGACAAAGTCGCCATTGTCCACACAGGGTTTCCCAATTCATATATTTCATGGCATTTCCAATTGGTCAGGGTACCATGGGTCCTATTACTGAAGTGACTTTTCCAGTGCTACTAAGTGCCCTCACCAGAGCTGTCCTCTGTGTTGTCCCCTGATGGCAGCCCTCTTCCTTCTCTCTCCAGGAAGTGACAGGAATCAGGACTGTCATAGGGAGGCATGCTGCTGATGCTGCCTCCTCACTCCAGTTACAGACACTGTTTAGATTGTAACCCTGTTTTAAAATACAAACGGATACATAACTAACCATCACTATGAGGCAGAATTTCTTTGGGTTGTGGTAAACCTGAGATAGCACTTGAAGAAGCTAATGCTGCTGTCTCTTTGTTCTTCACTTATGGACATATTTTGTTTTAGTAAAACTTTGCCTGTGCCATGGTTTGGATAAGTATCCTTGAAAGACTTTTATTAAAGGTTTAGTCTCCAGCATTTGCCATATGGCAAGGAGGCTGAACTAAGAAGTGTTACCTTATAATGAGGTGACAATACCCTAACCAGACAACAAATGCTACCAAGGAAAACTCCAGTGCCAGGTCTGGGATACTTCTGTTCGAGGTATTGGCCAACAGGGTTGCATAGACCTTGAAACACAGGCTGTTTGTCTCCAGAGCTCTTGAGTATCATCTAGAACCTGGCAGTAAGACAGTTGGTGAAGACTCCACCTACTTAAATCATAAACATGGAGAAGCCAAGCTAGTACTGACACGGAAGCCCCATCTTTAATCTTCAGTGTTACAAGGTGCTGGGTACACTGCTGGAGGAGAAAAAACGACCAATTTCTCCCAGCCAGTTAACCTGACTGTGTCCTCTCATGCCTTCCCCAACCCTGCAAAACCTAGTACACATTTCCAGTGCTCATTCAAGGTTTCTACCCCAGCTGTCCTACCATATCTGCCACGTTTGACATATCACATTAAGTTATATGACTTATGGAAGTGCCACTGGCATTTATTAATGTGCCATTTGCTGTTCCTTTGCAGTCTCCCATGTGAAGGTAGGTTCCATAAGGGTGGGCATTTGGGGTTTGTTTTCTCATTCTTTTCAAGATTCAGGAATAATAGTGGGGCATAGAAAGTACTCAATAAACACTTATACACTGAGAGAGAGATAGAGACATACAGAGAGAGACAAAGAGAGAGACAAAGGCATACAGAGAAAAGCAGAGAGAGTCAGAGAGACAGAGAGAGAGAAAGAGAGAGAGAGAGAGAGAGAGAGAGAGAGAGAGAGAGAGAGAGAGAGAGAGACTAAGAGAAAGATTTTGTCATTTGACACATGCTCAAAAGATGCTTGAAGAAGATGCCTGTATGACCTAGTCATTTTTTCTTCTGCTTCCTGATCCCCCATGCTAGGGTAGATTATTGTTGAAAATTGCTTTAATACATTCCCTCACCATAGGTTCCAAAGCAACAAGTCCAGGGCCATAGGTTCCAGGCCTACACCATGAGTCTTTCATTTTCTAAACTGATTACCTCAGGTGCTTTATTATAATAGAAACCTCTAACCCCACCCTCCAAAGCTATTGTACTGAAAGCCATTCTCTGAGGGAGGTTTTTGAAACCATTGTACCTCACCTAGGCATAAATTACCCATCACAGATGCACTTCCAGCTCCAGCATGATATGATTTGCCCTGACCCCATTAGACTCCATCAGTGTAACTCCAGGGATGCTAATTGTAATACTGTGTTATTTGCACACGGAATCTAGGGGCAATGTCCTGTCTTAAGAGTTTAATGGCTCCAAAGCTTCAAGAGCCAGACTTTGTAAGTTCTCTCTGGCTTTTTCAGCAGCTGGTGGCCTCTGTGGGAAAATGCAAAATGAAAGTAGGGAGCCTTAGATAGTTTTTTATTTGCACCTGCTCATTAAACCAAAGAAAAAACCTAATCTTCCCCAACTGAGAACCTTCTAACCTGAGGGCTAACCTCAGATTTGAGCCAGGATTACACTGTCCACCCATGTTCAGCATTGTGGTCGACAGAAATAGATTTTTAAGGACCATCAGGGGCACATATGGTGTCATTAAATTTTATGGTACCTTTGAAAAATAGGTTGGCAGAATTAATTTTAATGGTAGTTTATATTTTAGCTAAATATGTTTCATATATTATCATTTTATCATATATAATTATTGATATAATTATTTCCCTTCTAAATCCTAAAATGTACATTTCAATTGGGACTCATCACATTTTAACAACAATAATAATGTTGATGATGACAAGGATCAACAGAATGATTTAGTGGGTAAAGACACTTGTTGCCAAACATGATGACTTGAATTTGATTTTCTGGGACCCATAGTATAAAAGGAAACACCAGGATCCAGCACTTTATTTTCTGATCTCCACATATACCTTGTGCCATAAATGGTTCTGGTGCCTAAAATATCATATTATAAACATCAGGAATTGTATTCCTAAGTTTAGTTCTAAATTCTTTGCACTACTTGGTGACCTCATCATGACACAGAGTCTTTGTGTTTTTTATAGACGCGAGACAAAGGTGCTTTTTAAAAGACCAAGGAACCTTTCAAGATAAATGGAGTCAGAAGTTTATGCCAGATATGAGGCATCTATAAATAGTGACAGTTCTTGTTCATAATGACTAAATAGCCAGCATATGGATGTGACGTTTTCCCCATGCTCTTCCTTCAGATTTCTACAGCCAGCTGGAGGGAGAACATGGACTATCAGTCATAACTCAAAAATGCCGCATCTATGAAAGTCTGAAAACTTCCACAACAAGCACAGTTTAGACTTTGATGGAATAGTCCTTTAAAATTTTTGGATATACGTTGGTCATTTCCATGGGAGTGGGTGGAGGAAAGAGGTAGTTCTTTGGAATGTGTGTGTGTGTTAGGAATGCACGTTGCTGAGTGGATGTTAAAATAGCCCACTCTCTGTGACTCTGTACCATCTTAGGTTGATATTTTATCTTTATTTCTATTTTCTATTCTATGATCAATCCTTCTATATAACATTACCTTAATATGTAATCAGTGTCACTAGAATAAACAAATATGCATCCTAACACTGAGAAAGGACAGAGTGTGAAGATTAAAAACATATAGCTTCAAATATTGACATAAACAATTGCTGTAGCCACCAACCGAAGTCTACATATTGAAGGCCTAACTCCTAATATGATGGTATCAGGAGGGCCTTTGGGACGTCACTGTGTCATGAGCACAGAGCCTTCGTAAGTAGGCTAAGGCCTCCTAAGGGGTAAAAAAGGCCAGTGCACAAGGACGTACATGTGTTTGCTGCAGCAGCCTGGCACTCTCATTCCTCATCTCACATCTCCTCCCACCCCTCCTCTCTGTCTTATTAGAAAACAGTAGGAAAATAACCATCTACATGCCAGGAAGAGAATTCTCTTCTTACACTAGATGGAAGCATCTTTTCCTTGGATTTCCCAGTCTCCAGAACTGTAGGGAGCAGATGCTTCATGTTTAAGACACTGAGTCTAATGTACTCTGTTATACAACCACATTTTCCAAAACTGTTTAAAAATAGCAACTCTGAAGTGCTCCATTTACTTGGTGAATGGTGGAACACCAGCTTCTACCATGAGGGTGCTAAGCAACTGCCTCAAAACTCCCAGAGAATCGCATGCCTGGAACAAAAACATGTGTGAAGAGGTATGCGGAACCCAGTCTTTATCCTCGGGGAAAACAAGTAGCTCTTTAGAAATGGCTAGCATGTTCCTCACTAAACACTGCAGGGGCTGTACCTCCTGTGACCTAGGAAGAGGGCAGGCCAGACTTTTTGGCTAGCCTGGTCAAATGGGACATTTACTCAGTCGCTAAACTGATAATATATATCTATTTATCAAGGCTATGTGAAGATGATGAGTTGTCGTACCTGGGTGAGTTGGTATACCCTGCACACACAGTGCCTGGATCAGAAATGAATACCCATGCGGATCACCGTCTGCTGCCAGGCTCAGTCCAAGCCCCACCCCCTTAGCAGGGAGGGAAAACAGAGACAGAGATGCTAAGTCCAAGTCCCCTCTTTCTGTTAGTTTGCTAAGAGAGCAAACCTGCCCATCCACTACCATGAAGTTCTACAGGATGACTGGTGAGCCCAACAGGCCTTCTAAAAGTCCTAGAGACTGTAACTCAAAGAGGAAGCCATAGTGAAAGTTCTGTCCTCGTGAGAAAGGTGAAGAGTTAGATTGGAGCATCTGTGCTGTTAGTGTGGAGAAAATGACAAGGGGGACCTGCAAATCGAATAATCGACATCCACTGAGGAAAACTGTCTTAGAAAAGTTAATTTCTATGTAGTATTAATAGTAAAAAAAAAAAAAAAAAAAAAAAAAAAAAAAAAAAAAAGTCACTGCCAACCTTCACCAAATTTACATAAGGAAAAATGTAGAGATCCAGGAAGCCAAGACATGATAATTCCATCAATATCTCCTTAATATCATTGCAAAATTCTCAGGCTTGAGATATAAGTATTATCTTGTCCACTTCTCTGTCTTCATGGTGATACTAATATTATACAATGTTTTCCATTGGTTTATAAAATATGAATCAATTTTCCAAATTTGAAGGACAAAAGCTTAAGTCCCACCATGGCACATATTGTCACATGTGTATATACACTATGGAAAGTAGTAGGTGTTTTCCAGAAGTTGAAATTGAAATGTAGTACAGTACACTCTGGCTGCACTGGGTGTGATGTAGGCACCGTCTTGTATGTTCAACTTGGGCAAATAGACAGACTTTCTCTAAACGTTAAGAGGTGTCCTTCAAGACAAAGGAATGATATTCTGTAGTCCTTAAACCATCAAGCATTTGTGACACTCCCTGACTGATTCCCACTTGTCACTCCAGCACGCTCAAATCGATATTCGACGAACCTGTGTTATAGTTTTTCAATGGCATCCTGCTAGTAAATTAGTCATCACCCTCCCCCAAACACTTAACTCTGGGTAATCTCATACTGCAGCTCGTGTTTTCTTGTGTTATTAATCATGGTCACACAACCACAATCTATCACATGCTTACTACAATGTCTGCCAGGTGCAATGCCTACTTTGCTTTCTGTTGCTGTTGTGTAAGCAATGGCCAAAAACAATTGAAGAAGAAATGGGTTTATTGGCTCCACTTCCACAACAGACCATCACTGAAAGCAACCAAAGTAAAACCTGGGTGAAGGGACTGGAGCTCGGACCATGGAGGAGTGCTGCTTACTGGCTTGCTCCAAGGCTCATAGTCAGTAACATTTTCTATACCACCCAGGATCACTTGGTCTGAGATAGCACTGCACACAGTAGGCTGGGCCCTCTCACATAAATCAATAATTTAAGAAAGAAATCCCCCACAGACTTGCTTGCAGGCAAATCTGATCCAGGCATTTTTCTCAGTGCCTACATCAGGCTCTGAGAATGGTCCCCTCTTTCCCGATGGCACTAGCTTGTGTCAAGTTGACAAAAATCTAACCGGCACAACAGGTCATCTCTTTCTTTACATGAACAAGGAAATGTTTCCACCAAATTAAATATATGTATGCCTCCTCCAGCCATGTGTCAACAACTAAACTAGGCAACAACACATTTTAAATAATTTAATACAAAATGTTAATGCAAGCCACCAGGGGATTGTTTGGCAAGTGTTGTCTATTAATATTCAAACATTTTCTTCTTCTCTTAGACTTTGAGACCCTTGGGAACTGTGACTCTGTGATGATCACCAAAATACCTCCCTTTTTAGAACACAGAAAGTGGGACTTGGGGAAGAGGAGAAATTCCCAGACTATGTGTCAGATAAATGAACACATGAAAGAAGTCTAGCAACAATGATTTCAGTCTAGAAAAGGCCCAAGCTATCCTACCACATTAATAATCTCAAACTTTCACATCAGAGTTTCAAAAGAATAAATAGGGAAATTAATAAAAAATGTGACCTGAAGACCTCTGAGCCATGGGTTGTTAGGGACAGAGGACAGCTGTGGGAAAATGCGGCTTAATCAGGCACAAACTGGTCAATTACAGTACAGCTCACAGCATATATTAGCAAAGTCTCTTTTTAAATGTTTTTTTTTTCTTCTATGTGTATTGGTGTTTTGTCTGCATATGTGCCTGTGTGAGGGTGTCAAATCACCTGGAAATGGATTACAAACAGTTGTGAGCTGTCGTGTGGGTGCTGGGAATTGAACTCTGAAACCACTGAGCCAACTCACAGCCTCCATAAGCAGAGTCTCTAAAAGGAACTCAGCCGTTCCTCACGTCATATAAAACGTTACTAAGATATATGGGGTGTTTTATTAATGACAAATACTTAGAAATAGCTGAACTTGGGGGACTAAGAGCAAAAACGACGTAAGATCTAATCCAGAGTCTTTAGTGGCCACCTGACTGTTTTGGTCCAGAACGTCTGAGATGGAACAATTAGAGGAAAGGAAGAAGAAAAAATGGAAAGCACCAGCAAAATAGACAAAGATACCTCCTCAACAGAAGAGAAACTCTAGTGAAAAACAGAGGAATTCCATAGGGATCAAGAGGTAGAGTTTTAACCCAGTCTCCACATGTGTTAAGGATGAGACTCACTAAGGTCCTTTCCTAACTGAGCCTCCACTTCTTCATCTGAGGAACAAAGGCATCAAACTGGAACAACGTGTCTCCAAATAATGAATGCTGTGGGTCCACGGGACATCATTAAGTGATATGTAAAGAGGAAAAAACACCACTGTGGTTAATTAAATTTACGAAATGCTGGGCTAAGCAAAACAAAATGGGTTTCTTCACTTTGGGGTTTTCAATGCCATTATAGTTCTAATATGGTTTCTCTTCTTGTCTTTAATAACAGGGAAAATGCAGCCTCCTCGTCAAGTTCTTGGGGAGGGAGGATTGTAAGAATGTGTTCTAAGAGCAGAATAAGACATTGCTTCCATAACTGTGGCTACCATCTCTACCACCTGCAGGATTAAGCTAGACCTATAGTGATATACTAAACAGTGTTCTCCAAGCTTAGGGAGTGTTCTCGCTGTATTCATGTTTAGAAAGTATCTCAGGGGGGGCACTATTGCTCAGTGCACCATCTGAGATGTCCTAACTAGAATGATTCTACAGATCCTTCCCTCTCTGACATCCTCTGCATGGTAAATCATACTTCTAAATATAGGCTGGTAGGCATGTTAAAAGCACACAATAAGACCTAAATGAATACTTGTTCAATTAACAAATCAATAGCTTTTTGAGATTCTTGTTTGTTTGTTAAGTTGGAAAGACCTTGAGCTTTGCCTGAGTCGCTGGGTCAGATCCCAGCCTTTCTCTCATCGGTGGGTTTGGCATTCCAACAGGGAATGTGAGCTTTCAGCCTATCTATCACATGTGCTCTGCATCATTTCTGCCCATGCTAATTTACCCATGATTACCCAGGCCATCAGCTACCTCCTTCATTCCTTCTTTTATTCCCTCATTCAGCAAATATCTACAAAGGACCCCCTCAGAGTTCAGCATTGTTATAGCCGGGAGAAAATTATAACGATGCTTTGTTAATAGACATGACCTTTGCAGTAATTATAGTCTCCTCAAGGAGAAAAATATGTTCAGCATGGGAAATTTAAGGCAAATCATGATAAGGGGAGCAATGGTTGGAATACATGACCAGACTGTAGCTGGCTTTCAAGAACAGGAGAATGTGCTGGGAAAATGTATGTGGCATCTAAATTGGCCTTTAAAAAGTTGAGTGTGGTGGCTCATACTTGTAATCCCAGGGCTAAGGAGCTGAAGAAGAAGAAATGCTACAAATTCATAGGTGGCCTGGACTATTAAAAAGTGGGTCCCAGGACAGCCAGGTCTACAATGCAAAACCTTATTTCAAAATCCTTCAAAACTTCATTAAAATCACAAGGCCCTTAAAGGCTCTGGCTGTGAGACCTTTTAGGTAGAGGGGATGCCTGGAAAAATGACAGATAAGTCATTATACACTTTCTACAGTGAGGGGCTGTGGGCAGTTGCATGGCATGACATGGCATGATATGGCATGATATGGCATGACATGGCATGACATGGCATGATATGGCATGATATGGCATGACATGGTATGATATGGCATGATATGGCATGCACTGACACTGTGTAAATCTGGGAATTTTACCCAGGGTCTTCCACAAACTAGACCTTTGCGTCAAGCAAGTAATCTCCCTTATTTTTGCACTTACTTATAATGTGTATTAATGGGAAATAAAATCAGCGATAAAAATTAAATTTACTCATCTCTCAGAAAACTCTGGGTATAATTTCAAATGCATTGTGCATATATATTATCTCATTTAATTCCTACAATCCACATTCTGAAACAGTCTGACAAAGACCAAGGAATAATGAGGTGTAAAACATAGAACTTTCCCCAGTTCCTCCTGGTTGTGGAATCAGATCTGATCTTAATAATTACTTAAGTATGCAATATTTATCTGAACAGTAAAGAAACTGGACTTTGCCAAAGTGAGTCAAGTCACTGGCTCTAGATCACACACCAGAAAGGCACAGAGCTGGCACTGAAACTGGAAGCTATCCAAGCCTCTGGGATGAGATGTGTCACATACACCCTCACAGTGGTGGTAGCAGCAGTACCAGGACCACCAGCAGCAGCAGATGTCAAGAAGAAAGCACCATTTTCATCACTATATTTATATTATATTCTCACAATAGTCATACAAAGAGACACATATGAGAACAGAGGGGCACATTATCCACACAGCAAGGTCTGGTCAAACCAAGACTTGTGCTCAAAGTTCCCCAGGTTGTCTAATTCTTCTTTAACATAGAATGGATGAGTGCTAAGGGGCTGAATTATGCAAGCCTAAGACCACCCATGCCCCCTGCTCAAGGGACACAGTAAGAGGTCTGAATCTCAAGAGCAATGATGTCTGAGACACAGAATGTTTCCGTGGTAATGGCTCCTGGTGAATCTTCAATGTTTTTCTTGCACAAACTGAGTGGATGCACAGGAAAGCGTTCATAAAATGAATAACACAGAACCCAGGTATCGAGATGTTTCAGAAGTGTGAGGACTCGGTGCATGGCTGTGGAAGTATCTTCAAAACAGAAGCAGAGCTGCTGGTGAATTCAAAGAGAGACCTTACAGACAATTTTCTAAAATGTACATGAAAAATGCCCATGGGTTTTTTTTTCTTTAGTTTCTACCATTGTATTGTTTGTAACTTTCTTCTGAATGGAAGCTATCACCTCAAGTGAGGTGGCCATTTTTCTAAGCTAGAAATGGTCATTAGCCTGTGGAATTAAGACACCAACAACTGTCTAATAATGTGTGTCAGAGAGGCTCCTTTCTAATGGGCTTTTTGGCTCATTTTTATTTGCTGTAAAAGAAACCCAGAGTGCTTACTATGAGCTAACACTGCTCTCTTGAAAATTGAAGGAAGACATATTTTGGCTGATCGCTTGTAAAAGAGTTGGTTGGGATACAAGAACCATTGCTTAGTGGCAAGATAAGTGTGCCGTTGGTGGTAACAGTGTAGGAAGTGAAGAGCCAGAAAATATTACAGTGAGTCGAGGCTAATGGCATGAAAACAGAGCCTCCCTCTCGAGGCCATAGCCTCTGCCTCCTGCCTTACATCTTGAGACTTTTTCAAATTGCTGGTGGGCCATACAGAAGAAAAGCCAGTGTGTCTGTCCTTCGTCTTTCCCCTGAAATTGCAGCGTGAAGCAGAAGCAAATTAGTTTAAGAGTGTGTTACATCTACATGCCATATGAATATTAATAATGGCATTTATTGCAGTACAGTGATAGATTCCTGAAGAGCACCAGGTTCCAGGGACAACTGTGCTCCACTCAGTCAGTCCTCACTAATGAGACGGGTGGTTTATGTACAGAGGAATCCAAGGCTCGAAAAGGCCGGGGAAACTATAAAAGGGCATACAGATTATCGGTGGCCATCTGGACAGAAACGTGCTCTCTGAATGAATACTCTGTGAACCAGTTGTTCTCCTTGTTCTTTCCCCAGGCAGAAGGATTCACTGAAGCAGCAAAGAAACCACATAATGGCTGCATTATGATTTGAAGGTTACATAAAGATATATTTCTCAAGAAGAAAGCTCTTAGGCACAGAGAAGTGCCCCAGGTACTGAAGCACTGGGTTCTAAGTGATGTCTCTTTCTGGAATATTAAAGCTAGCCAGTGATGGAGAGGTAATACATAACTTAAATGTTACATTAGAGTATATACAGTCTTAATCATATTATAATTATGTACAATAAATCCCCATAAATCTTAAAGGTGAAATGTGAAGGTCAATGAAATGTTCAACTTGTTCTATTTTCCTAAAAAGCTGAACCTACCACTGGAATCTGACTTACCCGTCATCCTGCACAGGACCAACACTCTGTTTAGCTGCACTATTCTTTTTCTCTAGGGTACCACCCTTATATATTCACTCTCAGTGCTTCAGCTAGAGGCCCTAACCAATGGGCTTCAATTACAGGGGATTGGGGGTGAGAAGTTCTTTGTCTGGAAAAATGGTCCATAGATGTTCTGACTAGTACATAAATGGACCTTGCCTGGGAATGACACTGGACAGAGACAACAGACAACAGCCTGAGACCAGAGTCTCACTGAAACAGAGCTCTAACTGTGCCTGCAGCTAACTCCTGAACTCACGTGTCCTAGAAGCCCATCGATTCCTTTTTGCGTCTAGACATGGTTATGGCACGTGCAATGGTAAGTGTCCCAACCCAGTATTTGTTGATCCTTTTGATCAGTGTGAAACTCCAGATGCCAAGCAACAGATGGAAGCCAAGGTCCACAGCAGCTGCTGGCGTGTCTACCGTCCAATTCATCTAGACAACATGGGAGAGGAAAGAGGAGACACTTGACGGAATGAACATCCAGCACCATTCACTTGCACAAGTGCACAAATCAAGCACTGATTAAAGTTACACAGTGAGAAAATGGGCAGGAGTCCCAGGAGAAATACCTCTTTCTATTCCCACCATCATAGTAGTCTGGGTGGGACCCAGCTACACAATGAGACAACGAGGAGTAAAATCAATTCCAATGATCCCACCTCTGAGCAAATCATGTACCTTCTCAGTGAGAGAGAACTTGGGAAAGCTTTCCAGTGTTTCTGTGTTTTACATAATAGATCTGTTGAACTATCTGAAGGGCCAGAGTCTAAAACTGTGCTCTTAAATGGAGTTCCTCGCCTTGAAATTTTGTTACCATTTTGTTGCGGGTTGTCCAGATGCTGTTTGTATTCTGATACAAATTCTTCTTTCTCAAGAGGGGGTTCCCCTTCAGAGCAGCCCATTTTTTACTCAGGTAATCCCTTACTCTGATTCTCACCATTTTACCTGGGGACACTAGAGCCCACGGTTGAGCACATGCAGGAGGAAGACAGGAGGTTAGAGAGTAGGGGCAGGTGGAGAGAGAAGAGGAGGAGAGGGAAAGGAGAAAAGACTGAAGAAGAGCAGGAAGCCATGATGGAGCAGAATCTCCAGTCCAAGAGAAACTGCAAGTAGCAAAAGGTTTCAAAGCTGGGGAATAAGTTAGTGTAGTGTTAGATCTGCACAATTTAGGCATCTAACTTATAATTATAATAATTAGATTCTATGTTTATTATAGGGCTTATTGGAGTTGAAAATTCCAGGAACCCCATTTTGCTCTAAAAGTTGTCCAGGGAGGCAAAGAGCCATCAAAGAGTTGTAAATGGGGAGAAATGCCTAGAGCCTTGTCTCAGTTCTTGACTATGTTTGTGTGGTTTGGGGAAAATGCCCATTTGCCTTTGACCTTGTAGGTATCACCACGTTTGGCTCCAATTAAATGATCCCAGCTTCTTTCCTTATATAATGTACAATATTACCTACCCTGTGTTACAGTTTGTTTCTGAAATGTTCTTGGGCTTTAGGGTTTTAAAGGCTTGAGGCTGCCAGATGCTGGGCATCAGGAAAGTGACTGGGTCATGAAGACTCTGCCTCAACTGGTAGATTAATGCATTGCAAACTGGCAAGGGAGCTCAGTTGGAAGAAAAAGGACATTGTCCCGTGTTCTAGAAGAGCATATAGAACTCCTCTCTACTCTTCTCTTTCTGTTTCCTGATGGCTATGTGGTGAGCAGCCATCTGCCATTGTACTACCCAAATTCTTAAAGCAGTGGAGTGAGTCCAGGAGTGGGGGTGTTAGCATTCTGTCTAAACTCTGCCCCACGGTTACCCAGCAACAGCCAGGTATGTCTAGCACGATAAAAGGGCTCCTTGTCCCCTTCTTGCTCTTTTGCTCACTTGCTCCTCTTGCTCTTGCCCTCCTGTCCCTTCTCTCCACATCCCCTCTTCCATGTGTGGCTGGATCTTCAGGGGGAAGAGATGCCTCAACATGGGTCTACCAGAGGCATCCCCCTTCCCCCATACCTTACCATTCCTTTATAGAACATATTCTCTATCATTTTATAAACACACTGAGGAGGGAGGAAATTTTTTCCTAACATTATTTTCAAGGTTTGTTTCTTTTTCGCACAGTGATAAAACGTTCATTCATACACTTAATTACCATCATTTTAAAAGATTACACACATCAGATAGAGGCCTAATATCTAAGGTATACAAAGAACTCAAAAAGCTAGACACCAGAGAATCAAATAACCCTATTAAAAAATGGGGTACAGAGCTAAACAAAACATTCTCAGTTGAGGAATATCGAATGGCTGAGAAACATCTGAGGAAGTGCTCGACATCCTTAGCCATCAGGGAAATGCAAATTAAAACAACCCTGAGATTCCACCTCACACCAGTTAGATTGGCCAAGATCCAAAACTCAGATGACAGCAGATGCTGGCGAGGCTGCGGAGAAAGAGAAACACTTCTCCACTGTTGGTGGGGTTGCAAACTAATACAACCACTCTGGAAATCAGTCTGGCGATACCTCAGAAAATTGGACATAATACTACCTGAAGACCCAGCTATTCAACTTCTGGGCATATACCCCAGAGACACCTTAGTACACAACAAAGATATATGCACCACAATGTTCATAGCGGCTCTATTTATAATAGCCAGAAGCTGGAAAGAACCCAGATGTCCTTCAGAAGATGAATGGATACAAAAATTGTGGTACATTTACACAATGGAATACTACTCAGCCACCAGAAACAATGACTTGACCAAATTCTTAAGAAAATGGCTGCATCTAGAGAATATCATTCTGAGTGACATAACCCTGTCACAAAAGAACAGACATAATATGCAGTCACTGATAGTGGGATGCTAACCCCAGAGGCTTGCACTGCCCCAAAAACAACTCACAGTCTGTATGAAGTCCAAGAAATAAAGAAAACAAAACAAAACAAAACAAAAAAATCTCTATACAACAAGAAAACTTTGACTATTTCCATGTTACATTTTGTTTTACATGTACTTTATGCTCATTGTAACTATTAAGTTTTCAATGCATACTATCAATCCTTTAAAAATATCAAGTACTGACTAAAAAATATTTATACAGTTTTATGTAAAAATTATTTTAAAATCTGAAAAAAGTACTGACAAAAATGTATTGTATAATTTTATGCAAAAAAATGCTTAAAATCTGTACATTTATCTTTGTTTTGTAAAATAAAGTTGTTAAAAAAAAAGAAAATACAGACAAAAAAAAAAAAGATTACACACATTGACAGCAAAACCAAATGCAACCACATCAGACTCACAAATCTAATATCAGCAATTACCTGATCAGAAAGAAACCCATTTATCTCCAGTTTCACTTTGCATGGAGTTAACAGCTCTCACAACAAAACCATAAAACTTCAAGTACAAAATCTTTAGATATGGCTTGCTTTACCTAATTCTTAAATAACAACATTTTATAATTTTGACTGCAGTGGGGTTAAAACAACTATGAATGGGGTTTTGTGTCCACTATGACTACAGGTATTAGCTTAGTTATTTTTCCTGTTATGTGATAAAACATCTAGGTAGGAGCTTAAGGGAGAAGGGGTTTATTTTAGTCCACAGCTTAAGTGACGTCACATCATATTGCACTTTCGGTCAGGAGGCAGAGTATGAGAGATGTTTGTGTGCCACTAGCTTCCTTCTTTTTATACAGTACAGAATCTAAGAAAGGTGGCACCCTCTGTTAGGATGAGGTTTCCTACCTCAGTTAGTGTAATCAGGATAATTTCTCACAAGTCAGGCTAGCAGCTAGCCTAACTGAAATAATACCTCACTGGTGCAACTGGATACTTGCCTCCTAGGTGACCCTAGGACATACCTGTCAATCTAGCAGATTGACAATCAACACAAGTCATTGCAGGCATCGACCAAGAGGTCTTAGGTCATCACCCAAGAATGAGGAGAGACTGTTGCATGTTTAGCCTGCTGTTTATCATTCTGTATACTTTTAACTCTACTTGAAATCCTACTCAAAAAAGCACTTGGTATAATTTTGGCTGAGTGAGAGTATGTAACCGGCTTCAGATGTCTTGTATCATTCCACCATTATTTCAAACACACACCATCTTAGTTCCTAGATGTACAGTCCATGAAAATAATTAACTGTTATGTGACACAGTTATGTAGCACACACATGAATTCATTCCACAGATGACAGAGGCAAATAAATATTATAGCCAAAAAGCACTCCTGACTGTTAGCAATAATGCCTCAGAAACTTGCTTTCCTGGTATACTTTTACCAGAATTTTGTATGGTATACCATGACCATGGAAAGAGAACTGCTCAAAGAGAATTGTTCGAGAAGCCAATTTTGGAACATAGGGGATTCGGTGTTTTCATGGTGAAATACAACATATTCACACAAAAGATGTGAAGAAAAACCACTCCTTTTTTTTCTAGAAATGTTGATTGTGGTGTAAGTCTCCATTTTGTTTGGAATAATAAAATATAAATAAATAAAATAAAAACAGAACCTCCAGAACTTACCACACAGAAATTATATACAAATATTACAAAGAGTTTTGTTTTGTTGATCTTAGAGCCTGAACTGTCCTCTGTTCAGGAAATTGTCTCCTGTACCAGTGTGTTCAAGACTAATTCACATATTCTCTTCTATTAGAATCAATGTATTTAGTTTTATGTTGAGGTCGGGATCTACTTTACAAATAAGCTTTGTGCAAGGTGATAAATATAGATCAATTTCAGCAGATGCTGGTGAGGATGTGGAGAAAGAGGAACACTTCTCCACTGTTGATGGGGTTGTAAACTGATACAACCACTCTGGAAATCAGTCTGGCGGTTCCTTAGAAAAATGGACATAGTACTACTTGAAGACCAAGTTATTCCACTTCTGGGCATTTACCCCAGAGATACTACAACATACAACACATGCACCACAATGTTCATTGCAGCTCTATTTATAATAGCCAGAAGCTGGAAAGAACCCAGATGTCCTTCAGTAGATGAATGGATACAAAAATTTACACAATGGAGTACTACTCAGCTATGAGAAACAATGACTTTATGAAAATCTTAAGAAAATGGATGCATCTAGAGAATATCATCCTGAGTGAGATAACCCAGTCACAAATGAACAGACATAATATGCAGTCACTGATAATTGGATACTAACCCCAGATAGCTCTGAACACCCCAGAAACAACTCACAGACTATATGAAGTTCAAGAAAAAAAAAAAAAGAAAATGTAAAACCATTATGCTTAATCTTTACACACCAAGAAAACTTTGACTAACTCCAGGTTACATCTTGTTTTACTTGTACTTTATGCTCATTGCAACTAGTAAGATCTTACTGCACACTATCAAACCTACCTTTAAAAAAACCAAGTACTGACAAAAATGTATTCATATACTTTTTTGCAAAAATGCTTAAAATCTGTACATTTATCTTTGTTTTTTAAAATAAACTTGTTAAATTAAAAAATATGTATATATAGATCAAATTGCATTCCTCGACACTCAGACCACCAGCTAGACCAGCCTCATTTGTTTATGATGCTTTCTCTTATCCAATGTAAGATTTTGGCTTCTGTGTCATTGATCAAGTGTCTGTAGGTGTATGAGTTTATTTCTGGTTCTTTGATTATATTCCATTGATCCATGTATCTGTCTCTGTACCATTACTATGTGGGTTTTTTAATCACTATTGATCCATTTAAATTGTTCTATTTCTAGCTATGGTAAAACAGCTGTGATTTAAAATTAATACTGTGGATCAGTTCTGATGAAACATTTAAGTGTATCTAATTAGTAAAATTATATTTTATTACATTAAGCTAAAGATATCTGTAACTGTTATGATTTAAGGAATATAGTTTTTTTAAAAGAAAAAAAGAACTAAAAAGCTAAAAAACTCTAGATAGGATTCTTGTTTTATATAAACATCGATTGAAATTTCCAAGTTTCTTAATGTTGTTAACCAAAAATACTAAAATAGAAGTTGTGGACTAAATGTAACTTGAAAATGTGCTTAATGTGAGTTTATTTGGAAGTGGAATCTTTGTAGAAGGTCAGGTAAAGGGCATGTGACAGGTTTAATCCAATATGTCTGTGTCCTTTAAAAGTGGGAAAAATGAGACACTAGGAAGTGAGGGCAGGTGATGTGAAGACACAAGAGAATATCATCCACAAAAAACCAAGGAAACTCCGAGACTACATAGAGGAGGAAAGAAATGAGTAAGAAAACCAATTCTGCAGATACTTTAACCTCAGACTTACAGGCCTCAGAAATGTAAGACAATTCATTTCCATTGTTCTCAAATATATAACTAACACATACACACACAACATATATGTTTGATTGATTGATTGATTGTTGATTTGGGTGAGATGCAAGCATGTTACAGCATTTGTATGCAGGTCAAATGACCTCTTGAAGGAATCAGTTCTCTCCTTGTACTATGTAGGTACCCAAGTATCTAAGTCAGGTCATCAAGCTTGAAAAACAAATATCTTTACCCATCTTACAAGCCTATCCACTTCTGTTTTTAAGCCACCTAGCTCCTGATTCTTTGTCCAGGCAATGCTAAGAATCTCACATAATATATTAGATCTCCAAGAGGTTAATTAAGGGTGATACTCAAGAGGAAAAAAATGAAAATGCCATCAGAGGAGGCTAACAGTCACTATGATACTATGAAAACTGTCCCTTCTCATCTAGAGAAGGAAGAAAGATTGGGTAGAAGAATTTTAGACTCTCAATTCTAGGAATGGTTCACTAAGCCCATGTGAAGTCTAGAGCAACACTTAGGAATCAGAGGTACCCCACACATCCCTGCAGAAAATGTCCTGACCAAGCTTAGACATTCACCATAACTGATGACAGCCATCACAGGACCACGGTAATATTACAGCTGATGCCGTGAAAAGCTGCAGTGCCTGGCAACAGGCATGATCAAAGAGATCTGATGCATGTTTTTTCACTGCCTTCACCCTCCAGCCCTGTTTGCATTATGATTATTTGGCAAATGACGATACAGACAACGGAAACTTTCTCCTAAAGCTACCAAATGCATAGCAGGCAAATGCTTAAACAGCTAAATCAAAAGACTAGACCTGCACACCCTTCTGATTCTGTCAAGTACGCTCTTTGAGTCTAAATTTCCTTTTATGTATTGCCGATATCCTTGTAGTATTGAATTCAAATGACACTGAGAGTTTTAATGAGTAGAAGTAAAGAAATAGCTCAGCATAGTATCTGTACGTCATTATTAACCAACAAAACACAATGTGTGGTGATCAAGCCATTGCAGCAATCACCGTTGGTCTTACTGAGGTAGAAAACTCTTTAAGTTGAAGTAAGATACCCATTTTCTGCTCCATACTATTTCTTATATAATTAGTCTCTTCTGTAAAGAACACTAGTGGTTGACCAAGTTCTCTTCACCTGCTACCCCCTATATAGCTGCAAATCTTGAGACAGCTAATTAAATATGTCCTTCCCACACTGAGATGGCTGAGGGGATATTCAAGATTCCTGTGATAATAGAAGGACCTCAGTTCAATCATGAACAGCCACATTAAATGTCTGGGTATAGTGACAAACATGCCTGTAACTGCAGCGCTGTCAAAGGTGGAGGCAAACGATTGCTGGGAATTATTAGGCACTGATTCTAGCTGAAACACTGAGACCCAGGTTTAAAGAGGAACCTTGACTCAAATAAAAAAGCTGGAAGTGATAGAATAGGCCATGACACCTCCTCCACACATATGCATAGATGGACACACACACACACACACACACACACACACATTAAGAGCATGGAAGATGCCATTTCTATCAGGGATAGTGACATGTTTATGGTGATCTGATGATGCTTACCCCTCTCTCCAAGCGTCCATGGAAGAAGCTATAATTCCACAAGGATCGTGTAGTCATGGTTGTCTCTATAAGAACTATATCTGCTTATGCCCATTACATCAGTGCTGCTCCCTGGCGGCAAGCTACCCTGCAGCCACACAGGTCTTTCCTCAGCTCCTCAGATATCTTAAGTACCACCTTTGCCCAGAATGTCCATCCTTCTCCCTTAGCTTTACCTTTAGTTGGTGAGCTCATCCTTCAACAGTGTCTTAAATATCCTCCCCTAAGAAGCTCCTTATACCTTCCCTGAGGTCTATACAGCTTCACTGAGTCAAATGTTTAGATCCACATTCATGATGATTTTTACCAACCTAGCCCTCTAGCCCCGAGAGCATCACCAAAGTGTCAGTCTTGGCCTGCCAGGAATGGCCATTCCTACTGGAGCTGTGTGAAAGCTGAAGATGCAGAGCCCTGCCTGCCTTGACTGTTCTCTCCAGATAAATACACACATCTCTTCTTACACAGCTGTGAATGGGGTTTCTATAGTTATAGTCCAAACAGCTAAGGGTAATATTATCTTCATCACCATCATCACTACCATCACTGGCAAACTGTGGTCACTATTGTTATTACTCTGAGGAGTCAGTAACCTGTTTCCAATGCGTATATGGTAACCTGGCAGACAATGGGTGGATGTAGTGATAAATCGGGGGTTTGCCAGATAAATGGGCCGAGGAGCAGCAGCATGAGAGGCAAACATCTTGTTCAGGTTCCCTTGCCCTTCACCTTCAGCAGCACACATTTTTCACAGTCACCAAAACCATTTCACAAAACTTTGAGTACCCATTCATCCATCCCCCTGGTGTCACTGGGAGTGATTTAGAAAGATTACAAATCTCCTGTGCCTTTCCATTGTCCTTAGAATAGACAAAAAATTTTTGCCTGCGATCCCAGGGCAGCCTGGACTTGGAACACCATGACATTAAGTTTCTATTTGGGGATGATTACAATGTGAAGAAGTGGGGTGCGATGCACCATCTAGGCGAAATCATCTGCTTCTTCAATTAAATGGTTAAGGCGATTGATTCAGAATGAGCAATTCACTTTATCCTGACTAGATGGCTATGTTTCTGAAAAGAGCTGAGGATCCAGCTCAATGCAAAGTGTTTGCTTCTCATGTGTGAGGCGCTGTGTTCCGTCCCTGACATGGCAAAAGCAGGGAAGTCAGAGGGGAGTATTGTATGTGAGCACACCCCTGTAATTTCAGCCCCACTCCCAACACTGGATGAGCTGGACAAAGAAAATGAGTTCCAAGCCAACGTGGTGACATAGCAACGCTGCCTCAAATAAATATAAAACAAACCAACAAGCAGAATTGAAAACATTTGTTGTGAATATTAAGGATTTCTCCATCCCTGTGGGTAATGATGAGTAACTGTAAAACCCCAGAAGCACAAATATCGCATCAAAGGCTAATCAGCCTTGTAAGAAATTTGAGCCTAGGGCAGGGGAGGAACCAGAGAGAAGGGAAAATGCCTGGGTGTCCATGATGTACTGATAGCTTTGACCATCCTTATCTAAAGTCAGACACTCCTGCACTTTTGAATTATATGAATTAATAAATTAATAAAAGTATTTTAGCTCAAGTTTGTAGCACAGACTTTCCTGCAACTTAACAATGAAATATCATAGAACACTGAAGGCTATGAAATACATTTTGAAGAGATCTCTCTTTCTCTCTCACAGACATATACCTGCAAACACACAGAAACATACACACATATACACACAGACATAGACTCACATATACCCACAGATGCACATACTAACACACACAGAAACACACACAGATACCCCACACACACAAACACACACACACACACACACACACACACATGCACGCACATACCCCAAAATAGTTTATATTTCATGTTTAGCTGATTATGCATATAAAAACATGCCTTCAAATAAACTTGGACTTTTCTATTCTAAAGGATAACATGCTCATTAGGGAAAAATTAAAACCACTAAATTATAAAATAACATGGAGAAACTCACTGTTAACATTGAGAGCTTATTTTGTGCATCTTAATATAGAGTTTTAAATATTTTTATTGATTACATTTTAATTTACTTTAATCCCAATCCCAGCTTCTTCTCCCTCCTCCATTCCCCTGCCTTTCAATTCCTTCTCTCCTCCTTTAAAAAAAAAAAAGAGAGAATGCTTCCCAAGGATATCAGCTAGCCTTGGCATATCAAGTTGTAGTAAAATTAGGTACATCTTCTTATATTGAGTCTAGACAAGGCAGCCCAGTTAGGGAAAAGGGATCCAAAGTCATGCAGTGTAGTCAGACAACCCCTGCTTCCATTTAAGGAGTTCTACATGAAGACCCAGCTGCACATCTGCTACATATGTGCAGAAGGCCTGGATTCACCCCATGCTCTCTAGATAGCAATTCAATCTCTGTGAACCCCGATGAGTCCTGATTAGTAAATTCTGTATGTTTTTTTCTGTGTCCTTGACCCCTTTGACTCCATCAGTCCTTTCTTCCCATTTCTCATAGGATTCCCAGAGCTGCACTTAACGTTGTCTGTGGATTTCTGCATCTGTTCCCATGAGTTGCTATGCGAAGTCTCTTAGATGATAGCTATCCTAGGCTCCGGTCTGCAAGTACAGCAGGGTATCTTTAACAGTGCTGGGGTGGCTCCTCTCATGGCATGGGCCTTAAGTTGAGCTGGTCACTGGTTGGTTAGTCCCTCAAACTCCACTCCATCTTTTACCCGTATACATCTTGTAGGCAGGAAATTTTGTGACATTTGACTTTTTGTCAAGAACCAAGTTTCTGTAGATGTATGGATATACTTCTAGTTCATTAATCCAATCCCACTGATCAGCCTCTCTGTTTTTATGCCAATCCCATGTGGTATTATTACTATCACTTTGTAGTACAGCATGAAATCAGAGTTGGTAATATCTGCAGAAGTTCTTTTATTGTACAGGATTGTTTGAGCTATTCTGGGTTTTTATTTTTCCATATGAAGTTGAATATTGTTCATTCATGATCTGCAAAGAATTATATTGGAATTTTGTTCAGAATTGTGTTGTATCTGTAGATTGCTTTTGGTAAAATGACCATGTTTACTATGTTTATCCCACCAATCCATGAGCGTGGGAGACCTTTCCAGCTTCTAATATCTTATTCAATTTCATTCTTCAGAATCTTAAAGTTCGTATCATACAGGTGCTTGGTTAGAGTCACACCAAGATATTTTGTATTATTTGTGACTATTATACAGGGTGTTGTTTCCCTAATTACTTTCTCAGCCATTTATTGTTTGGGTATAGGAGGGCTACTAGGTTACTGAGATAAGTTATTATCTAGCCACTTTATTCAAAGTGTTCATCAGCTGTAGTAGTTTCATGGTAGACTTTTGGGGATCACTCATTTATACTATCATATTATCTGTAAATAGTGATACTTTGATTTCTTCCTTTCCAATTCGTATCCCTTCGATTTCTTTTAGTTATCTTATTTCTCTAACTAGAACTTCGAGTACTATATTGACTAAATACAAGGAGAGTGGGCAGCCTTGTATTCTCTCTGATTAGTTTTAATTTTTTTAATGTGCTTCAACATATACATTATAGAAACTATTTTCAGCTGGAATTTTTTATGTGACATTAAAAGAATTTCTATGGCCAGTCTGCACATGCAAATGAATGTGTAATAGATTGGTATGCCTGCTTCCCTACCCTCAGCCCTGCCTGTATCCCTAAGGTCTGCTCTAACGTGAAACACCGAAGGCAGTTAATATGAGAGATAGCCACATGGTAAAGGACAAATGCAATGATATAACCAAAAGAAGCCAATAAAATTCGGAACCATCAGTACCCAGCTCTGCTACTACTGCAAGCCCTGGATACTATAGCACAGCTGGAAAGCAAGATTCTGACTTCAATACCCATGTCATGAAAATGATGAAGGACTTTAAAGAGCAGACAATTTATTCTTTTAAAGAAATGCAGAAAAACTCAAACAGATGGAAGATCTTAGATAGAAACCAAATAAATTCCTTAAAGAAATACAGGAATATATAAAGGAATATATATTCATCAAATAGATGAAGGAATTGAACAAAATGGTCCAAGACCTAAAAAAGGAAAGAAAAACAATAAAGAAATTACAATGGAGGCAACTTTGGAAAGAAAATCTAGGAAAAAAAATAGGAACTACAGATGGAAGTATCCCCAACAGAATACAAGAGATGGAAGAAAGAATCTCAGGGGTAAAAGATACAATAGAAAATATTGATATATCACTCAAAGAAAATGCCAAATGCACAGGAGAAAATTTCCTGAACAAAACACCAATGGATCGAGCTCTAAGGTCAAAAATTGACAAATGGGACTAAATGAGATTGCAAAGTTTCTAAAGACACTGTCAAGAAAACAAAACGGCAGCCAACAGAGTGGGAAAAGATCTTTACCAACACCACATCAGATAGAGGCCTAATATCCAAGGTATACAAAAAACTCAAAAACCTAGACACCAGAGAATTAACCAACCCTATTAAAAAATGGGGTACAGACTTAAACAAAAGTTCTCAATCAAGTTATATGGAATGGCTGAGAAACATCTAAGGAAGTGCTCAACATCCTTAGCTATCAGGGAAATCCAATCAAAACAACCCTGAGATTCCACCTCACACCAGTCAGATTGGCCAAGATCCAAAACTCAGATGACAACAGATGCTGGCGAGGATGTGGAGAAAGAGGAACACTTCTTCACTGTTGATGGGGTTGTAAACTGATACAACCACTCTGGAAATCAGTCTGGTGGTTCCTCAGAAAATTGGACATAGTACTATCTGAAGACCTAGTTATTCCACTTCTGGGCATTTACCCCAAAGACGCTCCAACATACAACAAAGATACATGCACCACAATGTTCATTGCAGCTCTATTTATAATAGCAGAAGCTGGAAAGAACCCAGATGTCCTTCAGTAGATGAATGGATACAAAAATTGTGGTACATTTACACAATGGAGTACTACTCAGCTATCAGAAACAATGGCTTAATAAAATTCTTAAGAAAATGGATGCATCTAGAGAATATCATCCTGAGTGAGATAACCCAGGCACAAATGAACAGACATAATATGCAGTCACTGATAATTGGATACTAACCCCAGAAAGCTCTGAACACCCCAGAAACAACTCACAGACTGTGTGAAGTTTAACAAAAACAAAGAATATATTTTAATTAAAATAGAATTGTATCACATCCCCCTTTCCTCCCTACAGCCCCTCTAGTCTCTCTCCTATCCCCTCAAATTAATAGCCTCTTTTCCTATATTATTGTTACAGATATACATATGTGTATGTATATGTACCCACAAATACTTAATTACAACCTTAAAAATGTATTCGTATACTTTTAGGCAAAAATGCTGAAAATTTGTACATTTATCTCTGTTTTTTAAAATAAAGTTAAGAAAATGCCAAATGTACAAAGTTTCTAACTGAAAACATCCAGGAAATTTGGACACAATGAAAAGATCAAACCTACAAATAATAGAAATAGAAGAGGTGAAGATTTCCAGTTCAAACAGCAAGAAAACATCTTCAACTAAATCATAAAAGAAAATGTCCCTAACTTAAAGAAAAAAAAAATGATCATAAACATACGAGAAGCCTAGAACACCAAATAGACTGGACCAAAAAAAATTAAAAAATAAAAAACTTCCTGCCACATAATAACCAAAATACTAAATGTATAGAACAAAGGAAGAATACTAAAAGAAGTAAGGAAAAAGACCATGTAACATGGAAAGGGTTAGACCTATAAGAATTACACCTGACTTTTTAACATAGACTCTAAAAGCCAGAAGATCATGGACAGATATCTTGCAAACCCTAAGAGACCACAGATGTCAGCCCAGACTACTATACCCAGAAAAACTGTCAATCACCTTAGATGGAGAAACCAAGATATTCCATGTAAAAACCAAATTTAAACAATATATTTCTACTAGTCCAGCCCTACAAAAGGAAAACACCAACACAAGGAAGGTAACTATATCCAAGAAAACACAAGAAATTAATCATCTCACAACCAAACCCAGAAGAAGAGAATCACACACACACACACACACACACACACACACACACACACACACACACACTACCAGATCACACAATCTTAATACCACCTATAATAACAACAAAAAAATAGGAACTAACAATCATTGGTCATTAATATCTTTAAGCATCAATGGGCTCAGTTCTGTAATAAAAACACAGGTTGACAGACTGGATAAGTAAACACGATCCATCATTATGTTGCATATAAGAAACATACCTAAGCAACAATAGACACTACCTCAGAGTAAAGGGCTGGATATTTGTTTTCCAAGGAAACAGTCCCAAGAAACAAGCTGGAGTAGCCATCCTGATACTCAATAAAATAGACGTTCAACAAATAGTAATCTGAAAAGATGGGGAATACTCATCATCATCATACTCATCAAAGAAAAAATTCACCAAGATGAAGCCTCAATTCTGAATATCTATGTCCCAAATGTAAGGGTACCCACATTCATAAGGTAAACTTTACTAACGCTCAAATTTCACATTAAATTCCAAACAATAATAGTGGGAAACTTCAAAACTCCACTCTCTCCAATGGACAGGTCATTGAAACAGAAACTAAACAGAAACGCAGAAGTTATGAACCAAATGAATTTAACAGATATCTACAGAACTTTTCACAGCAAAACCAAAGATTATTCATTCTTCTCAGCATCTCACAGAACTTCCTCTAAAAGTGACCATATAATTAGACAGAAAATAAACCTCCAAAAGATATAGAAAGATTGGAATAAACCTTTCCAATCACTGGCCCAATGTAGGATTAATCCCACAGGAAGGCACCGAACCCTAACCCTGTTACTGTTATTGTTGACAGGAACCTAACATGGCTCTCCTCTGAGAGGCTCTACTAGCAGCTGACTGAGACAGATGCAGATACTCACAACCAAGCATTGGACTGAGGAAACACAGAAGTCCATTTTTTTTTTTTTTTTTTTTTTTTTGTACTAGTTGAATAGTGGTTTAGTCTCTGGGAGCTACGGTTGTTTGGTATTGTTGTTCTTATGGGGTTGCAAACCCCTTCTGAGAGCACAGGTAAAAGTACTACCTCTGGTCAAATTCTTGGCCCAAGAGGAATCTACCTAGAGCCCTCAGGACACAGGAACTGAGGAGCAGTCTGGGACAGGATCCTTCTGGTTTCCATCTTTGCCAGGAGCTGACCCTGTGCTGCATGTCTTTATACCCAGACCAAGCAGGAGAGAGCTGGTCCCACTGAAGTGTAAAAACACCTGAGTGCACAGATAAGACCACCAGTTCTGCTCTGAGGGATCTGCCTGAAGCCCACAGGACACAGAAATCAATGAGAAGTCTGGGACAGGATACTTCTGATTCCTGCCTGTACCCAGAGCTGACCCAGTGCCAGAGAACTTTGTACCCAGACCCCATGGAAGAGAACTGGTTTCACAGGAGCACTGACACATCTGAGAGCACAGGTGAGACTCTGGTCAAATTCCTGGTCCAAGTGGAACCTGCCAGGTTCTCTCAGAAAAATGGAATCAAGAAGCAGTTTGGGACAGGATCTTTCTGGCTTCAGTCTTTTCCCTATTATGATACTGTGCCAAAGCTCGCTGTAAGCAGACACCACTGGGAGAGAGCTGCTCCCCCAGAAGTGCTGACATACCTGAAAGCACAGGAGGGTCAAGCAACTGTCAGAATCATCAAGGCCAGCTAAAACCAGAGATAAGCAGATGGCAAGAGGCAAGTCTAAGAAACTAAGCAACAGAGATCAAGGACATTTGGCACCATCAGAAGAGAGTTCCCCACCACAGCAAGTCCTGGATACCCCAACACACCAGATTTAAAACCACAACTCATGATAATGTTAGAGGACTTTAAGAAGGTCATAAATTGTTCCCTTAAAGAAATACAGAACAATACAAGTAAGCAGGTAGAAGCCCTTAAAGAAAAAGCACAAAATCACCAAAATGGGGGAAGGAATTGAACAAAACCATTCAGGATCTAAAAATTGAAATATAAACAATAAAGAAATCAAAGAGGGTGACAACTCTGGAGATATAAAACCTAAAAAAAAGATCAGGAGTCATAGACACAAGCATCACCAACGGAATACAAGAGATAGAAGAGAGAATCTCAGGGGCAGAAGATACCATAAAAAAAACATTGAAATAACAGTCAAAGAAAATTTGAAACGCAAAATGCTCCTAACCAAAAACAACCAGAAAATCTAGGATACAATGAGAAGATTTAATCTAAGAATCATAGGTATAAAAAAAAGTGAAAATTTCCAACATAAAGGGCCAGTAAATGTCTTCAACAATATTGTAGAAGAAAACTTCCCTAACCTAACAAAAGAGATGCCCATAAACATACAAAAAACCTATAGAACTCCAAATTGATTGGACCAGAAAAGAAATTCTTTCTGTTACATAATAGTCAGAACACCAAATGCACAAATCAAAGAAAGACTATTAAAAAGCAGTAAGGGGAAAAGGTCAAGTAACCTATCAGAATCACACCAGGCAGACCTATCAGAATCACACCAGAATTATCATCAGAGAATATGAAAACTAGAAGATCACAAACAGATGTCATATAGACTTTAAGAGAACACATCTTAAGTAAGGCTACTACATCCAGCAAAATTCCCAATTAACATAGATGGAGAAACCAAGACATTCCAGGACAAAACCAAATTTACACAATAACTTTCCAGAAACCCAGTCTACAAAGGATAATAGATGGAAAACTCCTACACAGGAGGAAAACCACAGCCTAGAAAAAGCAAGAAAGTAATCTTTTTTCAAGTAACACAGAAGAAGACAGCCACAGAAATATAATGATACCTCTAAAAACAACAATATCATGCAACAACAATCATCAGTCTCTAATATCCCTCAACATCAATGAACTCAATTCCCCCAATGAAAAGACATATACTAACAGACTAGATATAAGAAGAAGACCCGACATTTTGATACATAGAGGAAAAACAGGTCAAAGATAAAGACAGCACTACCTCAGAGTAGTAGGCTGGAGAAACTTTTCCAAGCAAATGGTCCCAAGAAACAAGCTGGGGTAGCCATTCTAATATCAAATAAAATTGACTTTCAACCAAAAGTTATCAAAAAAGATAAGGAAAGACATTTCATACTCCTCAAAGGAAAAAGCCACCAAGATAAAATCTAAACTCTGAATATTTATGTTCCAAATGTAAGGGCACCCATATTCATAAAAGAAACCTTACCAAACCTCAAATCACACATTGTACCTCACACAATAATAGTGGGAGACTTCAAAACCCCACTATCATCAATGGACAGATCATGGAAATGGAAACTGTACAGAGACACAGTAAAACTAACAGAAGTTATAAAGCAAAAGGATTTAATAGACATCTATAGAATATTTCATCCTAAAACAAAAGAATATACATTCTTCTCAGCATCTCATGGTACCTTCTCCAAAACTAACCACATAAGCGGTCACAAAACAGGCCTCAACAGATACAAGAACACTGAAATAATTCTATGCATCCTATCAGATCATCATGAACTAAGGCTGGTCTTCAATAACAACACAAATGACAGAAAGCCCACATACACGAGGAAGTTGAACAACGCTCTACTCAATGACAACTTGGACATGGAAGAAATGAAGAAAGAAATTAAAGACTTTTTAGAATTTAATGAGAATGAAGGCACAACTTACTCATAGTTTTAAGATACAATGAAAGCAGTGCTAAGAAGAAAACTCATAGCTCTGAGGACCTCCAGAAAGAAACTGGAGAAAGCATACACTAGCAGCTTAACAGCACCCCTAAAAGCTCTTGGACAAAATGAAGCAAATGCACCAAGGAGGAGTAGATGCCAGAAAATAATCAAACTCAGGGCTGAAATCAACCAAATAGAAAAAAAAAAAAAAAAAAAAGAACTATACAAAAAAATCAGCAAAACCAGGAGCTTTTTTTTTTTTTTTTTTTTTTTTTTTTTTTTTTTTTTTTTTTTTTTGAGAAAATCAACAACGTAGATAAACCCTTACCCAGACTCACCAGAGGGCATGGAGACAGTATTCAAATAAACAAAATCAGAAATAAAAAGGGAGAGATAACAACAGAAACTGAAGAAATTAAAAAACTCATCAGATCCTACTACAAAAGCCTATACTTAACAAAACTGGAAAATCTTTATTACATGGCCAACTTTCTAGACATATACCAAGTACCAAAGTTAAATCAGGGTCAGATAAACCATTTAAACATTACTTTAACACCTAAAGAAATAGAAGGAGTCATCAAAAGTCTCCCAACCAAAAAAGCCCAGGACTAAATAAATGGGTTTAGTGTAGAATTCTATCAGACCTTCATAGAAGACCTAATACCAATATTCTCCAAACTCTTCCACAAAATAGAAACAAAAGCAACACTACCCAATTCTTTCTATGAAGCCACAATTACACTTATATTTAAACCAAACAAAGACCCAACAAAAAAAGAAAACTTCAAACCAATTTCCCTTGGGAATATTGATGCAATAATAGTCAGTAAAATTCTCACAAATGAAATCCAAGAAGACATCAAAACAATCATCCATTACAATTAAGTAGGCTTCATCCCAGGGATGCAAGGATGGTTCAATTTATGGAAACTCATCAACATAATCCATTGAAAACTACATTATCTTCTTAGATACTGAGAAAGCTTTTGACAAAACTTCAACATCCCTTCATGTTAAAAGTCTTGTGTGTTCATTCTTAATACAATACTCTTTATTAGTGTATGGGGTTGTGATGGAGGAGAACAATGTAGAACCTTATACTGGAATGGATGTGAACCTCATCATATTGATAACTTTGCACAAACAAACAGAGCTCTGTTACTTAGCCTTTAAGAAAATCCCCCAATTATTCAAAATGGCCACTCATAGGTAAATGTCTCTTCCCATGGAGTTTTGCACTATACACTGCTCTCAAATACCCAAACAGCACTAAGTTTTCCTGCTGAGCTTCACAGTGATCAGATAGAAAGCTATGTTATATTCATTTAATTTATTTTTTGTGTAGAAAAATCTCATTTCTATCTTATTTTTCAAGACCATATTTAGCTGAAGGCGGTGCTAGTTTGCAAAGCACAGAGACTTCCTCATTGTCTTTCCCACAAAATACTTCCCTCCACATTAGTGTCTTCTGCAGAATTGATTCATTAAGCTTTTGATATGCCTTGCATGCCTGTGGCAATCCCAGGGCTTAGGGAGAGGGGAGTGCATTCTGCTGAGGAGGGGGAGGTGGGCCAGGAGAAATGGAGGATTTCAGTTCCTCCTCTGGATTCTACTGTTATTCGTGTAAACCTTCACTGAGAACTCTCTGAGGTTTACAGGCTTTTGAAGGGCACAGTTAATAAATATGTGTCTCTACTGGGATGTAGAAAGCCCACATTGCCTGGTGCTTGCCAGTCTAGTCTGTAGTACACACACCTCATATCTGTTAACTATTTGTATTCTGGTCAGCATTAGTGAGAGACAGCATTCCTCATACAATCCTTTTCCTTAAAACTTGGCAGGAACTATCCTAGGTCTAGCTCTGTGTGACAGAAATGGAAATGAGACAAATGTTAGACCCTAAAGCAGCTTCCAGTCTTATGGAGAGGTAAAAGCAAAAGCATTCAAGAGCCTAGGCCAGAAGGTACAAAGTCCAAAAGACAGAAAAGCCATTTGAGAAAAGGAGGCTCATGGAAAGTCCCTTAACATGATCTGACCTAGAGGGAAAGGTTAAGAGTAGAGAATAGTCACATCCAAGTATAAACAATGTAAAAGAAAACGAGACTTCTACAGTGGAGTGTATTATTCAGTGACCACTATGGAGGCCATTAAGGTCTCAGCAGAAAGTACAATTGGTCTTCCTAGACGTGGCACTGTAAACACAGAGGAGAGGTCTCTGGCAAGCTTTGAATTGATCAGTTGTGGGACTAGGGAAATAGCTCAGCTGTTAAAAATCACATACCACTCCTGTAGGAGACCTAAGCTTGGTCCCCAGAACCTCTTTTGGAAGGCTCACAACCACTTGTAACACCAGCTCCAGGACATCTGATGCCATCTTCTGGTCTCCAAGGGCAAATGTACTCACATGCACATATTCTACTCAGGCCACACGAATACATATAATTAAACATTAAATTTAAATAAACAAGGACTGTAGCTTACTATAATTAGTATGAAAAATAATGTGGAACTTCCACAAAAATATTTAAAACTATGATACAATAATTCCACCCTTGAGTATATATCCACGTAAGGTAAAACTCATTTACATGCTGAAGCTGGGTTCACTGTAGTATTATGCTATTTTGCTTTCTGAGGCTGTGACAAATGCCATGAATCCTTTCCTACCAGAGCACACACAGTTTCTGTGACGGTTCAACTGCAGTGTGAAAACAGGAAACTTTACAAACTGGGTGTGTGGATAAACAGCCTTACAGACCAGCAGTGATGGACAGAAGTAATGTCATCGGCAAGTGTTTGTTTATTAAGAGAACTCTCTGGGGCTAGAGAGGTAAGTCCATAAACATGAGCAGCACTTGACACTGGATTAAAAGCATTTGCAAGTCTTACTGAGCACTTGAGTTTAGTTCCATACGAACAGGCTCAGAAACACCTACAAATCCAGATTTGGGAAATTGGACATCCTCTTCTGCCTTCTGTGGATAATGCATTCACATGACATATACACACGCAAACACACATAAAGGGTTGGGTTTTTTTAATCAAACTAAAATGTATGGTCACTTGATCCTAGCCAGGTGTGGTGGCACCCGTCTGAAATCCTACTACCTTAGAGGCAAACATAGGAGTTCAAGATCATACTTAGCTATACAGCAAGTAGAATAAGTTCAAGGTCAAACTGGGATACTTGAGATTCATATGCATGTATACACACACACAGAGTTGGGGGAAAGAGAGGAAGGAAGAAGAAGAAAAAAAACATAAAAAAGGGAGGAAGAAAGAAAAAGAGAGGATAGAAGATAGGGACAGAGGGTAGGAGGAAGAAGGGAAGAAAACAAAGACAAACATCAATCTTTATATTATAACATGGTGACTGCAATTAGTGATACGTTATATTCTTGATAAAACTGAAAAGAGTTTGGACACTGTAGACTGAGAGATGAGTAAACTGGTACAGGTACTTGCTATTGACCCGAACAACTTGAATTTAATTCTAGGAGCCGAAATGAGAGAAGTAAAAAACTGAGTCCACAAATTTTTCTCTAAACTCAACATGCAGAGCACAGCACACACACACACACACACACACACACACACACACACACAGAGAGAGAGAGAGAGAGAGAGAGAGAGAGAGAGATTCACATGTGTGTGCCCACAATAAATGATTAATGTAAATGCAATAAAAAAATAACTTGATGTAAAGCATTCTCATCACCGAGAAGTTAACCCTGAGTAATTCATATGTTAACTAGTAAGAGGGAGCCATTCCACAATATATACATAATTTAAGATGCCATAATCTATATATAGCTTTATATATCAATGTATAAGTTTGCCTATGTCTTGAGGCTTCGTTGTACTAAACTCTGAAGGAGTCATAGAAAACTATAAAAATAAATAAATTAAAAAATAAATAGAAAATTATTTTTACTGGAAGAAAAGGCCATGAGATGATGAGAGACAGACAGAGGGAGGGTTGAGGAGTTATATTAGTTTTAAGAAGGAAGACATTTAAAGAGAATCTCAACTGTATCAAAAGAAACGACAGAAGAAAACTATTTCCTATGATAAAATTATGACAGTGTTTTAATACTTTACTTGTCTGAGGTAAAATATAGGTTGGAATCACTGAAGCTGGATTTGTCAAGGAGGAAACTGGCTAAGAGAAAATAAATACAAGTTATTAAAATTACATGATAAGCCAACACTCTACTAAACTATTCATAGATGTTTCTATCTTACTTAACATGATGCCTATACCAGCTCTGAGCATTGAGAGGCCAGAAGAGGGAAAAAGAGCATTCTGTGTTTCAGGTATACTACCACCACTTGCTATAAGACCTGAGAAGCAGTGCATGCTGGGAAAGCACAGCATGTCTGCCTGAAGGTCACTGGTAAGAAAAAAAATCAGGTGGGTGTGCTGGAATCAGAGGACCAACTGATTGCCTGGCAACTTGGAAAAAGCAGGTGTCCAGGGGCTGGATACCATGTGGGTCCACTGTAGTTCGCTGGGCACAAAAGTTAGTAGGTAAATGAGTTTTATGAATTAAGTGGTTTACACATAAAAGGCACAAGTCCCCTTCTCTATGCTTGGTTCCTACTACTAAGCCAAATTGTCCTTGCTTCTTCTGGATTAGGCAGGGTATTTGTATCCCCAACTGAATGAATGATCGGTGCTTTCAACTCTCCCTCCCTACAGCTGGAGTAGCACTGAGCAGAGAGAAGGGCAGCAGTCTGTTCTGAAAAGCCTGATTATCTTTGCCTGGACATTATGTCATGCATAACATGAGGATTAATTACATCCTCTGTTTATCTGAAGGAGAGGGTACTTAAGGGGACAGAATAATGGAGGGTGTGTACAAAATCAGATTCTGGGAAGCAAACTACACGCTCTCCATATACTGTCCTGGGGATAGCAATTACATGAAAAACATACAACAAAACAATATACCTTTTCATCTTCCATCACACATTTAACAAGTATGAGCACGTATGCTGCTGATGGTTCATGCACACTATCATGTAAGCCTCCCAGGAATGCCTTGCAATTTAATTCTTTATACTAGGTAGAGTATAAAATGCAGGAATATTAAAACTTAGATTCAAAAACACAGCTAACATCAAACAGCAGTTGACTCCAAACTGACTGACAGTAAGCTCTCCAAGGGACCTCAAATCCAGGAAACTTCTACAGGGCTAAGCTCAAGGACAGACTAATAAGAACAGTTTCCCTGGACCAGGGCTACATCAGTAGCCACAAGCTTAGACTGGTGTCGTGCTGTAGAAAGCGAGAGGAACGGAGAACTGTATATAGTCATCAGAAGCAGGAGGAATGGTGCATAGAAAACATAGCTCCAGGGCACCAAGCAGAAAACTAGGAAACACTGTCTGTGATATGGATGTATGGAGGGATACAGAGGTAGATACATTCGCATATTTGTTGTTAGAAAGGATAAGCATCTTTGGCTACATTGTATGGTTTTTAATTCTTCTCATATTACTGATGAATCATTGGGAAGTGAGTCGGGAGAATAAATCCCTATAATTCCTAAGAACAGAGCCTTTCCCAGGTTCAGGATGAGACAGTTTCTCAAATATCTAGCCAAGGCTGATCTTAAGGTTCAGAGTTTGATACAGTGGCAATCTTCTATCCTTAAAGGCAGTTTCTGGGGACTATCAGTCTCCAAGACTTCCAAAAAACAGTATCCAGGGAAATTTGTTAATAGTCACATATAGCTCTGTCAGGAATCAAACAATGTCACAAGTGGATCTGTAGAGCTGCTGAGCTGCCTGTGAACTCTGGGCCCTGACTGGATACGTCTGTGCTTGGCCTTCTGTGATTGAGGACAGGTGCTTCCACACAGGTCTGCTTCTACTGCTACAGTTCATGCCTGTATGCTTCTGGAAACGTCACTCTTGCCTCAGCTTCCTGTCCTTGTAAAATGGGTATAACAGTGGCTCTTTAAATCACTCAGAAAGTGAAATGCAGTACGGTGAGTATTGATTTGTTTTCCCAAATGCTTAGCTGATCTATAGCCGTAAGTGACACATTTGCAGAGAAGACTTTAGAAGCCATCCTCCTGCAGTAGAGACCAAGGAGGGTCTTGCTATGCTTTAGTCATCATGATCTTTCTGTTTGAAAACCAGAAAAGATGGATGTGTTGGATGGATAGCTAAACAGCTTGTCATACAAGAATGAAGCTCTGACTTAAATCTCCCAACTCCACATACATAACCATTTAGGTTTTTCTACACATGCGCCCATAAAAATCTGGGCAAAGTGGCACATACTTGTCCTCCCATCACTGAAGAAGCAGAGCCTGGAGGATTCCTGTGACTCTGTAATTAGTCAGCGTAGCCAAATGCATTCCAAGCCAACTGAGACCCTAAAACCCTCAAAGAAGGTGAATAGCATGTGAGAAATGAGCCAGGTGTTGACCGCTGCCCTCTAGGAGCAAGAGCAAGCAGAGGCAACTGCACATAGCTCCACCCACACGTGGAAGTGAACAAAGCAAAGGGCAAATGAATAGTTTTTCCTCCGCCCAATAAAATAAACATAAAAACACAAGCGAGGTGGCTCAGGGCGCTCTGCGCACGTAAGTGTTATAGGCATTCTGAGCAACAGCATGTTGGCATCTCATCGAAGTACAAAGCAGAACAACCGCCAGATAAATGGGAGGAGAAACAGGTGTCCCAGATGGCACGGATGAAAAAGGACGACACTTGGAGAGGTAAATTAGAATCTGTGCCTCCAGCCGCTCCCAGCTCCTGCCCAGACAGGACAATTTATTCTGGCATTGCAGTAATATGTCTCCGTGTTAGTACCAAACCCCACACTTCAGTTTCAGATACTATTCCCTCTTGAGTCAAAATTACAACTTTTGGGTAGAGAGAGGCTGCCTACTTTTGCAGACAGTTCTTTGTGGATCTCAAGATGTTGTCCAACCTAAGGCCGTGTAAGGATCTGGCAGAGTCTTCGTAGGAACCAAGGACAGGCAGCTGGACAGGGCTAAGATGTAATGGAGCTGTGAATCTTGACAAGGATTTTTCTGAGACTCTAAACACAGCCTAGCAAGAGAGTGTGTGAGCAAGACAGTTCTTAGCAACCATAAGTGTACACTTTAGCAGGTTCATTCTGGAATAGATTTTAGGGAAAAAAATTAATTTAGATCTGAGTTGGCAGAGTAGTGGCCTGAAATTCTGGATAATCCACCCCCACCGCCCCAAAAAAGCCTTCATTTAATGAACAGAGTCTTCCGGTGATGTCAGCATTTCACATTAGAAAAAATGTAGATAAAATCCCTGAGTTCTGGTTTTACACACACACACACACACACACACACACACACACACACAAATCTGAAGACTTTTTCATACCCTTGATCCAGGTGCAATACTGTGCACATCAGCTGCCCCTGTACAGGATTTCCCATGATCCTTACAGGATTTCCCATGATCCTTACAGGATTTCCCATGATCCTTACTTCTCCTGAAGACTCCTGGACACTGGGGCCCAGAGGACAAATCCTTTACCATGAACCTGTGTCAAAACAGCTCCTGTAATGAGAACAATTTCTTTGCATTTGACATGGGGTGAGAACACAATTTAAGAGAGAAATTCAGACACCATTTTAAAGTTAGTCTGGCCTGCTTTAGTCACCTTTGTTTCCTAAGGACACCAGAGGAGAGTGCAGTCCTAGCCTCATCTAGCCCTATTCCTGTTCAGGTAGACCAAGGGTAATATAGATGAGGTGCAGTACCCCAGGCATCTGTTTGAGCATCCTCACACAGGATGCAACCTGTGTCAATTTAATACACTCAGTCAAGATGCAGGTGCCCTATTGAGAGGTTTGGACTAAGGGGTAATATGGAATGATGGGGGAGGAGGAAGTAGCACCTGGGTACAAATAGATCCAAAGCCTAAAGGAATATCTTACACATCACAAGCACAGAGGCAGATGCTCTAGCTGTTACTAGTTCTATGGCAGATTCAGCCAATGGTAGATCTGCCATGCTCTGGAGCTTGGAGAATAAGCCAGAAAGCACTATGTGGCTTTCATTCTCCTGGAGAAAAAGTCTCATAAGAGGACAGGTGCTCATTGGTAAACACCCAACCTCTTTTTCCTCTGCAACTTCTCTATAGACATTTGAAGATAATCTCATGACTTCTAAAATACTCTACAACCTTAGGCAACAGTTCCTGTAATAGACATCAGCTAAACACACCATGGTTGTTCTCTTGTCTTAGTATCCTAACCTAACAGGCAAAACTACCAGAAACTAGGTGGCCTAGTTTAGTTACTCTTATTTCCAAGATAAGGTGCTGGTAGACTGAGGAGAGCTCAGTCCCTAACTTTGACTCAGAATCTTCTTTTTATCCTCTGTGATGGTTTTTGTATGCCTAGCCCAGGGCATGGCACTATTAGAAAGTGTGTCTCTTTCAGTGTGGACTTTAAGACCCTCATCCCAGCTGCCTGGAAGCCAGTATTTTCCTAGCAGCCTTCAGATTAAGATGTAGAACTCTCAGCTCCTCCTGCACCATGCCTTCTTAGAAGGTGCTATGTTCCCATCTTGATGATACTGGACTTAACCTCTGAAACTGTAAGCCAGCGCCAATTAAATATTGTTCTTATACGTCTTGTCTTGATCATGGTGTCTGTTCACAGCAATAAAACCCTAACGAAGACATCATTCCACAGCAGACAAAGGAGACAGAGCATGTCTCAGTTTCATTTAAGGACATATAAGGTCTTATAAGGCCCATTCATAAGGACTCTGCTTCTATAGTCTAGTCACTTCCCAGGGACCACTGTCTATTAGCATCAGAGTGGAAAGGAGCTGGGATTCACCACGTAAATTCTGAGAGGATATATCCGCCCCAAGCATCCACTGGCCCTAGACAGCATTGTAACAACTGGAAGGTAACCCAAATAAAGAACGCACAGAAGCTGGTGTCCCTGGCTTTCTTTGCCTTAAGGGAACTCAGGGAAGACAGTGGGGGTTGAATGCAAATATCATTTCAGATGGCACTGGGGACAGAACTGCATTATCACAGTGCAAGGCTTCTTGGCAGAGAAATACCTTGGAATAATTGGTTTCCTTAGTATTTTATCAAACAAACTCTTGTGAGTTTTAATTAAAGGATATTAAAAGTGCCCTCGGAACGCCCTGCTCAGTGACTCACTGCAAAACACCGGTTGAAACAGAATTATGAGCTTCACACAGCTCAAGCATTAAGACTGAAAGTTGTTTCTGTTTGAGGCTCTGTTTTAATATTTAATTCAAATTAGTCTATAAATGCTCAATTGGTTAAAACAGCTGAAAGGTTTAGAGCTTGAAATGAAGACATAGCATGGAGAACATGGGTCCAGAACATCATGGCGAGGTCACATCCCCTTTTATGACACCATAAATAAATTCAGTTCCTGTTGTCCGTTTCACCATCCCTGGTCATCTCAATGTTCTCTTTCAGGACTCTGGGATAAGATTTGGGATTTTTTTTCCTGAAATCTCTTTGTTTTGGTAGGACAGCATGCCCCTGGAATGTGAGGCTGGGTCTGGCATAGTCTGGGTAGCCAACTATTTCTCTTCTTTTTACCTCAGTTTCCCTGTCTATAAACAAAAGGTCCTCACAACAATGTTAGAAAAAATGCATACAGTTTGTTCTTTGACTCTAGGTAGTAACTTGTTCAGTTTTCAGAAAGTATCCATCCCGTATCACATGATTCTGCCCAGTGACCTGCACCAAGTGTTTCTAAATTAGTACTTCTCATGTTGTAGAGAAGACTAACCCTTCCCACTTAGCCAAAGTTTGTGTCCCTGATATACTGAGGCTTCTCCTAAATACAAATCCATCTGGAAGGAACATTTCAGGATACCAAAAAGTCTTGAATTCTGTCCCTGGTGTCCTTGCTTGAAACATACACATGCACACACATTTTTTTTTTTTTTTACTTTTGCTTTTGTTTGCTCTAAATTTTCCCCCAAAGCGATTGGTTTTGTAGTTTCGATTATTCAATCTGAAAGGTCCAGAAACAAGTTTTCCTGGAAGAAACATAATGCCAGAAAACACTGGAGATGCCTTTCTCCTCTAGACTGCATTGTAAGAGACTTGCACGCTTAGGATCCACCTATGGCCCCAGGGAGCCTGGCTCTGTTAGTTCTCTAACTATAGATTGACCATTTCATGTCCATTCTCAATACACTTGGGAATGAACAGCCATTATTTTAATCTCATAGACTTGACCTCAGGATAATGCTCATCTCCACACAGAAGTAGAGAACCACAAGCTCTTGCATAAATCTTTCCTTGACTTGAGCTGCTAAAGATCTAAAGTCTGACAGTATTTGACAATAGCATTTCTGGACTCTCTGTGAGGATGACATTTGATTAAGCATCTGTAGGTGTCAAGACCTGGCTGACATCCAGACCTCTCCTTCTGGCTAGAATTCACTGGCCAAATGTGTCCTTTCAGTTCACATCTGTCCTCCAGGCTGGACACACACTGGTTACTAGCAAGTTGGCAAGCTGTTCAACAATCATGGCTGCCTCTGTGTGGCCCTGCACATCCAGCACTCTTAATTAGCTGACTAGCCTGAGGCTCATCTCTTGCAATCCTGTCGGTCTTCAACAGCAAAGTTGTGTGCCAAAAAAGTTTGCACACCTTTTATTAGATGTATTACTGGATATTTGATATTATATTTGTTTCTGTAGTCATATGATTTCTTTAATTTCATTTTCTGTTTGTTTCTGGTTTATGGACATACAATTGGATTTTTACAGCAAGTCTCTATGGTAACCAGCTCTGTACTAATACTAAAAAAAAGTTGGAAGGAAAGCAATCCATGTTTGACTTCTATGTCTAGTCTCTATTCTCTCCTAGGGATTGGGAATTAAAGTTCTCCTCTGGAAACAGGAGAGACGTAGTAGAAGGGGATGTGAGGATTGTGCTCATGTAGAATGCGCTTGGATCACAGAATAAGATCCATATTTTCCCCACTTTGTGTGTGTGTGTAAGTGCCTGTAATATTCTGCCATAACTTCACTACACATAAACAGACCCATTAAAATGATTTGTGTTTTAGACCCACCTAGAACACTGAAGCTGGATATTCTAGAACATGGATTTCATTGTTATTGTTTGTAATACTTTTCTGTAGATTCTTTCAAATCTTGTAGATTTTTTTTGTTACTTACAAACAATAAGTTTTTTTTTTCTTTAAGCCTTTTTCCACATCTGACTTTACAAGGCAGAATCTCTAGTTGAATGAAAAATGCAAGCATTTATAGTGAATATCCAAGGTTATGGACTAAGTTTCAATAGTTCATCCTAAATGTATTGTTTACTCTGCATTCTTTCTAGATAACTTTTGTTGGATTAAGAAAAATCCTATTGGTTATTTGATAAAAGTTTGTTTTACAAATCAATGAAACAATAAATTTTTATCCATTGTCTAAGATTATCATACAGTTCTATAACTACATGATTCCCCCTTCTCTGACATTATATATACAAACTATAGTTCCCTAAATAAATAGAAATGTATATTAAGTAACATATAAAATTTTCATCCTTGTATATTATTGTATATTATTGTATATTATTCTCAATTACATTTACTATGTTTTACCTGGGATTGTGGCATTATCATCATGGTTGAAACGGTCTGCATCTTACTCAGCCATACATTTTGAAATATTTTACCAAATATTTTATTTACCAAGTATTTTATTTCATGTGTGTGTGTGTGTGTGTGTGTGTGTGTCTGTGTGTGTCTGTGTGTGTTTGTGTTTGTGTGTGTGTGTACAAGCACACACTGGGGCTAGAAGATCTCTTGAAGCTTGAGTGACAGGCATCTGTGAGCCACTTGATGTAGTACTGGGGTCCAAATGCCAGCAGTCTGTTGTAGCAGTAAAACGGCTGTGCCACATCTTCATTTCTCTCCTTTTGTGTTCGGAGAGTTGCTGATGGCTAAAATTTACCTCCTGAGTATTGAATGGTACTCATTCATGACATTATCATGATTTATAGTTTCCAAAGAGGAAGTTTTGAAAATCATAGAAATTTCAGGCTTCCTTTATCTTCTTGGGAAATTTTGTGTAAAGTGGTGCCTTCCTGAGAATTTGCCCATTTACTGCTTCTTTAGTTTTATCAAATTTTCTTTGTGATCATCTTTCTTTCTTTGTAAAATACATTAAAGGCTGTGTTATGACGTTTTCTTCTCATTCCTGATATATCTAATTTTGGAGCTTGGTAAGTTTTATCACAGAGTAATCAATATTTTCCTTAGACTCACTGAATAACTACTTGCTTGTATGTTGTAATTTCACCAATTTCCACTTCTCCTCCATTTTCTCCACTCACTGTTTATTACCCAGTCTCCTTTGCTGGTCCTTTTGATTTGTGGTAGAGAGGTTTGATTAGAGGTATTATATTGAACAGCCCCACATCTCTCCCTGTGGTCTGTCACTTTAAACCTATTCTTGGCCACACTAGAAGCAGCTCACAAATGAATCCTTCTGTTCAATAACACATTTTACTGTTTTAAGGGAGTTATTTCCAATTATGCTTTTATTTTTAAATTCTAGTTTGTCTGATTCAATATGCCAACATCAGCTTTTATCAACTTAAAGTTAACATAGTGATTACTTTATGGATTTGCTTTAGATAATACTATGATAATATATACAAGATTCTTTAGTCTGCCAGATAGTTCCTAGTAATTGGAATTTTTAATCAACTGTATTTGAGCAAGTAATGTTGTCTTAAGGTTGGCCAGCATGAAGGTCTCCTTGTGGGCTGGTTGTTCTTCCCTTTCTAGGTTTCTTTTTCCTCACATTGTTTTTTTTTTTTTTTTTTTGGCCTTTCTTCTCTTTTGAAAATTGTTATTCCATTCCTTTTAACCTCTACTAGTTTTGAAGATTATGTATGTCTTTCCTAGTTTTGAATGAAAACATTTGAAATTACACCATGAATCTTCAATTTAATAAAATGCAATATCAATGTCATCATCACCCCGACAGACAAACCTGGTAATGTATTGTATTAGCATCTTAACACAAGTACATCTGGTATTCAATAATGTTTCCATATTTTTAAAATGTATTATTTTCTAAATTTTAATTTTATTTATTTTCCTTATTTTTAAACCAAGAGGTAATTGTTCATATCTATTGCTTACAACCTGGTATCATAATACATGTAGACTATGTTCAAGGACTAGGTGACAACCTTTGCATTTCCCTGTGTTGGGGATAATCTATGTCCTTACTCCTGTTTTGAACTACATCTCTCTATTGCTGATTTCTTCTGACCTTTCAAGCTTTCCATTAGGGACTACTTTCCTTCTCCTTGAAGTTTCCTCACTGACAATTTCTTTAGAGCTCTCAGTCTTTTACTGAATTTAAAACCCTAGTGTTGCTTTCATTTTCAAAGAGATTAACACAAGACTGTGAGTTCTCAATTATATTGTTTTTCACATTGAAGATACTCAGCCTTCTAACTCCTATCTTATTGCTGAAACAGCAGCCTCCCTGCTAGGGGTCAGCAAGCTGAGTCTGATGGCCAAGTCCAGACTACAGCTTATACAAAGTCTTATTTGTATGAAGGCTGATGCAGTTGTGACTCCAGAAACAGAATTGAGCTAGTGTAACAAGCTCGTAGGCCCTCAAGGCTAAGAGAACAAATTGCTTCTCAGGGAATTGTACTCACCTGAGTCTCACAGCCCTCCTACAAAGTCAGTCAGTCTCTGGTTTTCTTAAAGATTTTTCCATTTTTACTCAAGTAGTCTTCTCTATTTTGTTGTCATTTAATGTACTGTGTTTAAAATGTTTCATGTAGCACAAATTTGTAAACTGATATTTGTTGTCAGTGTTTTTTTTAAAAAAAAATCCTGAATTATTATCTCTGCTAGCTCTCTATAGAAAATTACTAGAGCATATTTTATCAACTCAATAAGCACCCGTTGTCTCCCTATGTCTACAGATGGGGAAACCAGGAGGACCATGGCTCTGTAGCTCTGAGTCAGCAGCAACCATGAGTTTCTCATACACTATGACAATGGCATCTCACAGAGCAAGAAATCGGGTAGAGAAAGAGTTCGGCAGAAGCTTTACAACCTCTTACCTATAGGATCCTTCATTCATGACATGTGTTCCTGCTACAAGAAAATTCCTAATCTATCCCACATTCAAAGAAGAGGTAAAATTGGCTCCATCCTGTTCACAGAGAAAAGTCAAAGGATACAGACTTGGGTTTAAGTCCCTACATTCTACTCCTTTCTCTCCTTCCATTTCCCCTATTCTTCAGCTACATATAGGGTGAGCTGTCTCCCGTTTACACTCCCTTCTGGGTTTTCAATCTCTTTTTGCTCTCTGTGACATTGTGGGTAGTTTCCTTTCACCATTCTTCTAGGTCATTACTCTAGCTTAGGTTTCTATAGCAGTAATTCATCTAGGTTTTGTTCTTAACCCAAAAATTAACTACTCATAGCTAAAGGATCTATTTAATTAATTGCTTGCAAATAATTTCAATTTTGCATTACATTTTTTGTTATTCCTATAGTGGAGTGTGTGTGTGTGTGTGTGTGTGTGTGTGTGTGTGTGTAAGTGTGTGTAAGCACATTTGCACATGTATACATGCAGAATCCAGAAATCAAAGTTGTTTTGCCTTTTTATATCACCCTTCACCTTATCCTTTTAATACAGAGTCTCACTGAACCTGGAATTTTCCATTTCACCTAGACTAGCTATCAACTGAGTTCCCAGAACTTACCTGTGTCTACCTCCCACATTCTCTTGCACTGGGCTTCAGACATATTCTACTATACAGAGCTTTTTATACTTATGACAAGGATCATACTCTGGTCTGAAGGTTCATACAGCAAATACTTTGCCCATTGAGTCCATGTTATACTTGTTTAGACACAGCCATAAGTGTTGATTTCAGATTTACTCTAGTTAATACTAGTTTCTGGTGGATTGGTGTGCCGGTGTTCTGCATTCGCCGGTGTCTAACCCTGGATCCTATGGCTCTTGTGTGGTTAATCTTTGCCCATAACGTTGTATTTAAAAGCCCTCAGGTACCATTAACATTCTGTGTCCAGGAAGACCCTTGAAAGTTTCAAGATTAGAAGTGTCTTTAGGGGACTCAAGATTCCATCTCTTACTAACTGATACGCAATCCCCTGCCCTCCCTCCCTCTCTCTCTCTCTCTCTCTCTCTCTCTCTCTCTCTCTCTCTCTCTCTCTCTCTCTCTCCTTCCCTCTTTCCCTCTCTCCCTCCCTCCCTCTTTCCTACCTTGCCATCTCTCTCTCCTTCAACAATTTGAAAATTCCAGCTCGGTGTACTCAAAAAATTTGTCAGATTTCTGCTCTATGGTGCTAGTGGCCAGGTCTTTTAGATTTTTTCATGTTAACCAAATAACCTTCCTGGGGGTGGCACAATGAATAATTTTTAGAAATAAGGCCTGATCCACTGGCTTCCTGATTCTCTGTACCACCCTGATCTCCACTATCAACCACTCACTTGATCTGCACAATCAGTCACATCCAAAAATGATCATAAGGATACCATGCTCTTCTTCAGCGAGTGGCATGGCCTGCAAGGGAACTACTCCATAATATCAAGTCACATAAGAACTTTGACATGCTGGCAGGCAAGCTCTCTGCTGCTTGTGGCAGAAGCTCTGTGTTTTACTATCCAGACTGACAATGGACAGACATAAAAAACTTCAAACTGAGAAGGGCTAAGCGCTTTGGAAGATCCTAAGAGAACTGTGGGCCTTCTGAGTTAGTGCTGCCTCCGCTGCAGAAATCTAACAGCACTGCGTATGAAATAGCAGGCCTTTTTTTTTTTTTTCATGGAACATGTCAGCAGGGCATCTGACTGATACACTGCATTGTTTTCAATCATAGTTTTATGAGTCTTTTATGATATTGAAAATCAAGCTATATATTTAGAACAGTAATTAGTTTGAAGCAGCCTCTTTCCTTATTCTCTGCTAAAGTTTTAAAGTAAACCAAGGGTGATGAATATTTAATGTACTGTACCTCATTGTCATCTGATAATAAGATTTGTTATGGGGTTATAAAATGTTATGTTAGCTTCTTACAGCACATCATTAATATTGTAAAATGTAGCTGGGCTCCCAGGCAGAGCTGTCTGGTGGAAAAACAATAGAAAGATAAGTGATATCAATCATTCTTTCCAAGAGCTTGGAAGACAACCAGCCAAGGGGTGAGGAGGGCTATTTAGTACTTATTAAGGAAAAGGTGGGGGTTGGGGGGGATAAAACACAATAAAGGAAAAAAAAAGCAAGAAAAAAAATCAAGCCAAAAGATAAAAAGGTGAGAAAAAATGGAGAGCAAAGATAAGATATGATAGGTGGGCAGGAGCAATGGCTCAACCATTAAGCAATTAACAGACCACACAACGTTGGAAGACAACCCATGTCCAGCTGCAGGGAGATCCAATCCCTCTGGCCTCCGTGGACACCAGCCCTTGTGTGTACACACCAGCCCTGAGCACAACACATTCATGTAACTACAAATAATAAGATATTTCCCCTGAAATCAGAGGTTGCTAGTTGTAAGAATTCAAGGATCATGTGGGAAGCCAACAGGAATGAACATTAAAAGGCCTTTCCAACACCTAAACCGTAGAATTCCATGTCTAAGAGTTGCTGAAATCCAAAGATACACAAACTGTACAAACACGGTATATAAATCTGAGGAATTGTGACAGGAATGTACTAAAAGTCCTTGTCTCCTCTGGTTAAGAGGTGTTTCTCCAGGAGCTGAGTACTTGGTGTAGTAAAAGGACTGGAATTCATAATAAAATAATCTGAAATCTGAGCCACAGTTTTATGCAGCATTTCATGGTACTGTATACTGTGACACATGCACATGCACATTGTTGCCAGTCCAGAATGCTTTCTGTGTTCCCAAATTTCTCACAAGTTATGAAATACTATACGTGTGCCTTTGATCCACAGTTTGAGAAGCTTTACTCCAAAGTAGTAAGTTTTTTTTCTTATAAACTGTCCACACTGTGGGATTTAGTAACAGCAACAGAAAATAAACTAAGACAGAGAACACCTCTTATCAATTAGCAAAACACCTGATCCCAACTAAGTTTATATTAAAAAGTAAACTAAATACTTTCCACCTGCAATTAGTTTCTTCTCTATATTTTTAGTGACTTAGTCACTAAAGTTTATTTCCTATAGAAGTGCAAGCCCTTGTTCTTTGCTGAAATGATATAGATACCCAAAGTTTAACACTTTGGTTTTCTGTAAACCCTTCCCATATAAAATGTTATTAATAATAATATACATGCTCTTGCTCTTGAAAATTATCTTTTTGTCAATTTAATTGGCAGATCTTGATTCTGACCCCAAAGTGCATATCACAGGCCATTTATTCTGTTCCATACAGGTTCTTACTCATCAGAGACCCTTCAAACAACGGATGCTCTCCACCAAGTAAAAGTTAAGTGTCACTTCGCCATTGTCACAGTCAGGCAAAATCAGAGCATAGGCACCCCGCCAACCTGTGGTTGACCACAGGGACAGATGTTAGCTTTCTAAACAAATGTTAGCTCTCTAAACCCACCTATGGAAACCATGGCAAACATCACAGTACACATGGTCTTAAGGCCATGAACTTAGCATGAGTCAGCTTTAGCACAGACTTGCTGAACATTCTCATCTGTACCAATTGTGGGAGCTAATCAGGAAGTCATTCAAGCAATAAACTTGGCATTCATTACTCAATAAACATTAGAGATGGTTAATGATAGCAAAGAAGGAATAGGAAGTCCCCCATGAACTCTTACAGTGCAAAGTCCATAGAGGGGCAGGAACATGCTAGGCAAGCACAGACTAAATCTGAAACTAAATATGGAACCGAAAATCTCATTTATTGTACATTCTACCCAGTTCTATGCTTCTGTTCTAGCACTAGTTATCTTGACCTTAATATAAAAGGAAATATAAAGCACAGCCTTCAACACCAAGGCTGATCATTTATCTATTGAGTACTGCAGGGCTAATACAAACTTTAAGTCATGAATAGCGTGCATTTTAGCAGTGTTATAGAAATCAAATGTTTCTTCAAAAGATATTGAGACTAAAAGAATGTCTCTTCTGGTATAAAGCACGAGGAAAAGTTAGAGAATAAAAATGGAGATAGATGATGAAATGTGCAACAGTGGAGAGGGAACTGTAGAGTCCTCCAGGAGAAAGACAGGCATCAAGTGCAGGGAAGGGCCTGCCATCCACAGTCAAAATCTCCAACCCAGAATTGTTCCTGTCTAAAGAACTGCAAAGACAAGCATGGACAGGAGACTGAAGAAGAGGAAGTCCAGTGGTCCAGCTTGCAATTCATCTCAAGGAGAGGTTCCAAGGCCTGACACTATTCCTGGTGCAATGGTGTGCTTACAGACAGGAGCCCAGCATGGCTGTCCTCTGGGAGGCCCTACAAGCAGCTGCCTGAGACGGAAGCAGATACTTACACCAAACCAATAGACTGAAGCTGGGAACCCATATAGTTCTAGCCTTAGTGAAAAGCTGGAGGAAGCTAAGGAGGAGGCTGATCCCATCGGAAGACCATCAGTCTATACCAACCTGGACTTCTAAGGTCACGGTTATTTTCTCCATGAATTTCCAAGAATGAAAAAAAACAAAAAATAAAGATGACTCAAAATGCATTTGAATATCAATAAGGGGTTTAACATACAAATAAAAGGGAACTCTAGAAAATACATAGAAAAGGGGAAATCCAGTAAATAATTGGATTTAGAAACACCAACACAAGGAATAAAATATAAAACAAGAGATGGATGCTCTGAAAATTCATTCTTTTTCCAACATGCTTTTTGTAGAGATTGAAATGCTTATTCTGAACTCTATAAACAAGGGCAAACATTTTAGAATAATCAGTGAAACACACCTGGAAGTTTTAAGCCATGTCAAGACCTGTGCAGAAAGGAATGAATGCCAATCAAATGAAAACCATCAAAGCCTATGTAGGCAGATTTCTATGATGAAACAGATTACTGTTTGTATTTGGGGATGTTGGGAAAAATCAAAGGCTCTAGAGAAAAGTATAAGGATGTTCTGAATAGAGACTATTGACCTGAAACATATCCAAGTGAGTTAATTGTTTTTGTTCTCTGTTGTTTTGGGGGCTAGCTATATATATGTGTGTGTGTGTGTGTGTGTGTGTGTGTGTGTGTGTGTGTGTGTGTGTATGTGTGTGTGTGTGTGTCAGTAGACAGCATACAAACTACTCACATCCTGTAGTTTTTAGGAATAAAGGTGACAGCTATCACTGCAGAAATCCTGGGCTAACTTCATGGGGAAGACAGAAAATCATACACTAATTCCAGAAATGAAATATTAGGTTTTATCGAAAGAAGATATTACTATCCTTTGTAGTTTAACATTAAGCAAATAATAATTCATCATATATACTAGGAGAATAAAGAATTTAGAATCCTAGTTTTACAAGAATCTGGGTATGGAGAGATGGCTCAGCAGTTATAATGCTTGCTCCTCTTGCTAAAGATGTGAGTTCAGTTACTAGCACCCACATCAGGTAGCTCAGAACTGCATGTGACTTCAGTTTCCTAGGATAATCTTCTGGCTTCTTCTGGCACCTGTACACACATAGCATATACATTCAAGCACACACACATACATACATGCACCTGCACACACATGCATACACATACATGCATACACATACATGCATACACATACACACATATATAGGCACATACACACATGCATACACACACATGCATACACACACATGCATACACACATGCATACATACACATGCATACACACACATGCATAAACACACATGCATACACACACATGCATACACACACATGCATACACATACATGCATACACATACACACATATATAGGCACATACACACATGCATACACACATATGCATACACATACACACATATGTACACACATACACACATGCATACAAACACATGCATACACATACACACATATATAGGCACATACACACATGCATACACACACATGCATACACATACATGCATACACATACACGCATGCACTCATGCAGAGATTGAAGAACAAATTATAAACAACCAGAAAAAGGGAAAAATCATGTAACTATTGTAGTATGGTACCTAGAAAAGAAAGTTTTTTTTTTTTTTTAATGCAGAGAAAAATATCAGCAAGAGAACTGACACAGCCCAGCACTTGGGAGACAGGAGCAGAAGGATCAGAAGTTCAAGTCTGGGTGCTGAGAGATGGATGGTTCTGTGGTCAAGAGCACTGCTCTTACCGAAGTCCTTAGTTCAATTCTCGGCATCCACATAGTGGCTCACAACCATCTGTAATGAGATCTGATGGTATCTTCTGGTGTGTCTGAAGACAGTGACAGTATATTCACATACATAAAATAAATAAATCTTTAAAAAATAAAAAAGAGTTTAAGTCCTCCCCAGCTACCCAGGAACTTTAAGCCAGCCTGGATACAAGAGAGCCTGGTTCAGAGAGGAGAAGGGGGAGTCAAATATGTCATTGCCTACATGCATGGACTTCTCAAAGAACTACTAAAAATGTTATATTTTACAAATAAAATACTAAAGAAAATAAAATCTGTGCTTTCTTCTAAGGAAATCTTCAAATCCCACCAAAATAATGAAAATAAGTTAATCACCAAACACCTGTTTTCCTCATGAACATATTTGTGAATAATATTATACTTCTTCAATAAAACAATAAAGATCACTAAATCCTAGATGATTGCTGTATCTTAAACTAAAAATAAAGCTTTACTGTCTTCTATAAGGCAAGTTAAATGTTGTCCCTGAGAGGTTTTTTATCATCAGTGAGGGAAGACTTGGTGTCTTCAGTGGAAAAGAATGTATGTGGCCAGTGTGACACACAGGGTTTGATATGCAGAACCAAGCTGTGAAACATGAGAAACAACATCAAAAACAAAAGTAACAGAAAAAATAAAAACACTCAGAAAGAGGTTAAGAGAGGAGGAAGAGGAGGAAAAAACTAAAACAACAGGCCCCAAAAGGACTTGCAGAAAAAATAAATTAGTGCAGGAAGTTCCCCAGGATGTTTCCTCATGTCGCGTGAGTGGCCTAAGAGTTATTCTGCATGACAGCTTGTTGTCATCAGTGGGATGGAGGCTGAACAGGTCTCTTCCTCGCTCCCTTGTAAGACTGCATGGCTTCCACAGGCACCGTGAGGACCCAATCAGGGGGCCCTTCCCGTTAAACTCACATCAGGTTCTTTGGATCTTGTGTCCAAAGCATGTGGTTCTTTCAGCAGTGGTGACTGACCTTTAGTTTCTGGAGGGGACCTGGGAGCACAGCAGTTGCCAACAATATTTTGGGAATCCTGTGTTCCCCTGAGCAACACCCTGAAGGAAAGCCCTCCTTCCTCACACTGGACTTTGTTGGGTAGTGTGTCATCCCAGGTGACAAGTTTTCATGTAAACTAATGTGTGTATATTCATGTAGATGTTTATGTGCTGTATATAATTTAGGTCAATAAATAACAGCACTGTTCTTTATGAATTTATCAGATATCCTTAGTGTTGTTTTTGTTTCTTTTTTCTTGTGTTGATCTCCCTGTTCCCCAAAAGATAAAAACAAATCAAACAAAACAACAACAACAACAACAAAACAGTAACCAAATTAGATAACAACCCTAGCAATCTGATACAAAAAAAAAAAGAACATCTAGAGCATTGAGAAACTAAAAGTACCTTAGATGATAGCATACATTTAATTGTTAAAATCAATAAGCATGGAGAAAGGGGAGAAAATGAGATACTTGTAACTTCAATGACTATGTTTTCAACATGGAATCCACCAGAGTTTCAAAATCACTTTTCTATGTTGGATTAACTCCTAGAATCAACTGGAGATTCTGAACTTGTAAATGTAGCAACATATCACATCATTACAAAAAAAAAAAAAAAAGAAGCCCTTGTTTTCCAGTCAGTAAAACAGTGGTTCTCAGAAATTGGCATTCATAAGAATTATCTGGCGAGACTTAAAACAAAGACGCTTGCTGCCCACCCTTTGGATTCTGACTTTACTTATCTGGCAACAGTCTTGATATCAGCCTTACATAACATTCCTAGAACCTATAATAAACACCGGGGAGATCAGTATCAGTATTGTAAACTGAAGATTATTTTGGAAACTAGAAGATGGAAATTATTTATCCCTCAAGCTTCCCAAAAAAAACAATGCACATCTACCCACTGCCCCAAGAGGGCCGCACAGACAACCCGATGGAGTTGCCAGGATGTCGGCTGTCAGGATCACAACGTTCTATGAAGACATCCACAATGGCAAAGTAATCAAACTTTCAAAAATTATAAGTTTTTTTTAATTACTGAATTTAATTTTAAAATGTAGAAGTGAGGTTACATATAAAAGAAATAAGCAAAACTGTTTGCTCCAAGCTCCAAGCCATTGATAAAGTCTCCTTTCACATTCGCAACAAAAAAACTATAGAATGTGGAAATGCTGAATAAGAAAATGAAAGAATCACATGAAAATCTATAATTTTTTATTGAACTTTATTTTAAAAAACAAAGATAAATTTTAAGCATTTTTGCATAAAAGTATGTGAATACATTTTTGTCATTGCTTGGTTTCAAAAGTTTTTATTTTTAGGTTAAGTAAAAGTCGGTATGTGGGGGAGGGCATTGTGAGCAGGAATGCAGTGCCTGAGGGTGTGAGGCATGGGGATCTGCTCCCATGGAGCTGCAGTTACAGGCTGCTGAAAGCTGCTCCTGTGTTTGGGGATGGGAACTGAACTCAGATCCTCTACAAGAACTGCAAGCTTTCTTCATCACTAAGCCATTCCGCTACCCCACAGACTGGTGCTTCTCAACTTTCCTATTGCTACAACCTTTTAATGTAGTTCCTCAAGTTGTGCTGAGCCCCAACCATAAACTTATTTTGTTGCTACTTCATAACTGTAACTTTGCTACTGTTATGAACCACAGTGTAAATACTTGTGTTTTCTAATGCTGTTTGGTGACCCCAGTAAAAGGGGTCATTTGACCCCCGAAAGAAGTAGAGACCCACAGGTTAAGATCTGCAGCCAGAAAAGATAAGAAAAAAAAAATAGAAGAGCATACTTTCTTTTAAGAAGAGAACTTCTGTAACCTGTTACAGGAAGGTTTGATTAATTGGGTAAATTTGTATCAAAAAGTTAACAAAGGGTCCTAAATGACTGACAAAAATAAGATATCTTAAAAGAACCAATGGCTTGTGTTAAATGTCAGCATCCTGTGCAGCTTTGGTAATAGAATCAGGGTGTAGGATTGACACAGGAACAAGAAAGCACAGAAATGCAAAACTAAAAAGCCAAAAAATAAATCTCAGAATGTTTGGGTATAATGTGGCAAGTCTTAATGTCAGAGTTGAAAGGACTCAACACTTGTCTTAAATAGTAACACAACTGGACATCTTTGAGGACAAAGACAAAGTAAAGCTCAAATTTTCACATAAAAGATTCAGTGGGGATATATACAGACTCTAAGTAAAGAGAGGTAATAATTACAATTCGGAGAAAAGAACTATTTATTCGGGAATAGAAGGTAAGGAGCTTTCCGTATTGCAATCATGCCTTTGGAGATAGTTTATCACCCAAAGCCCTTGCCACCCACTTTCAAGACTTGAGTTCAATTCCCATTAAAAAGGGATGCTGTGATCCTGAGGCTCTGATGCTGAAACGGGAGGTGGAGACAGGGGAATCCCTAGAAGCTTATAGGCCACCAGCTAACTTGATATGCTCATAGTCAACAATACCCTATTTCAATCAAGGCTGACACCTTCTGACCTACACACACACACCAGTCATGGAAGAGTTCAAATATTGCCTTGATGCATCTTCCTGCTTCAACAGAACAAGGTGGTGCTCACACAGAGAAGTATCTGCTACCAGTGGTTTGGGGGTTAGAAAGTCCAAGTTCAATGCGCTGGTACCTAGTGCGTCATACCGAGTAAGGCTCTGTTTTCTGCCTCACAGAGTAGCTGCCCCTTGTGCTATAGAATCCATGGCAAATAGAGAAAACAAACTCCCTGGGATGACAAGGGTGTGGGTCTCTTTGTGTTGCCAGAGGTCCGTCCCTGAACACTATTACATCTGAGATTGAGTTTTAACATATACATTCCTGGTAGCCCAAATTTGCAGTCCCTAGAAGGCACTATAAATAGATTATAATGTTAAGCAAAATCCAGGCTCTATTAATGCCCTTTCTAAAATCTCTTTCAAATTTACAAAAAGAAAGGAAATTTGCCAAGAGAAAACTAATCTGTTATAAACCGACTATTCCAAAAGCCTATGGACAGACTAAATCCAAGGAGTCACAGACTATAGTGAAGGGTTAAGAGCACAGGTATTCATGAAAGTGGGACTAATTCAGTAATTATGATTTTATAACTATGAGGCTGCCAAAAGAACAATACCTGCCAATGGGGACACAGGAAGGAAAAGCTCTTCTTGTTCATTGCTAGTAAAACACAAATTGCTACCGGATCCTTTTTAGAACACATTGCTGTAACATTTATTAAAATTAAAAATACATATACCTTGGACTCAGCAGTTCTACTCTGGAGGATTTATTCCCAGGAATAAAATTCTTGTTACAGAAACATCTACGTTCAGGATGCTTAATGTGACATTGTTGAGAAATGGCAGAGAAAGGAAAAAGAAGCCAGTAGGAGGGAGCAGGTAAGGAACTATAGAGATAGAGCTATAAATAGGTAGATACATACATACACACATACATACATACAAATATACATACATACATACACACATACATAATACACACATATATACATACACACTTACATACATACACACATACATACATACATACACACACATAATACACACATACATACATACATTCATACATACATATAGAGAGATATATACATAGAGTCAGGTACTCAGACAGACAGACTGAATGAATGAATGAATGACTTTAAAAAGCCAAAATCAAAATAAAAATTTAATGACCACCCTTTAGAGAAGAGGTAATGAACTTACAATTCAACACAAATAGTAGGGTGTCAATAAACCGCATCAGTTGGGAGGCATGAAAGAGTGACACACGTATGCACAATACACCTTATCTATAATATTTATTCCATGAAGAACTAAAGATGGTGTAATCATTTCAGGCTCCATTTCTGCTTCCCAACAGGAAAGGAGAACAAAAAGCCAAGTTCACCATGGCTTGGTGTCCTCTGTCTAACTGAAACACTCATTGTTGGGATTCTGTAAACCCCACACCTCAATTACCTGGCAGTAGCCAGATATGCTCCACACCAGTGACCTGACACTATAAGAGGAGCTGCTTGCCCCCTCCTCTCTCTCTTGCCTCTCTTGCTCTCCCACCCCTATCCCTCCTCTTCCCCTTCCCTTCCCCCATCTCCCTCTACATGCTCATGACCAGCCTCTACTCCTCTACTCTCACTCTCTCTCTCTCTCTCTCTCTCTCTCTCTCTCTCTCTCTCTCTCTCTCTCTCTCTCTCTCTCTCTCTCTCCCCCCCTCCCTCTCTCTCTCCCTCTACCACCCTCTTAACTTTTCCATAACCTGAATAAACTCTATTCTGTACTATACTGTTGTGTGACTGGTCCCTCAGGGGGAAGGGATTTCCAACATGGGCCCCACAGAAGCATCTTCCTTGCTTCCAGGCCTCACTGCACCTCCATGGGTCATATGCCCCCCACTCTCTTCATCCTTCTCCCTAATATTGGTGCTGAAACCCAGGATGTCACCTTTTCACTACATTGGTAGTGAAAAAGCCCTCTGAATTTTTCTTTCATTTGGTGCCCCGTCATCTTTTCCTTTCATTGGTTGAAATTAGAAATGTGAGGAGATTAGATTTCGTCACGACTAGATATCTTTTTTCCTTTCATTCCGTGACTTTTAACAACATTGGATTGGTTCCGAGACTCAAGAAAATGCAGGTTCGCATTCCGATGCTCACTAGCCCAAGACCTGGTAAGCTCCCTTCCCACATTGGTCAGAGTAAGCATCCACAAGGTCCCAGGGAAGTGTTCCTGAGCTACCCCCAGGACAGATGCTTTTACTGACCCTCATTCTATGACTTTCGCCATTGGGTCCCCCCCTCCTCCTTTTACTAGAACCAGGTGGAACCTGGATCTCATTCTGGAACACCGCCTCCGATTTAGCCCCATTTCTGACTCTCACCCATGGGCCACCTCCGTGGAGCACAGCCTCCGAGTTTAGCCCCATTTCAGGCAGTTGTCCCTACCCTAACCCATGGGCTTGTCTTCGCCGCCTTTGTCCCTATTTCCTGTGATGCTTGGTTTAATTAACAGTAAACAGAAACCAATAAACTGTACTCCCTTGCTAGCTATCTGTTACCCAGTTTTCTGTGTGAAAAGCGGGTCTGGCCCTGCCCCTAGCCTCTGCTTGGGACTCTGTTTGCTAGACCTAGCTGTTCTTATCCCATGTGTGCTTTCTCTGTCCCCATCTCTGTCCCAGACTCTTTCTGTCGGCTGGGAGCGGATGGAGCAGGCATCTGGTCCGGGACTCCATGCCTGCAGAAGCCACAAGTGGGCTGAGTGCCACAGGCTCTAGCCACTCCAGGGGGCCTGTGAGGATGGTGGCAATTGGGTTTCTACAGGGACCCTGGCCCTGCTGTCAGTCCCCAGGGAAACCATGAAAGCAGGCCTCCTAGTAAACAGCAGCCTGCCTAGCAGATCACACACGTGGTCCCCCACCATGGTGGCAGCACAGATACTTCCCCGCTAACCGAGGGGGAAGGGTGGCGTGCCCCCTGCCCTGAACAGCTAGCCTTGCCCTGCAGCCAGAGAACCAAACCCCCTCCCTGTATGTGAGTGCCTCCAGTGCATCAACTGCATCAAACATGTTTTATTTCCCTTTATTATTTTCATTCTTATTCTGCCTGCTAGACTAAAGTTTTATTTATTCTGAGCCAGATTTATGACTGCATTGACAGCTAAGGTAACTGCAGTTTAACAACTAAAAGAAACAGATTTCTATTTTCTAACAAGTAGCTCAGATATATGGTTACTTTCTTATGTAAGCTCTGGTTCCATTAATGCTTCATGTTTCCTTTTGCTCAACTTTCTTTTCCACTATATATAATTCTTGCTCCTTCTGCTCCACAAAAGCTCATCTTAAAAATGTTTATGTTGTTAACTCATGTTGTTATCTCTCATAAGCTACAATCAGATCTACCTCCAATGGACTAAATAAGACTCCACCCAGATAAGTACATCTGCCTAAAGCTCACTACCTATTCTAAAGGGTGGGATTCCTCTAGATTTCAAATGTGGGTTTCAAATGTACATCTAAGTATTTTTCTTTCTTTTCATGACTATAACTCCCGCTGAGTAGGCTACTGAGATAGATAAGCCAAGCGCCACAGGGTTTCACTTTTCCTGATACCAGATTGTGGTTAAGGCTCCCGCACAAACACTGGCAAAATTGGTAGAAATTAGCACTCTAGTCAGCAAAGAGAATCCCCAATTTCCAAAACAAGGCCTGTCCAGCCTTTGTGGGAAAAGAGGGTTAATTCTCTATAGCCACAGTTTTGAGACAGACATTGACCATTGAGAAGGTCCCGTCAGGAGTGCCCTTCAGTTTATCCCTTCCCCCCAGGACTCTAGCAGCCCATTCACTTAGTCGAAGACCAGGCCTGGCGAGGGCACTCTCTGCCAGATCCGGGATCTGGCAAAGCCACCAGGAGTCTGACTGACAACTCGAGACCCCTGCGCATAGGCGAAACTTTTTCTACCAAGTTTTATCCACTGGGGGGTCAGCTTGATAACATGGTAGCCCCTCCGCATTCCTTCTTCCCAATGAGCAACTCAATGTCTCTCAAAATGGGTCACCAGGCTCCCCACTGGGATGTCTCCTGGAAAATTTCAAATCTCTAAAACTAACACCTCAGCTAAAGACATCTAAATTGATATACATGTACAATAATGTGTGGACTCAGTATCCACTAGATAATGGCCACAAAATGGCACCCTAAACTGGTTAATTTTACGAGACCTTAACTCATACTGCCAATGATCTGGTAAATGGAAAGAGGTTCCCTATGTACAAGCATTTATCTACCTCCACTCTAACCCTTCTCTGTGTTCTTCTCGTAACCCCACCCAACTCCATTTAGCAATAAGGCAAACAGCAGATGACACTACAATTCTCTCCATCCTCTCTCTGCCTCAGCTTCTACTCATGCTACTCTAAGCTTTTCAAAACCCTCCCCTCCACAGCCAGACTCACATGTGGATGTAGACACGCCACCCGGCCTCCAGCACCGCTGCCGATGCCCCTTCCCTCCCTATCTCATCCTCTTCTGCACTGCAGTCTTATAGTCTGATGTTCCATGCTTTACGTATGATTCTCACTAATAATTTACTTCCTGAGGAAAGCCGGCGAGTTTGGGAGCAGAAAAAATCCATGCAGACGAGATCCATCAAACAGACAGACACTAACTTAGACCCTGAAAACCCAGAAGGTAAACAACTTCTAATGACCTATTTCTTTCCCCAGAGCTACCCTGACATAAGAGACTAGCTTAAAAGCTAGAGGGGATCCCTAACTCCACAGGCAGAAATATTGGTGCTGGCCTTTAAAGTGTACCATGGGAAAGGTAAAAAGGCTCACAGACAAATACCATATGCTGGCAAAGGCTTCCCGACCAGCCCCAGCCACTGCTACACCACCGGGCCCCTGCTACAGATGTGATCAATAGGCCACTGGGCGAAAGCTTGCTCCAGCCCTCACAAACCAAAGGGGCCATGTCCTAAGTATGATCCAGAGGAACACTGTACTGTCGACTGCCCTGTGTCATGCAGGACAGAGGGACATCATGCTCAAATAACTCTCCAGCCCAGGCTCCCTTGACCTGACCACTGCCATCACGAACAGGGAGCCACAGGTAGCTATCATGGTATGTGGACAGCGCATCTCCTTCCTCTTGGACACTGGGGTCACTTACTCGGTATTGATGGAGTTTTGGGGACCCACATCTCTCTCCCATTTTCCTATTGTCAGATAGGAGAACAATTTTACCTTCCTCACCAGACCCCACCACTTAATTACATTTTTAAGGGTGTACCTCTCAGTCATTCCTTTTTGGTAGTGCCAACATGTCCTGTCCCCTTATTGGGAAAGAGATCTAGCTAAGTTGGGAGCCTCTATTTCCTTTGCTCCCCCCCCCCATTTGCCTGAAACAGCAACCTCTCTGCTCCTTCTAGCCCATCAACCTACTAACACAAATATGTTTCCTTTACCAGCTTCTCAGGTAGACCCCCAGGTCTGTTGCTAAACATTCTTCTGTTCTGATCCAATAGCTAGACCCTACCAGGACCCTTTTAAAGTGATTCTTGAGACGCCTACAGCTCTTTTTCCAACATGGTTCCTCCAGAGGCATCTCCCTTGCCCCCAGGCCTTGCTGCACCTCCGTGGGCCATATGCCCCCCACTCTCTTCATCCTTCTCCCCAACACTCATTTTCTGCAAAGGTATTTCCCAGTGAGCACATGAATTTAAAATCTAAGTTTTGAAGCCCCCTGTTAGTAAGGTAAGCCTTGGAGGAGCACACTTCTATAATTAAAGAAGGCTACAATGATGCTTCTGTATCCGTGTATCTTATAAGTCAATAAGTCATTCTATAATACTCATACATAAACACCCAGACTGTATAAAATATATGTTTGCTTTTGCCTAGAACTACATGAAAACAAGGGGAAACATAGACACACAATGCATTTTTATGTAGATTTCCTCAAGAAATACAAATTGAAAAGACATAAAAAGAGAACAGAACACACAGCCCACAGAAGCAGGGCTCAAGGGGGCTCACAGAAACGGAAGAAACAAACAGGAACTCTCTATGGGTTTGAGCTAGGTTCTCTGCACGTGCCTTAAGGTTGTGTAGCTGTTTCTCTGGGACTCCCAGCAATAAAGGTAGGGATAGGCTCTTACTCTTGCCTGAGACTGGGACCTTTTCTTCTCCTACGGGGTTGCTATATCCATGGGTTTGTTCCATGTCTTATTGCATCTTGTTAATCCATGTCTGGTGGATTTCTCTGAGGGTCCTGTTCTCTCTCTCTCTCTCTCTCTCTCTCTCTCTCTCTCTCTCTCTCTCTCTCTCTCTCTCTCTCTTTCTCTCTCACACACACACCAGAGGAGCAACCTATCTGAGGAAGAGGAGAGGGTGGGGAGGGAGTGGGAGAAGTAGAAGAGAAGCTGCAGTCAGGTTGGAACGTATGAGTGAAGAAAGTTAAAAGATAAAATACAACTTAATAAGACAATTACATGCTCCCAACAAACAAATGCTTTATGCACTGTTGGTAGAACCATCAACTGATGCAGCCACATCAGAATTCAATGTGGAGGCTGCTCAAAACAGTCATTGATTACATACTTGTAGACAAAGGAAGAAGATTCATATACACAATGGACTCTTATTTAGCCATGAAGAAAAATAAAATTATTAAATGTGCAAGAAAACAACTGGAAAATGCTATATTAAATGAGACAACCTAAGCTCAACAAAAGAGAAAGGCTAAACAATTATTAACTATAATATGATTATGTTCATGCATTCAAATAAAGTAATTCTAGTCTTATAATTAGCTTTAAGCGGGAGAGGGAAAACAAGTGTTTCCTATGATTCACTCTGAGAACTTTCACTACTTTATGCTGAGTTCCTTTTCCATAAATAAGTGAAGTTTTTTTTTTTAATTTAACTAATACTTAAACACAGAAATGAAGCAATTTTTCTTGTCTTTTCTATGTCCTTTCTGGATTTAAATACAAGCCCCTGCTTAGCATATTTACCTTATCTTTATTTCTGTTTTCTCGATCTTACCTTATTCATCTTCAAAGGAAGGTAAATTATATTTGTTCTCTAACACACATGGACACACACACACACACACACACACACACACAAAGGGGGATGGGTGGAGAAGACGAAGAGGCACGCTCTCAAGGGAAGCTTACAGAGGATTACAGATGCCAGAGAAATGCATTTTGATGTGAAACAGATCTCAAAGCAAAGTCTCAGACCCACCAAGTATTGTTGAGGAAGGCAATCAGACACTGTGCCTGGGGTACCATCGGATAGAATTCATTGTCATCCATGGGTGAAAGGAAACAGAATTCAGGCAGTGGATTTGTATGCCTTCAAAGTCATGTGGATGCCGCCAAAGTCCTCGGATTAAAGAGTGATGGAATGCTGCACTACAGTGTCAAATCCCACAGCCTACTGAAGAAAAATTTGGCTCAGGGAGAGAAAAATCTCTTCAGCCTCTTAAATCACCAGCTCCTGCTTCCTCTTAGCCTCTGCCTTTGAGCTTGTCCCAGGCACCAGTTGGAAATGTGATAGGCAGTGGATTAGGCACAGCCAGGCTTTCACACTTAAACCTGAAGCATTAGCAGGTCAGCAAAGCCAGGTTTTCCCATTAGAGCAACAGAACTTCCAAGTCCCAAGTATTGATTAAGTTCCCAGGTCTAAAAGGCCTGAAAGAAGAATGCTTGCCTCTGGCCATCAGCAAGGGACCACATCTTATAGAGGATCAAGGGTCCAAAAAAACAGCAAGGGAAATAGCCTTGGGCAAACTAATAGCATTTCTCATACACTCCTGAGACTAAACAAGCAAACCAAAAAAAAAAAAAAAAAAGATGAAAGAGCTTAATGATGCAACATATAAGAGAGGGAAGCAATGTCTCTTAAACACAAGGCTGTGTTTTCAAAGACTCTACCAAAATTAACACTGTCAATTTTATGATCTACTTAATAACTTGTATGAATATTTATAAAGGGTGCTCACTTAACCTCGACTCATACTTATTACCATAATAAAAATTTGTAGAGATAGTCTTACCCACAGTCATCTTGGTTTCAAATTTTTTATAATTTACTTGAAGATGTGGGATGAGATTTAACCCTTGGTTAGCACACCTGTCTGTGCTGTTTTCCTTTGTAAATTTTATATAAAAATTTCATGAATTCTCAAAAGAGCATGGAAAGAGGGACTTGGAGAAAGGAAACCAAGAGTAACCAAAAATGTTTCACTAGGAGAGGATAGGAGTGGCCTTCCAGAAAAGGAAGAATAAAAATATATGACTCAGCACATCTCAGGGAAGGCGGGCCATGTGTTACTAAGTCACACCTCCCTGCTCATGTCTGTCAATTGACAAACTGTTTTTAACACCTCTTTCCACAGTGAACCTTCTAAAACTTATCCTCAGATCATTCATAAACTTGATTGACAGATAACAGGAGTAGACCTATGAGATTTAAGTGTCAGACTCTTCAAAGTCTGATTGACTTTGACTTGTCAAAAACTGAACATTGCCTGAGAAATTTGCTTGTAGGAGCCAGTGTAAAAGTTTGACAAACTATGTTTGTTTGTGGACCCGGGTTCATTCTGACACACTCCAATAATCATATCGGAAATGAAGAAGGCCATGCCCAGCAGTCTCTGCCTATTAACATCCCATGGGTGGGTGGGTAGGTAGATGGATGGTTGGATGGTTGGATGGATTCATGTATGTATGTATGTATGTATGTATGTATGTATGTATGTATGTATGTATGTATAGATGGGTGGGTGGGTGGGTGGGTGGATGGATGGATGGTTGGATGGATTCATGGATGGATGGATGGATGGATGGATTCATGGATGGATGGATGGATGGATGGGTGAGTGAGTGTATGGATGGAAGGTAATAGTATGTGAATGTGAATGCAGCTACCGGAGGATTCTGGAAGAGGATATTTTATCCTCTGAAACTAGGTTGCAAGCAGTTGTAAGCTTCCTGACACTCATTCTGGTAATAGACTCAGGTTGTCTACAAGAGCAATACCTATTCTTAGATTTGGAGCTGTCTCTTTAGCCTCTCTATTCAAATTTTAATCCTTTATTTTAGGATTTTTTTATATTTATAGTAAAATCAAAAGCCACAGGGATGTCCCATTCAGCCTGTGCCCTCCCACATGTGTCAATCCCATTAACAACGATCAGCAACTGCCACCACTATTCTGAGTCCCTTCACTGCCCTAAAATCCTTAGCGGCTCAGCTGTTCTCATGTTCCCGCACCATGCCTTCCCTGCCAGCATAGGCTATAACCCAAACTATGAGACAAACTTAATATTTTCTTCTTTAAGTTGTTTTCTTGTGAGATTTTCTATTACAGAAAAAAGGAAAGTAATTAATACAGTTCCTTGATATTTTATAGTCTAGCTTGTATCTTTGCTGAAAAATTGACAATTTTCTATGGTTTGGGTCAAATATACATCCTTATTCCCTTATAAAAAGTTCCTCTGACATTCAGCTATATGTTAGCATTAGATTATTGCTTCTGGAATAATTCCAGGATGAGAGAAATAGCTTTAGTAAACCTCTGGACACAAATTCATAGCCTGGTCAATAGGAGCAGTGTACCAACAATATGGAGTCCAAGTAACAAGCAGCATTGTTTCACACAAAGCAGCCAGAGGCCTTCACATGGAGCCCTTTTATGGGAGCTGCATTATCAGAAACTGTAGGGCAGTAATACTAATATGTGCCAACTTTGGAAACCAAATAATGATCAGTAGAAATCTAAAACTTTCACTATGACAGACATTCAGTCCTATCTCAGACCCTGTGTTAGGTAAGTCATGATGAGTTGCTAAGACTTCCTCAGACACCAAGCACCATGAAGGAATGAGGTAATCATCACTACCAGTGACAGCATATTAATAGTGAGTGGTGCCGTGATTAAGGAGGCCCAGCATGACTTTACTGCCAGCACTTGGGAAGGAGAGGTAGGCAGATCTTTGAGGTCAAGAGCAGCCTGCTGTACAAAGCAAGTTGGAAGATACCCAGAGCTACACAGAATGTCTACCATCTTGAAAAACAAAACAAAACAAAAAGCAAACAAACAAGGAGTTGGAGTCTGGGCAATGAGTAGTTACAGAGATGAGTGATCAAAGTGCTTAAAAGTTTGCTCAGCAGGTGGGGAAGAAAGTGATGGAGATTGACACAGCTGCTCCTGTGAAGGGCAGAGAAAAACCACCAACTCTCATCAGCTTCCTTACATCACAATGCTGGATAATAAACTGAGCTTATTTGACAGAGAAAGGAAGAGAAAAGGCAAATAAAATCCAGCAATTTTATCTTGTTTGAAATATTCCTTACCCCGAGAAAGTAGAATTAACATTCAAATAGCTCCATTAACTCTATTCTGACCAGATTCAGGGATGGCTGGGTGCAATAAATAACTATATATAAATAGAAACACCATAGAACACTTAGCACACTGGCTAAAAACTTGGGCTTTGGGGTCATATTCATTAGGGTTAATTGAATTTTGCTTATCAGCTGTGTGGCGTTCCTTTTGATTTTGAAAATAACTTTCCCCACTGAACTGTTGAAGATGTCGATGAGGAAAAATACTGTAAAATGCCTAGAAAACCGCCTAGCACAATGTCCTCAAGAAATATCATTAATAACTATGGAAACAGTCTTGAAATCATTTTGTCATGCACTGCAAATATAAAGGATTGTGTCCTTATACATGCCCTTACAAATTCTTCATTATTAAGGCCAACCTACCAATGTAAAGTTGGTGAGACCCTGAGAAAAGTACTCAACAAAATGCATGAGAGACTTGAGATTCTAGATGATCTCAACTAGCCGGGAAAATAATCCAGTTCTAAGATAATAAAATTTAAATCTGTGACTCATTTTATTTCAAGCATCATACTGAGCTTAGAATACAGACTGATTACTAAAAAGCCATCCTTTCCCTCAATGAACTCGAAGTCTACTAAGAGACAGACACATATACCACAGAAGATAATCTCTCCATAGAAGCACAACCACATCTACCAAGAAGCGTGTGTAATCTTCCTCGGGCTGGGAATGCGGAGACACACACATACAGAGAGTAAAGCAGTACCAAGTATGACTTACAGTAGAAGAGAAGTGATGGGGGAAGAAGAGGAGGATGGAAAAATGCAAGCTGGCCACAGAACAGGGATAAAGGCTACTAGAGTTCATTTTTGCCTGTATCTAATGAGGCTGCTGGATACCATTCCTTATTATTCTCCTTTTTGCTAACCATACCCAGAGATTTCCTAATAAACTGCATCCAAGGACTTGAAGACGTCTGCTGGCATCTGATAACACTGTGGGTGTCAATATCTCTGAAATGAATAACATTCTGCTAGTGGGACTTGCCTTACTCTGTGGCCAATTAAACAACCAACATCCATGAGCCATCTACCCTGCTGACTGCTGAGAGAATTGTCACTTGTTGCTGCACTGCATAGTTACCTTTAGCTTGATTTGAACGAAGGATGCCTTTCTTTTAATCTGCCTGCTGCCGTTTGGGATTTTAAGACTACTATCTTAGTTAGCTTTAACTCTCCGCATACTTTACTGTAGCCAGAATTTATAAAAGCGTAAGCAAAGAGCCAGCTGGGATCTGCCCTTAGGAGGCTGAGTTTTCAGAACAGATGCACAGGTGTCCCACCTAAACCAAGAGTGAGCCTGAAGCACAGGCCAGGGGAGAGAACACCGGGAGTTCTCAGAGTGTAGGGAGTGTGGTACTCTCTGGAAATGGGCCTTTTCTGGCCAAGAGAGCCAGGTCTCCCCCATTAGGACTCAGGACCTGTGGGCAGAGGGCTGAGCTCCCAAAACAGCCTCACAAGAGCTATCACACCTAAGCCTAAGAAGACAGAACTGAATCACAGCCATCAGAACTCACTACTGAACACCCAGGAGCAATCTCCCTCCCGAATCCACAGGCCATCAGACCCACAGGAGAGACAAGGACCAGTCAGATAAAAAAAGATCACCTACAATCACTAACAACAAGATGGCAAGAAGAAAGCACAGGAACCGGAGCAATAAAAAACAATGCAACCTGGCACTATAAAACCCAGTTCTCCCAACACAGCAAGTAGTGGATATCCTAACACTACAGAAAAACAAGATTTAAACTTAAAACCATACTTCATGATGATGATGGAGTTTGGAAACAACAATCACTATTCCTTAATAGCTATTGACATCAATGGATTTAATTCCACAATATAGAGACATAGACTATCAGACTGGATATGTAAATAGGATCCAGCATTTTGCTGCATACAGGAAACTCATCTCAGAGACAAAGACAGACACTACCTCAGAATAAAATGCTGAGGAAGAAAACTTCAAGGCAGATGGTCCCAAGAAACAAGCTGGAGTAGCTATTCTAGTATCAAATAAAATAGATTTTCAACCAAAAGATATCAAAAAAGATAAGAAAAGACACTTTTTATTCATCACAGAATAAATCTATCAGGATAAACTCTCAGTCTTAAATCTCTCTGCTCCAAATACAAAAGCACCCATATTCATAAAACAACAAAAAACCAAACAAACAAAAAACAACAACAACAAAAAACTCTACTAAAGCTCAAAGAATATATTGAACCACACATAATAATAGTGGGGGACTTCAACACCTCACTCTCATCAATGAACAGATCATGGAAGCAGAAACTGAACAGAGACACAGCAAAACTAGCAGAGGTTATGAACCAGTTGGGATTAACAGACATCTACAGAACATATCATCTTAAACAAAAGAATACACCTTCTTCCCAACACCTCACAGTACCTTCTCCAAAACTGATCATATAGTCAGTCACAAAACAAGGCTCAACACATAAAAGAAGATTGAAAAACTTCCATGCATTCTATCAGATCACCATGGACTAAGGCTGGTTTTTAACAACAACAACAACAACAAAATCAACAACAACAAAAAGCCCACATACACATGGAAGCCAAAGAATGAGCTACTCAACGATAACATGGACAAGGAATAAATAAAGAAATTAAGGAATTTTTAGAATTTTATGAAAATAAAAGCACAGCATACCAAACTTATGCGATGCAATGAAAGCAGTACTAACAGGAAAACTCATAGCTCTGAGTGCCTCCAAAAAAGAAACTGGAGGGAGTATGGTCTCACTAGCAGCTTGACAGCACAGCTGAAAGCTCTAGAACAAAAAGAAGCAGATACACCGAAGAAAAGTAGATGGCAGGAAATAATGAAACTCCAAGCAGAAATCAACCAAGTAGAAATAAAAAGAACTATAAAAAGAATCAAGAGCTGGTTTTTGAGAAAATCAACAAGCTCAATATGCCAGACTAAATAGAGGGCACAGAGAGAGGATCCAAATTAACAAAATCAGAAATGAAAGGGAAGACATAACAGCAGTAATTGAGGAAATACAAGAAATCATCAGATCCTACTACAGAAGCCTATACTCAACAAAACTGAAAAATCTAGAGGAAAGAGACAAATTTCTAAATAGATACCAAATTTAAATGAGGATCATGTAAACCTTCTAAACAGTCCCATAACACCTAAAGAAATAGAAGCAGTCATTAAAAGCCTCCAAAACAAAAAAAGCCCAGGAGCAGATGGGTTCAGTGCAGAGAATTCTATCAGACTTTCATAGATGGCCTAATACCAATACTCTCCAAACTTTTGCACAAAATAAAAACAGAAGGAACACTACCCAACTCATTCTTCCAAGCCACATTTATACTCATACCTAAACCACACAAACACCCTACAAAGAAAGAGACCTTCAGACCAATTTCCCTAAAGGACATTGACGCAAAAATACTTATACTCAATAAAATTCTTGCAAACCATATCCAAGAACACATCAAAACAATCATTCACCATAATCGAGTAGGCTTCATGCCAGGGATGCAAGAATAGTTCAATATATGGAAATCCATCAATATAATCCACCATATAAACAGACTCAAAAACAAACAAACAAACAAACGCACGATCATCTCATTAGATGCTGTGAAAGCATTTGACAAATTCAACATCAATTTATGTTAAAAGTCTTGAAAAAAGCAGGAATCTAAGGCCCATACTGAAACATAGTAAAAGCAATATGCATTAAACCAGTAGCCACATCAAACTAAATAGTTAGGAACTGGAAGGAATCCCACTAAAATCAATGACTAGACAAGGCTGACCACTCTCCCCCTACCTATTCAATATAGTCCTGGAAGTCCTGGCCAGAGCAATTAGACAACAAAAGAAAGTCAAAGGGATACAAATAGGAAATGAAGAAGTCAAAATATCACTATTTGCTGATGACATGATAGTGAACTTAAGTGAGCCCAAATATTCCACCAGAGAACTTTTACAGCTGATAGACAACTTCAGCAAAGTGGCTTGATATAAAAGTAACTCAAACAAATTAGTAGCCTTCCTCTACTCAAAGGATAAACATGCTGAGAAAGAAATTAGGGAAAAAATATCCTTCATAATAGTCACAAACAATATGAAATACCTTAGTATAACTCTAACTAAGCAAGTGAAGGACCTGTATGACAAGAACTTCAAATCTCTGAAGAAGGAAATTGAAGCAGACCTCAGAAGATGGAAAGATCTCCCATGCTCATGGATCGGGAGGATCAACATTATAAAAATGGCCATCCTACCAAAAACAATCTACAGGTTCAATGAAATCACCATCAAAATTCCAACTCAATTCTTCGTGAAAAAAGCAATGAGCAAATTCATCCGAAATAACAAAAAATGTAGGATTGCAAAGTCTATTCTCAAGAATAAAAACACTTCTGCGGGAATCGCCATCCCTGACCTCAAGCTTTATTACAAAGCAATTGTGATTAAAACCGCGTGTATTGGTACAGAAATAGGCAGGTAGATTAATAGAACAGAATTGAAGACCCAAAAATAGACCCTCACACCTATAGTCACTTTATCTTTTACAAAGGAGCTAAAAAAAAATTCAGTGGAAAAAGGACAGCCTCTTCAACAAATGATGTTGGTTCAACTGGCAGTCAGCATGCAGAAAAATGAAAATAGACCCTTTCTTATCTCCTTGTACAAAGCTCAAGTGCAAGTGGTTCAAAGTTCTCCACATTAAATCAGGTACACTGAAACCATCAGAAGAGAAAGTAGGAAAAAGCTTAGAACACAGGCACAGGGGAAAATTTTCCTAAACAGAACACCAATGGCCTATGCTCTAAGATCAAGAAAGGATAAATGGGACCTCATGAAATTGTAATTTCTCTAAGGCTAAGGACAATGTGAAGAAAACAAATGGCAACCAACAGATTGGGAAAAGATCTTTACCCATCCCACATCTGATAGAGGCCTAATATCCAATATATACAAAGAATTCAAGAAGTTAGACTCCAGAGAATCAAACAATTCTATTTAAAAATGGCATTCAGAGCTAAACAAAGAATTCTTACCTGAGGAATATTAAAATGCTGAGAAGCACCTAAAGAAATACTTGATGTCCCTAGTCATCAGGGAAATGCAAATCAAAACAATTCTGAGATTCTACCTCACACCAGTCAGAATAGCTAAGATCAAAAACTCAGGTGACATTAGATGCTGGGGAGGTGGTGGAGAAAGAGGAACTCTCCTCCAATGTTGGTGAGGTTGTAAGCTGGTACAACCACTCTGAAAATCAGTCTGGCAGTTCCTCAGAAAATTGGACATAGAACTACCTGAAGACCCAGCTATTCCACTTCTAGGCATATACCCCAAGAATGTTCCAACATAGAATAAGGACACATTCTCCACCATGTTTATAGCAGTCTTATTTATAACAGCCAGAAGCTAGAAAGAACCAGATGTCCTTCAACAGAGGAATGGATACAGAAAGTGTGGTACATTTACACAATGGAGTACTACTCAGCTATTAGAAACAATAACTTCACAAAATTCATAGGAAAATGGATGCATCTACTGAATATCATCCTGAGTGAGATAACCCAGTCACAAAAGAACAAACATAATATGCAGTCACTGATAATTGGATACTAGCCCTGGAAAGCTCTGAATACCCAAGATACAACTCATAGACCTTATGAAGCTCAAAAAGAAGGAAGGCCAAAATGTGGAAGCCTCAGTCCTTCTTAGAAAAAAAATTGTGTATTCAGCATTTATTATTATGTAACCATTTTAGTGAGTATAACAGTATTTTATAAAATAAATACATTTTAGTAAAAAGAAAAGAAAGAGCCGGCAATACTCAAGTCCAATTGAGCAGTCCAAATAGCATCCATCTTATATTTACCACTTCTTAAAGAGCTTCAGCCTGTGCAGTTGTGCCTGTCCTCGAAAGTGCTTTTACTTAGGCTGCAAAACGCTTGTGTTTGTTCTGTTGTAGGCTACATCTGTCTAGCAGTAAAGACAATTCTCTTCATTGCATCTCAGTGTCTGACCCATGCAGCTTAATTCCTCATATAAGCGAAGTATAAATGATCCATACTTAAAGGGGTTAGTTAGGAAGTCATATTAGTGGTGCCTTAGAGGCTGTGGGTTTTCAGGGTGAAATTTAGATTCCTTATACACTTATTTTCTACCACCTTCATGATTCCCATGTCTTCTACTGGCTAGGCTGGCATCTATACCACTTCTGTGGTGTCTGGAGAATGAATTCATGAAATCCCATTTCAGCTACCTATGGCTGTATAGCAAAACACTGCTCCTGACCTCACTCTCACAGAGAATTAGTCCTTTTATTATGCTCACTGGTCCCTTAGCTTAGGAACTTAGATACAGACCAACAGAGAAGGTTTGGCTCCATCCTTCAATGCCTGGGCTCCGTGAGGAAACTCTGAACAGGCAAGGGTAGCTGAATTATTTGTTTGAAAGCCTGGCTTACATATGGGTACTGGAAATTCAAACTCAGGTCCTCATGAATAGCAGGCACTTTACCAACTGAGCCACCTTCCCATCTTCCACATTGTCTTTTATCACCTAGCTTCAAAGGCTATCTGGTATTATATTTTTGTTATTGGAATTTATCATATGGCTGACTGTCCATATTTAAGTATAAAAATTTAGACCCCACCTCTCAAAGGGAAACAAGCCAAAGAGTTTGCAGCTGCTTTCTAAAGTTGCCACATTCCCTGTAGGATTCATGTTAAAATTTTCATAAGCATAGGCAAAGTAATATGGGGATGTCCCACTGAATTTTCTGGCTCTGAAGAATATATCTATCATGAAGTATGTATCTGTGCAGCTTACACACTGGCACAGAAATTTCTAAGCACAACAGGGGATGGGAAGACAAACATCAGAGCTTCCAGGAAGATTTTTGTGGAACCAAAAGCACAGATGCCTTTGGAGTAGAACAAAGACAGACATCGGGGTACAGACTGCTCTCTATGTAACCTCGGGACTCCAAGCCTGCAGTCTGCAGGACTCCAGTCTCTAGAGAAAAACCCTTGATCAGACTCAACTTATTGGACGCTGAGCTCTAATCCAGTGAACTCTAAATGTGTTCTGTGAGTCTCAGGGTGACCCGTGCTGCTCATTAGATAGTTCTTCTTCCTCACATGGGGACTGTAAACTGCCTGAGCCTGTGCAGAGAGACACAGGACATGGTGACCCTGCTTCCCACAGAAGCCTATCAAATTCCACTACTAAGTAGCAGAGGAAGGGAGGGGGAGTAACCTCAGCAAGGGAATTGGGATTCTACAAAAGCACCCACTCCTGGCTGAGTAGAGAGCAGTTCTCCGCAGCAACCACCCCCTCGTTATACCTTGTGGTACATCAGCAAGAGACAAGGTGGTGAAACTCATAATCCAACCCTGTGTTTCTATGGGAAGAGTATGGTGTCAGAAGAATGACACCTAGGAAGGAAGAAATTTCAACTGAGGAAATGAGAGAGAAGCAAGTAGAACAAAATTAAATGACGATCAGGTAGACATGTACTTTCAGCTTAAACACAGGATCCTGATGGTAACTGTGAGAACGTAATTCCCATGTGCTCAGCAAGTTCCTCTTTACAACATATAACCAATATCGTGTTTTCCAGCCTTCCAAGGAAATGCATGATAAACACACCATGAGAAAACCTTGTTCCCATTTTGTACAATTCTACTGAGGTCTAAAGAGTATAAGTACTTGCTAAAAAATCAATAGGCTGGTAAACAACAGAACACCCAAACTCAGTTATTCTAGCTACTAGCTCTTGTGCCTTTGCAAAGATTGCAAAGGAAGAAGAGAGACTCTTCAGGAATGTCTTCAATACTAGAGAATCAGCCTGACTGCTGTACTGGCTAGTCATGAATGCTGTTTCTTTTCCCTTTAACACCATGCCTTTACTGTGCTTCCTCTACTAAATTCACCATGTTTTTATGTTATTTAAAAATATTTGTATAAAATTAACTGACAACTTCATAGAGTTCTTCAGCTTATTATAAGTATTCTCTTTCCTTGAAAAACATCTGTTCAAAATACCCAATTCCTTGAGTTTAGACATTTCAACTTCAAAAACAAATGAATCTCTTAAATTAAAATGTTTTAGATACTAAATCACGATCATTTCTGCTTTCTGTATGCTTGTAAACACAGCCCCATTCAAGCATGTGTTTTTCCCCATCTTGATGACACCTAGAATAGCTGTGGTCATGAGACTGAACTCTTGTCAGAGAATGTGGGTGGAAATTGCATATGATACTCCCAGCCTGGTCTGAGGGACAGAGACAATCCTTTCCTTCCCTTTGCAAAGATGAGCCTGGACAAGGTGGAAGAAACCTGAATCCCTAAATCCCACCTTTGGACAAATCCTCCAAATGGCTGCTTAAAAATGAGATGACTCAGACACTTAGCTTTCTTGTGCTAAGCCACTGAGGCTTACTTATTTCAGCAGCTTACACTACAGAAACTCTCTATTACTGAGGAAAGCCAACCATTATTAAAACCATGTACAGATTTTCCAGGCAGGCTGAAACCAGCAGTGAACCCTTGCTGCCCCTTACTGCCATTTCCTTTGGTAAAATTCCCAAAAAACAGGTAGCTAGAGATTGGAAATACAAAATAATACATTGAACTCCTTTGGCCAGAGTTGCTGTACAGTCTTGAGCCTTCTGCCTCACCAGGTACTAAGTAAGTGTTCAACAGAAGATAACACAGAAATGGTAGATAATCATCTTAACATCTACCCTCACAGGAGACAAGAGAGTAAGGGGCCTTGATGTTAGCTTCTCCAAAGGGAAGCAGGCAGTTTCCTACAGAAAGCATCTTAAGGGAGTGGATTGTTTGCTATTTGTGAAAGTTAAGGTAGTAAGCAATTTTATTTTGGTTCATTCATTTCTTTATATGCAATTTGAGAACATAAAATCTCTCTCTCTCTCTCTCTCTCTCTCACACACACACACACACACACACACACACACACACACAAAGTAAAATTGATGAGGCCTATTTTTATGGTTCTTGAGCTGCAGTAAAACTTGCATACATACTTGAATTCTTCAATATATAGCTAGATCAACATAGCCAGACACTCAGGTGAAAAAAGCAAGTATATTCTATATCAGAAAAGCCATGAGAGACAAAATATGATAACGGTCTGTTTAAGCATACACATGTCTATTCCAAAGACTTGGAGAATTCACCAATTGAAAGACTTGAGGACACTCCAACCACAACCATACTCCAGAAGTTGAGCTGTGCAGCACTGAATTTTATAACAACAAAAAATGTAAAATTACTCCTCTGGTCAAGTTATTGCTACTACTGAGGGGGACCATTTAGTTCAGTTCCTGAGCTCCTGTGTCAAAAGAGTTAATCAAATAACATGACAGCAGAAGCAACAATGGTGGCAGATGTGCCATCCAACTGACCAGGTTAAAAAAAAAATACAGGCAGATGGTTTTAGATTAAAATCTGGATGGCAATGCTATCATTAGAGAATTGACATTCTGTCACCAGGCCAACATTCTCCTATTCTATTTATTTCTCTCTCTAAATTATCTGCCACCTGGTGGTCCAGGGAATAATTTAGCAGTTTAGTCATGGGCTGCTGAGAAACACTCATTAATTTGGAGTTGGTAAGTTGTTGGAGAAAATACTGTTGAGTGCCTACTATGTGTGCAACAACATTCCAGATACCCAGGAATACAGCAATAGCCATGACAGTGGTACAGAAGGTGGCTTTGGATTTTGTAAAGCACTAACAAGTGAATAAATCCATATAAATGAACCAGGAGACTACAAAATCTTCAAGTGTTCAGAATGGCCTCTCTGAGGAAGTAACACTTGAGCTGAGACAGAATAAAGAAGGAAGTAGTTTTCTTCTGCCGCATGACAAAACTTAGGACTGTAAAACTCAAACTTACTCCCTCAGAGTTTTTGAGCCTATGCAAATCTCTGATTCTCAGTCAGATCTACCTACTTCTCTCTGCTTTCAGCATTCCTTGGGCTTCAATCTCCCTCCATTTGTTACTGCTTGCTGAGTCACCATTCAAATATCTCCCTTCCTTTGCATTTATCTCCGCATGTGTCATACACAAAGGGACTTTAAAGGGTGACTGTCCTAGACATGGTACACCACACGTGTTGTTCATTCCTAGTGTACGGTAAGTTTGTATGAAAACGTGGGAGAGATAATCCAACCACACACACTAACACACAGACAACACATGAAAAGGAATATTTTACAGACAACCAGGAACATATATATTCCTCTTTAATAGAAGGAATCTTGGAGTCACTGACAGGACATCTATGTCCTTATAAGACTTGGATCCACATAATTAACAAAATCAGAATTATCTGATAGAGAAATAAACCTTGATCAATTGGAATTAAGCAATAATAGATCTGTATACTTGGTGGAGGGGCTTAAGGGGAAATGGTTAGACTTACAATGCTAGATGAAGCAAGATTTAATTTTTGTGGTTTCTCTTGGAATCAAGGGAGAGGTATATAGGTAAGTTAGGCTCTCTACACTGAAGGCTTAGAGTCTTCTCTTAAGCTCTTTGGCCATCGACAGGACTCTTCCCTTGCAGATATATGTCAGTGACCCCTTGTTTTGTTTGTTTGTTTGTGTTTGTTTTGTTTTATTTGCCAGCTGTTGGCTGGGGACCACCCCTACCTTCTGATATCCATGAACCCTCCAGGACTTGGTTCATGGATGTTGATGTGATCCTCTTCATCCAACAATATGGCTACTTTCTGGGAATCCCACAGAAAAATGTTGGTCCAGTCCTTCTGGTTCTCACAATTAGATTGGACCCTACTAGGAGATCTTTTGACAAACTCAATGCCAAAGATTCAGGAATACCACAAGAGTAAAGACAAAGCATATGCACGTGCTCCACCCTGGATCAAGAGAAGATTACTTAGAGTGTGCACACTGAATGGTGGAAAGCTTAGGGCTGAGAACTCTTGCCCTCCCTAGATGAGGAACAATCATCCTTATAATGAGCCATGCTTCCAGGCATGGTTCATCATAAAGTAAAAAGTCTCTGAGCTAACAACAAACTTTTTATTTTCTTGGAAGGAAATATGTCCAACAGCTTTCTCCTGCTTGGGTAAAATAAAAAGAAAATCATAACGAAGGAAATACCTGGATTCATAGTTTCAGTCACCTTCCCAAGCCAATCATCTCTCAATATCAGAACTTGGGCACCCAGCCTTCAAATTTTGAGCCTGTAGGAGATTACATATCCAATCCAAAGTAGGAACAAAGGTTGGTGCACCAGGAGTGATGGAAGTGGGTAAAGAAGGAATGGGTGGAGAAGAAGCGATTAGCAGATATCAGTTTTAACCTTGGTGGCCATGGTAAAAACAAGCTTGGATTTCAGTGTAGGTGTAAAGAAAAGCCACTAACAGTGACAGAGCTCCACATTAAGTTTAAGATGAGGGCTGCTGACTTCAAATGTAGAAAAATGGGAGACATTGGTGTGTTGGAATTATTTCTGACTTTGTGAAATGAGAGCCTACACTAAATATTCTTGCCTATCCAGCATTCTAGCTTTTTCTAGGTTTTTTTAAAGAAACTATTCAGGTAAAAGCAAAATAATATGAAAGTAATCACTTTCTACTCTTGGCTGACCTAATTAGCAAAGAATAGAGTCTTCTGCTTTTTTAATGTATCTTCTACAGCCCATGAATACACCCTTGAGTCATTTTATAAATTCTATAAATAACAATGATACCATTAACAATATGGAGATATTTCCAGGAGCAAAGTATAATTTGTCCTTTGGTCATAAGAGAATCATAATTGGTGTTTCTAGAAACTTCTATCAGTGCAGACTTTTTGCAAAATAGTACTGAGATAAGAGTTTGCAGTTTCAAAATTCTGGCTCATCAAAACCACAGTTATTTTGGTTTACTTCTTTCCTTTTTCCTAAACTGAATAAAAGATAGATTCAAGTTCGAATTTTAAAAGTATGTAACTACCACTATGCCCAATCTACTGCAAATCAGAGGTGTAACTAGGCATCTTGCATTTGTGTTCATGCTCCAGTAAGATTTATTTGAGACTTCCTTTTCAGCTTATTAGTAGAAGGTGAAAAACAATTTTTATTTTAAAAATGATAGAACTTAGTTCTAAAACATAAAAACGTATTTAGAGTAATTTGACGACTCATAATTTTATTAACTTACTTACTTATTTACTTTCCTACTTACTTATTTGGTCAAATGCCTACTCATTAATATAATTTACCAAGTCTTATGGGGACTAGGGTTTAGATCATCATTAAAATAAAACAATACAATCTCTTCTTATCTCAGCATCCCATTTTTGTCTCAATAGCTAGAACCTCACACTGTAAAGATGATATTATGTTATTTTTTTCCTCAGGAAGTAAAAGAAATTTATTCAGTGAAACAATCTAAAACTTATTTGAGAACCAGTGGCTTCCATGGTTGCAGAAATACCCTGTTGATTTTTTCGCTCTAACAGGCAACAGCAACTAGGGAATCATTTGGATAGAAAACAGTACACATCCAAAACATCATGAAGGACCACAGGATGGGACTCTTCTAGGTTTGAGGGGGTACCACTATGAAATAGAGACAAAGTACTTGTGCAATTCCTATTCTAAGGGAGAAGACAATTAGATAACTTCACAGTGGAAATTATTACTACAAAGTCATTTGATAGCTTTAGTTATTTGACATCAAATAATGTAGTAAGAGAAGCTTGTATAACTTTTCAGCGTAGACTTCAAGGAAGAGGAGCCAGCCATGAAAACAAGACAAACAAAATCTAGAAGCAAGACAAAAACTAGAAAGACAATCACAAAGACCAGAAGGTAGAGAAACAGGAAGCCAGGAAGCACATTAGTGTGCTGGGGCAGAGAAGACAGGCAATTCAAGAATGGGAAAGGAAACCAGAAGAGGCCATGGTCAGGAGCTTAGGTTTCAGTTTAAGTGCTTTAAGAAACCATTAGAAGGATTCAATCAGGGAAGTAATAAGATCAGAAAAGCAAGCTTTTAAAAAATGACTCTGGCTGATTTTGTAGACAAAGACCTGCAGTTCACCAAGAGTCTACTCATGGGAATCACTTGAAAATCACAAGCAAGGGAGGATATGTTGGCTTGTAGATAGTGCTGTCACAGAGATTAAAAATAATACAAGTGGTATCCCTTTAAGCATTCATATAAAATAGACTGGAAAATGCTAAGAAAACCTAAAATCAAACCCTTCAAAGGCATATACATGAAAAAAATAAAGTGTCAACTCACATAAAAAAACAAGTCAATTTGATGTTAAAATTTTTAATGGACACACGCTTTCCTTGTAGATTGTTGGTGCTTTTTAACAGTCTGTTCCTCTGTTTAATTACTTTATTGTCTAACTTCTATCTTCCCATCTTTTTAATGAAAAAAATCACTATCATGCCTAATGTTATCTGTACTCTCTGAAGAGTGTTGTCATAAGTCCTGGCCTACCAACAGTATATCAAGCAGAGGTATAGAAATAGACATCACAAGAAGTTTCTTTCAGTAAGAAAGGAAGGAATCAGAGACAAAACTGAGAAAAACTTATGTGTGGGTCCCTAAAATCCTAATGAATAACTTTATGTTAGAGTAGCTTAAACAGAGAGTAGTATACACTAAGATACTAGTAAACTCTTATAGGACAGTGTCTCTCTAACTTAAATATAAAGGACCTTTTCCTTCAGACCATGATAGAACTCAGAGACTGGATTCTCAGTTCTGCCTTAGGCAGAAGCATTCAGATTTGGATGAAGGCAGAACAAGAGACACAGAGGCACAATTACAGTTATGCAGTGGTCATAAAATCATTTTATGGTTGGGGGTCATCACAACATGAGGACCTGCATTAAAGGGTCACAGTTTCAGGAAGGTTGACAATATCACCTTAAAGATGCAAAGTAGAATTAGCCCTAGGATACAGGCTGCTCTACTTCTACTATCAAAGCTTAAGAAAGAGCCATTATGAATCCAGGGACACAGGCCTGGTGTGACAGCACTGCAAGTGGTCAGGGCACAAAGAGGACTGGCCTAGGACTCAGAAATCGCAACCCCCCAACCCCCATTGGTTTAGGGAGAAGGAACTCAGCTGTAGGGACCCGGTTTCCACACAGAGGGCCCATGCATGCGGATTAAACGCTCAGGCCATCTGCCAGTAACAGCAGAGATCCAGGGACCCAGGCAAAATACACAGGAGAGACAAGAACCATTCACTGACAACAAGACAATATATAATCACAGAGAACAAGATGGCAAAAGGAAAGCAAAAGAACTTACCCAATGGAAACCTAGACAACCTGGCAACACCAGAACCCAGATCTCCCATCACAGCAAATAGCAGAATGCCAAAACTCCAGAAAAAGAAGACTCAGACTCAAAATCACACCTAAAGATGATGATAGAGATCCTTAAACAAGAACAGGAGGAAAAGCATAAAGAAATAGAACCTTTTAAAGAGAAAACAAGAAAACACTCAAAGAAATCAAAGAACTAGAAAACAGAACCAAAGAGATGAAGGAATTAAAGAAGGAATTTAAAATGGAAATGGAAACAATAAATAAAACACTAAAAAAGACAACCCTGGAGGCAGAAAACCTGAAAAAGAAATCAGTAGTCACAGATACAAGCATCTACAACAGACTACAAGAGATGGAAGAGAGAATTTCAGGGACCAAAGACAACACTGAAAACATAGACAAAACAGGGAAGATGCAAAAGCCAAAACGCTCCTAACCCAAAGTGTCCAGGCGATCCAGGACACAATGAGAAGACCAAACCTAAGGATAATAGGAATAGAAGAGGGAGAAGAATATCAACTAAGAGGCACAGTAAATATCTTTAACAAAATCGCAGAAGAAAACTTCCCTACCTTTAAGAATGTGATGACCATGAGCATAAAAGAAGCCTTCAGAACTCCAAATACAGTGGCCAGATAAGAAATCCCTCCTGACACATAATAGTCAAAACGCCAAGTGCCCAAAATAAAGAAAGAATACTAAAAGCAGTAAGGAAAAAAATGTCATGTAACATATGAAAGCAGACCAATCAGAATCACACCCGACTTCTCAACAGAGACTATGAAAGCTAGAAGAGCCTGGACAGATATCATGCAGACCCTAAGAGAACACAAGTGTCAGCCAAGCTGCTATACCCAGCAAAACTCTCAATCACCATAGATGAAGAGACTAAGATATTCCAGGACAAAACTAAATTTACACAATATCTGAACACAAACCCAGCACTACAACAAATTATAGGTGGAAAACCAATACAAGGAGGGAAACTACATCCTAGTAAAAACAGGAAAATAACTAAGCAAGAAAACAAAAAGAAGAAAGACACACAGGCACAATTCTACCTCTAAAAGCAAAAATAGCAGGAAACAACAACCACTATTCCTTAATATCTGTTAACATAAATGGACTAAATTCCCGAATAAAAAGGCATAGGCTATCAGACTGGATAAAAAAACAGAATCCAGCATTTTGCTGCATACAGGAAACTCATCTCAGAGACAGAGACAGATACTATCTCAGAGTAAAATGTTGGGAAAAAAACCTTACAAGCAAAAGGCCCCAAGAAACAAGGTGGAATAGCCATTCTAATATTGAATAAAGTAGATTTTCAAGGAAAAGTTATCAAAAAAGAAAAGGAAGGACACTTTTTACTTATTACAGGGAAAATTTGTCAGAAGGAACTCTCAATCCTTAACAAATATGCTGCAAACACAAGAGGACCCATATTCATAAAAGAAACCCTACTAAAGCTCAAAAAATACATTACAACCCACACAATAATAGTGGGAGACCTCAACACTCCACTCTCATCAATGGACAGATCATGGAAAAAGAAACTAAACAAGGACATAGTGAAACTAGCAGTGGTACTGAACCAATTATAATTAATAGACATCTATAGAACATTTCATCCAAAAACAAAAGAGTACACCTTCTTCTAAGCACCTCACAGCACCTTCTCTAAAATTGATCATATAATCGGTCACAGAACAAGCCTCAATAGATAGAAGAAGATTAAAATACTCCCATGCATCTTATATGATCACCATGGTCTAAGGCTGGTCTTTAATAACAACAAAGACAACAAAAAGCCCATATGCACATGGAAACTAAACATTGCTCTATTAAACGAAAGCATGGTCAAAGAAGAAATAAAGAAAGAAATTAAGAATTTTCTAAAATTTAATGGAAATGAAAACACAACATACCCAAACCTATGGGATGCATTATAAGCAGCACTGAGAGGAAACCTCATAGCTCCAAGTGCTTCCAAAAAGGATCTATAGAGAGCATACACTAGCATCTTGACAGCACAGTTGAAAGTTCTAGAACAAAAGGAAGCAGATACACCCAAGAGTAGTACACAGCAAGAAAAAATCAAACCAGAGCAGAAATTAACCAAATAGAAACAAAAGATGAATTCAAAGAATCAACAAAACCCAGAGCTGGTACTTTGAGAAAATTAACAAGATTGATAAACCCCTAGCCAGATCAAAGAGGGTAAAAAGAGAGTATGCAAATTAACAAAATCAGAAATGAAAGAGGAGACATAACAACTGAAACTGAGGAAATTCAAGAAATCATCAGATCCTACTACAAAAGCCTATACTCAACAAAGCTGGAAAATCTGGAAAAATGGATGAATTCCTAGACAGATACCAGATACTAAAGTTAAACCAGGACCAGGTAAACCATCTAAATAATCCCATAACACCTAAAGAAATAGAAACAGTCATCAAAATCCTTCCAACCAAAAAAAGCCCAGGTCCAGATGGGATCAGTGCAGAATTCTATCAGACATTTGTTGATGACCTAATAACAATACTCACCAAAGTATTCCACAAAATAGAGTCAGATGGAACACTACCTAACTCATTTTCGAGGCCACAATAACCCTCATTCCTAAATCACACAAAGACCCTACAAGGAAAGAGAACTTCAGACCAATATCACTTATGGACATTGATGCAAAATTAATCAACAAAATCCTTGCAAACTGAATCCAAGAACACATAAAAACAATTATTCACCATGATCAAGTAGGCTTCATCCCTGGGAAGCAGGGATGGTTTAATATACAAAAATCCATCAACGTGATCCACCATATAAAAAAACTCAAAAACTCAAAAAAAAAAAAAAAAAAAAAAAAAAAACACACACATGGTCATCTCACTAGATGCTGAGAAAGCATTTGACAAAATCCAACATTCCTTCATGTTAAAAGTCTTTGAAAAAACTCAAATCCAAGGCCCATACCTAAACATAATAAAAGCAATATACAGTAAACCAACAGACAACATAAACTTCACAGTGAGAAACTTGAAGCAATCCCACTAAAATCAGAGGCTCAACAAGGCTGCCCACTCTCCCCCTACCTATTCAACATAGTACTGGAATTCCTGGCCGGAGCAATTAGACATCAAATGGAAATCAAAGGGATACAAATTGGAAAGGAAGAAGTAAAAACATCACTTTTTGCAGATGACATGATAGTGCACTAAAGCGACACCAAAAATTCCACCAGAGAACTTATACAGCTGAAAAACAAGTTCAGCAAAGTATCTGGATATAAAATTAACTCAAACAAATCAGTAGCCTTCCTCTACTCAAAAGACAAACACATGGAGAAAGAAATTAGGGAAAAGATAACCTTCACAATAGTCACAAACAATATGAAATACCTTGGTGTGACTCTAACTAAGCAAGTGAAGGACCTGTATGACAAGAACTTCAAATTTCTACAGAAGGAAATCAAGGAAGATTTCAGAAATTGGAAAGATTTCCCATGCTTATAAATTGGAAGGATCAACGTTGTAAAAATGGCCATCTTACCAAAAGCAATCTACAGATTCAATGCAATCCTCATCAAAATTCCAACCCAATTCTTCATAGAGTTGGAAAGAGAAATATGCAATTTCATCTGGAATAACAAAAGATATAGAATAGCCAAATCCAGCCTCAACAAGAAAACATCTGTGGGAATCACGATCCCTGACCTCAAGCTATATTACAAGGCACTTGTGCTTAAAACTGCATGGTACTGGTACCAAAATAGGCACGTGGATCAATAGAATAGCCCTCACATATATGGTCACTTGATTTTTGACAAAGGAGTTGTAAACATTCAATGGAAAAAGGACAACCTCTTCAACAAATAGTATTGGTCCAGCTGGCACTCAGCATGCAGAAGAATGAAAATAGACCCTTTCTTATCTCCTTGTACAAAGCTCACGTGTAAGTGGATCAAAGATCTCCATATTAAACCAGGTACACTGAAACTATTAGATGAGAAAGTAGGGAAAACCTTAGAACACATAGGCACAAGAGAAAATTTCCTGAACAAAACACCAATGGCTCATGCTCTAAGGTCAAATATCAACAAATGGGACTTAATGAGATTGCAAAGTCTGTAAAACTAAGGACACTGCCAAGAAAAGAAAACAGCAGCCAACAGAGTGGGAAAAGATCTTTACCAACCCCACATCTGATAGAGGCCTAATATCCTAGGTATACAAAGAACTCAAGAAGTTAGACACCAGAAAATCAAACAACCCTATTAAAAAATGGGGTACAGAGCTAAACAAAAAGTTCTCAATTGAGGAATATCAAATGGCGGAGAAGCATCTAAGAAAGTGCTCAACATCCTTAGCCATCAGGGAAATGCAAATCTAAACAATCCTGAGATTCCAACTCACACCAATCAGAATGGCTAAGATCAAAATTTCAGATGACAGAAGATGCTGGCTAGGGTGTGGAGAAAGAGGAACACTTTTCCACTGTTATTGGGGTTGAAAACTAGTACAACCACTCTGGAAATCAGTCTGGTGGTTCCTCAGATAATTGGACATAGTACTACCTGAAGACCCAGTTATTCCACTTCTGGGCATATACCCCAGAGATGCTCCAACATACAACAAAGACACATGCGCCCCAATGTTCATAGCAGCCCTATTGATAATAGCCAGAAGCTGGAAAGAACCCAGATGTCCTTCAGTAGATGAATGGATACAAAAATTGTGGTATATTTACACAATGGAGTACTACTCAGCTATTAGAAACAATGACTTTATGAAATTCTTAAGAAAATTGATGCATTTAGAGAATATCATCCTGAGTGAGATCCCAGTCACAAAAGAACAGACATAATATGCAGTCACTGGGGATACTAACCCCAGAAAGCTCTGAATATCCCAGAAACAACTTACAGACTGTATGAAGTTCAAGAAAAACAAAGGCCAAATACAAAAAAAAAAAAAAAAAAAAAAAGAAAAAAGAAAAATAATTATGCTTAATCTTTACACACCAAGAAAACTTTGACTATTTCTAGGTCACATCTTGTTTTACATGTACTTTATACTCATTGTAACTAGTAAGATTTTAAGGCATACTATCAAACCTTTAAAAAAATATCAAGTACTGACAAAAATGTATTCATATACTCTCATGCAAAAATGCTTTTAAAATCTGTACATTTATCTTTGTTTTTTTTAAAATAAAGTTGTTCAATTAAAAAATTAAAAATAAAAAGAGCCATTGTGGATGAAGAGACAGCTAAGCCACTCTTCCAAAAGAGAAAACTTGGTTCCAATAACCCACATAGGGCCATATTCCACCAACTCTCACTCCAGCTCCATGGGTCCAATGCTGTCTTCTCATCTTAAGTACCCCTTAGACATGTGGCATAAACACACACAGAGAAAGAGAGAGAGAGAGGCACACTCTAATAAATATTGTTTTTTTTTTAAGAATAAATTTACAACATCAAAGTGTTTGCAAATTTAATGTCTCAAAATAAAAGTATAAATTTTAAGAGGAACACAAGAAATTAATCAAAATTTTAAAATCCATAATGCCCAGAATTAAAATAGGAAAAGAGCAAGAAAATGGCTCTTGTAATGGTGGATTGGAAGTAGTCATGAAAATAGATTGAGAAATGAAACAAGCTATAGAGGTAGAAGACAATGACATTAACTATATTCCTAACACAACTATCATTTTCTGTATCGTTTTCCAGTACTAAGTTAAACTCTGAGAAAAGAAACTGGGGCTATTAAGGTTCAAAACACACTAGATTAGACTTACAGTGGCTTATATACTGCTGAAGAAAGAATGAGTGAACTTCAAAAACAGAAACAGGAAATATATATAAGCAAGTATAGAAGAAGGGATCCTGGAGGAGAGCAGGAACCCCATTTCAATAAATTGTGTAAAGTTTTTTTACTTAAACAGACCAAAATTTATCTAGTCATGATTCTTAAATGAGGGGTAAAAAAAAAAAGTTAAAAAAATAAATAAAAAGGACCAAAAGAAAATAATTATTAAAGTTTTTCTAAATGCACTGATTAAGGAGTTCAATGAATTACAAGTGTGCGTGTGTGTGTGTGTATGTGTGTGTGTGTGTGTGTGTGTGTGTGTGTGTGTGTGTGAGTGTGTGTGTGTGTGTGTGTGTGATAAAGAGAGACAAAGAGAGAGAGAGAGAGAGAGAGAGAGAGAGAGAGAGAGAGAGAGAGAGAGAGAGAGAGAGAGAAGAACTCCACCACAAAGGTCCATCATAACTGAACTTTCAAAAGCAATAAAATACTTTAACCTGTAAAACTTCAATTTGAACATTAATTACTTCCATATTTGCTACAATCCAGGCTCCAACTGAGCAGCTTTGCAGTGCAACCTGACAGTTGGCATTTCTAACCACTTGCTGGGTAAAGCAGATGTTTATAAGCTGAATATATTTCTGAGATATAGATACCTACATTTTTGGGGACATTGACTCTCACCTCAATTCATCAGAAAGTGTGCTTTGGGTTTGGAGTTTTCCCACAATCATTTCTTCATTTGTTGATTTTTATTCGAATTTCATTTAGAAACTCTTACATTTTTCACAATATTTGCTTTGAGTTGTGTGGAGAGCATTTTTGACACCACTGAACAGTGTGGAGTCACTTTGATGGTGGAGTAATATTAATATTATTTCAGGACATCTTGGGACTGGACAAAGCAGGAATCTGGCTTCTGTGCTATGCCCAGTAAGGGCTAGTATCAAGCACATCTACATCTGAAGTTTGGGCAGGGCTCTCAAGAATAAGGCTATAAGGAAGCACATCTACATCTGAAGTTCGGCACAGGGAAGTACATTCGTATTTGACGCTCCAGGCAGTATCCTCAGAAATGCAGCTCAGAGCAGGGCAGATTTCAGAATGTAGGCACAGCAGTATCGATTTTTGTCTCTGACCTTTTCACCTGACCTCCCATAAGATGTTTACAGGATCTTTGGTTGTTATCTCGATTGATCCTGTCTCAGAACGTCTGTTACCATTTTTGCATGTAATCAAAATGATTTAAAAAGAGGACAAATAAAGCCAAGCTTCCCTTCAGCCATGAGGCTTAGGCCTCAAGTCTAGCCGAAATCATGCTGCAACTTTAACTAACTTGTCTCTTTTCTTTCAGTCCTCCCTCCAGCTCCAGAAGGACTTGTTGGGTGTCCGAGCTGGCCTCAGAGTTGCTATCCAAATTAGCTTTAACTGTCAACTTGACACAGCCTAGAGTCACTTAGGAATATGTCACTTGAGGGCCTGCCCAGATCAAGTTGTCCTGTGGGCAAGTATGTGGAGAATTGCCTGATTCAGATAGAGAAGGGCCAGCCCTCCGTGAGCAGAACCATTCTCAAGGAGGCCTGAGATGTAACAGAAACCTAGTTAATCCTGGAACTGTAAGCTAGCCAAAAGCATGTTTTGTTTTTTTTTGTTTGTTTGTTTGTTTGTTTGTTTTCTCCAAAGGCTTGTGCTGTATTTCCTTAGCTGTGAGTTCCCTGGTTAGAGGTAACTCTGCAGGAAATAAACTAGTCTGCCTTCAAGTTTCTGCCCTGACAAGGATAAGAAGAACATTAAGAACTGAGCAGACAAAAGAATCAAATTTAACAAAAAAAAGAGAGGAAAACTAGGTTTTGACATTGCCCATTAACCCCAAGGCCACATTTATTACTCAAGTCAATCTTATCCCTGGACTATTTATGTATATCAGGTCAATAAATACCACTTTTTAATTTTCTTTTACTTAAGGAATTGAAGTGTTTTATTTTTGTTGCACATGACAAACTGCAGCAGGCATAGAAAGTGTGAGTTTTGTGACACCGATCAGGGACCTAACGACGATTTATAACAAGCTTCTGCTAAATGATCTTCAGTCTCAAGTACGGCCTCGGATCCTGGAGATATTTCTCCCCTCCTTGCAGCTGACAAGATATGGACTAGAGGAAAGTTTGGATTCTGTTTGTCTGAGTCAAGCTGAATTTTCACAGATCCTCTACTATTTGGAGCCTACCCTGCTGTTCAGTGACATATCTCAGAATGTCCCCAAACACAGATGACAAAAGAGAGCTGATGAATAAAGCAAAGGAGGAGCTGCCACATACTGTGGCTTCGATCAGGAAACATCTTGACTTGGAAAGATGAAAGTCATTTACAGGATGATGAGAGCTTCTGCTTTGCGTTTCCTTTCTCCCTTAATCAGCCAAATTACATTGTGGTGAAATTAGAGTCCCAGATCACTCTGAGACAGAAACTCTGAAATTAAGCATTATTTTTCCCCTTTCAAGGCCTAGAACACAGCTGCAGAGAAGGTGGAGAGACTGGAAAGGCTGTCCTATGAAACTCTCTCTTCTAGATTTGTCATAACTTTCGTTTTTATTAACACACAACAGTTCACACTACCTAAAAAGGATGTGCATACACCCACAAACCATGACCTGGACACAGAAGGGGAAAGCCTATGGAAGGGGAAGGGAGACAAAGGTGGGTAATGGATAAATATGTTTACAATATACTCATATGTAGGAAGATGACAATAATTAAATATCATGATCTGCCACCAATAAAACCATGGGAAATGTACAATAAAAAAATGAGCTGTCAACTCACGGGATTGGGTAGGTCATTTCTTACTTAAGTCATAAGTTTCAGTCAATCTGTTAAGAAAAAATATTCCATGACAGCTTACAAAACTCCAAAAAATTGAGGCCTAGTGTTAATCATAAATTAAAACAATAGCATCACAAAAAACTCAGATCAAGAAATATTTTAAACTGTCCACAATATTGTATGCCAGACTGTTTTCTTTCAGCAAAGCCAAAGGGCATCAAGTGTAGATGTCTTATCACCTCCAATTAATGAAAACACTTCTCTGTAGAAAAAGTGACTCTACTCTGGAGTCCTCCTTACACAGACTTACAAGAGAATCATCATCCTATAAATGACTTTCATCTTCCCAAGTCAAATGTTTCTTGATGTAAGCCACAGTCCTTGGCTTTTTTCCTTAGCTTTTTTCTTAAAGAAAGCTCTGAGAATACGAGCCTATGGGTGACATCTAACGAAAAGCAAAGATAAGATTTCTGGTAAAGACTCCCCACTTTTATTTATAATGCCCATTACCATGGAGATGGGAGAGGTAATCTTGAAAAAAATGGTGAAAATAATGTAAAGCTATTTTAAAAATCCTTCTCAAAGTACCTCTCTCTGAGTTCAGTTCACTGCTGAGGATTGCAGAATCTCCACCCCAAAAGCACAAGGCTATACGATGATAAAAACCGGTGAAGGCATTGCTGGTTTCTTTGAAATAACCCTGAGTCACTAAGGGCACAAATTGCCTGGACTCTTTTTCTCAGTTATTGTAGTAGTACAACTTCTTTTACATTGACTTAAATCAGTTGTCTTTATAAACACAATAGACTGTGAATTCTGAGTCCCAAAGTCTACCCTGGGACCTAGCAGTTTTCTGTGAAACTCACCAGTGAAAGGAATTTTTGTCTCTCTATTATTCCAAAAGTAAATAATTGTTCTCTCTGAGAAATTGAGTCTATTGTGAAGATTTCAAAGAGTCATTGTTGTCTCTTATTCGATTCAAAATCTTCTTGGGGTTTCTGGAGTTAGACAGTGGCTTGTCTCCTTTCCATTGAGTGCACAGAATGGAAGGAGATTGGGCTGGTTCTACCTGCCTGTGATAATTTAAGGGGATAGAGACAGCCATGCCTTCCAGGACATAAAAATCTTTCCCCTTCAAAGAAGCCATAAAGTTCTCATCATTACCAAGCTAAATCAATAGTAAACCTTGGGAGACGGATTAGTGGAGCAAATGCCTATCTACAACCTTAACTGGAACCATTAAGGATAATTACAGTAGTTACATGTTCCCGGGCCAAACAAACTCAACCCCAAGTGGTTTGCCAGGGGCTGTCTTCCAGAAGGGATCACAAATATTCAATCTTGCCTCATCTAATATCAAATAATCTAATATGCACCTTCTGTTAAGCCTCAAAGTGTACAGATTTTTTTAATTCTTGAGTCCTGTGGACCAATGTTCAATCCTGTCAGATAATTCCAGTTCCAAAAATGATATGAATATATTTCTTATACGTTTAGACAGTTCCTAGCAGTGGTTCCTAGATTTTTCATGTTGAAGAGGACAAAATCTTTCCTGTTTAGCTCCTGTCGATGGTCAGGTTAAATTGTCAACTTGTCACAAGCTACAATCACCTGGGAAGAGAGTCTAAATGGGAGACTGTCTATGTAGTGCTAGCCTGTAGATATGTTTGTACGGAATTGTCCTAATTAACTGATGTGAAGAGATCAATTCATGAGGGGCATGAATTCCCAAGCAGAGTTACCAACCTGCAAAAGAGTAGAGAAATGGAACTGAGTATAAGGTAGTAGCAAGTAACCAAGAACAATCATTTCTCTCTACTGTTGTGTATGAGTGTGACGTGCCTGGATATTCTAAGTTTGCACTGTCTTCACTTTTCTGTTTTAATGGACTGTGACTCAAAATTATGAGCTGAATCAAACTCATTACCCCAAAACTTTGCTTTTTGTGGAAGGGTTTGATCAGGTCATCAGGAAGAAAAACAATGGTGATAAAAAAGAAAATAAAACAGAAACTACTTGTTTAGCAAATACAGATTCAATGTCCTCAGTTATTAAGGGCATTGTGTCATGGAGTGTGTTGCTGAGGTTGAACATACAAAGATTGCAGAGGGTCACACTTGTGTTCTGGGGAGAAGATGAGCTGAGAACAGAATGAGAACTCGGTTGTTCAAGGCTATGATGATGACATGTAGCCTATTTTAAGCCTCAAAGAATCTAGAAATATTCTGACTTGATTCCTTCAGACTGAATGGGCAATCTAGACATCACAGGAGCTTCACACTCAGTTCTTTCATTATGAACCCACATTCCCCTCTTCTGCCTTGATACAATGAAAAGAAACATGTAGATGCCGTCATCTGGAAAGAAACCTAGCAGTATAGACCTTGGATACCTCCCATTAAATGAGATTTTCTAAAAGAATCCGAGAAAAGATTAAGAAACTACAGAAGAATAAGACAGTAGACTGCTCTAGACAATTAATCTGTTATTTTTTAATCATTTTTATTGGCTACTACAAAAATAAAAATTTCTTTAATCATGACCTACTATGTGCTATAAAATAACAAGGTTCCTGCACCACTCTCTACCTTCATGTCCTGCTGTTGTCCCAGATGTCATGCAGACCTCTTCTGGAGGCTCTTGTGTCATGGTTTTATACACAGCTCGCACTGCCTTTGGTCATGCCACAGTCTCCATAAAGCTTCCGCTTCTCCCTCTCTCCAGGCTTGCAGAACACCATTTCTTTCAAAAGGCCTTTATTTACAGCTCAGTCTTAAGGGTCCCAGACCCCAGTCCTCACCCATCACCACGTTTGCTTGTTGTCTTATCAGCTTTACCAAATGTACGTCTCAAGGACACGCTGTTGTAAAATGTGTAATGTCTTACTGTATTTTTTAATTTTCATATGCTACTGGAGAGTTCAAAGGGGCAGCTTCTGTGTCTCCCTATTTATACATAGGACAGCATTTAGAGCCCACTAGAAACTAGTAATTGAGGCTCAATAGGGAAGCCAATGAATTCATGGCGGCCGTTTCATTTTTAAATCCTCACAGCTTTGTGCATCTTCCACACAGTTGTAAAACTAAGTTTTTAAAATTTCCCCAGGCTCTGGAAGAACAGGAAGTTCTAGATTTTTCTCTGCTGGAAACACTGGGCAATACTGACAAGGTAGTTAGGGCTGAGTCAGCAGACAGTGCACATCCCAAACCTTTATCTTTGGCCTGAGGAGAAAAGAGATTCTTAGTCCTCTCTGGCCATCCATGTGCCAATTAACAAGTCTTAGGGAGACATTGTTCCAGCACCTGCTGTTTGGATTGGCTACAGATAATCCCAGGAACGAAACTGACTCTTGTCCCTAAAGTATCCACGATAAACATTCCATCTGTATGCAATGACAGATTATTGAGTAAAGGGAAAGAGTCCTTTGTCAAGGCTGCAATTGATTCTCTAAAGAAAATAAACATGGTTATTGGCCTAAAGTCTGCTCCAGTTGCTTTGAAAGTAATTTTAAAAAACTATTTTAACGAGGAGCCAGAGTTTCAAAAAATGGATGTGAGAGAAGTTGGTAAGAAATGGTAGAAAGTCTTAATACAAAGTTCATCTAAATCCAAAAGAATGTTCGACTAAGGAACTGCTTCCACCAGATTGGCCCATAGGCATGTATATGAGCATTTTCTTAATAGCTCATGATGCTTAATGCAAACCAGTGACTAGCATCCCTCTGTGAGCTCTTACTCAGTTCTGCTCCCAAGTTCCTGCACTGAACTCCCACACTGGCTTCCCTTGATAAGATATTATATCCTATAGTGAAATAAAACATCTGTTTCAAGTTGGTTTTGGTCTGAATTCTAACATAGTAACAGAAAGAAAATGAGAATTCTCTGAGACGCAAGTCCAGGAAGTCTGACTTACAAGCAAGGGTTGTATGTACCACGGCCACTTCAGTAGCTGTCCCTTAATGCTAGGCCTACACCCTCACTCACGGTAGATTCTGGGAAGCGTACAACAGGTGAGTTGAGATGTGGACAACTACAGACTGAGAATACAGAAATTCGATGCACAGAATGGAGCTGGCCTTGTTCCTATGCAAAGGCATTTTCAGTATTCTGAAAAGGGGCTGCCAAAATTCCATGCAAAGCCCATTTGTAAAAGAGCAGACAATGACATCACATTCTACAGAGCTGCTCTGAAGAACAATAGGTGGGGAGAGCAGAGGCCTTCAGGTTCCCTTTGAGCTGGCTGAATGGGGCATACGGCAAAGGACGGAGGAAAGCCAGCACTCTCCCACTGAGAGCAGGTTAGCAGACCCTCATCTGAAGTCTTAACAAGTGCATGCTTCGGGACACATTCATAAACAGTGTTAGTACTATTGTACTAGGTGGGTTCAGGCAAACTGTTTTCTCCTCAGTACACAGTGCTATTCACAATGAGATGAGGAAGCCTTCCTAACAAGAGAGTTTCATATTTGTTCAAGGATTAACATTTTACCTGAACTGTAGCAAGTGCAAAACAAATGGTAGCTGCTAATTTGAAAATCAAAATGTGGCTTTAAAAATCTTTACTATCATTCAGGGGATGGAAAATCTACATGTCAGTTCCAGTGACAGGTCAGTCAAATGGAGTTGCACTAAAATTTATCATATGAGATTACCATTAGGTTATGTGTAAAAATTGACACATGAATTCTGTATTCAGAGCTTGGCCTTAACATATTATTATATATGTGTAAATACTTTTTTTTTTAATCTGAGAAATAAAATACTTCTCATCCAAAATATGTTAAATTACAGACATTGGAACAGTGTTGTTGCCCCTGATTTGGTTTTTTTTAGACACATTTGCAAGCAAGGTCTCTATTAAGAAAGAATACCTTTGTCGTCTGTACCTGTGAAAGTGAGGTAACAAAAGCAGAATTTCACAGAAGGACTTGAGTTGTGACAAGTCCCAGCAAAAGCCTCTGTTGGTCTCATGCAAAGCTCTGGACCAAGTAGGCACTTCAGAACCATCAGATGCTATTGGAAAGAGGTGGAGCCTTGACAAGGCACACAGAAGAGCCATGCTTTCAGGATGCCCAAGAGGACTCAGCCTGCAGTCAGAGAAGCTTTTCAACTTTAGACAATCCAAAAGAGAAAGCCACACTAGAGGCCACCTTTTAGAGCATGACTGGAGACCACAAAAGCAAACCAAGCAATGGCTCCTGACAGTTACCTGGATGAATTACAGAGCCTTCCCCAGTCAGTCAACAGAGTGCTTAGATTGTATGACCTATTCAAGGCCACAATAAGGAAATGGCTTACTGAAACATAAGGAAAGACTTCTAAGTTCTAATTGTTATCCTCAAAGACCAGGAATCTTACCAACCATCGAGTTCATTTGTTTGGGGCAAATAACTGTCCCACCTCCTCTGGTCTCACACTTACTAAGTCATATTCGATAAACACAGTTGCATATTTTTCCCTATGGATGAGATGATTGTGCTTATGTAAGAAAAGATAAATAGGTAAGTAGACAAAATGAGAAGAGTGGCTATTTCCAATTGTCCTTACCTTTATAAAGATCCCCATGTGTTTACCATGCTTTTCATTTGAAGAGTACATTACATGCACATGCTTGAGCACACACACACACACACATACACACACACACACACACACACACACACACACCAAATTCCAAGAGTTTTTAAATTAACATTTTAGCCAAAGTCTTTCCAAATAAAGTCTCCAGAAAAAAGGCAATGTCCTGGCATTTCTTTTTGCACAAAATCCTAAATCCTCGAGGGGCTAAGTACATTAAAGCCTGTGAGCCATCACTCCAAATTAACCATACCACGGGTCCAAAGCTGTGATCACATTTTTTTTTTTTTGTGCCTGTATGATGACTTCAAAAGCAATTTGTAGAAACAAAAACTTCTCAAATTAGAAGACATTTTTGGAGATCGAGTCTCCAGTTATGAAAACACAAACCAAATCAGTGCCAGAGAGAAAGAGTTTCCTGGGCAGGGGCTTAGACACGAGAAGTAGAACTTTTAGGAACAAACTCCTAATGAATTGATATATTGTTCTAGCAAGCTTACTCCCAAAAAGAGAGTCTTAGTGCCTGTCTATAAACCAAAACAATGACTTAAGCAAGTGTTCAGGACATGACATTTGAAATGAAGAAAATATAATTGATATAAGTTTAAAATCTCCCAGTTCATGTGTCTTGTTACCAGAGACATTTCAACTTACTTATTTGAACATTGTTAACAAAAATGAAAGAGATGTTTTGAAACCCATTTTTTTTTCCAAAACCAGCCATACTTTCTTGTGCAGGTTGTGGCATACAAATAACTTACTTTGCTTTGCTAACTGGCCACGTTTTCACACTACCATCTAAATATTTATGTTTGTACTCATAGCTCTGTGTTGCTCTCAACTTTGGTAAAAGGAGCTTCTTTTGCAATGAGTTGTGGTAATATAGGGACTTAACAACATATTAAAGTGCCAGTCATGAGAAAGTAAGTGCACAGGATCAATAGCAACCCAACCCAACCCCCAAAGACCCAAGGAAAGTTGAAGAAGGGGTAGAAAAAAAAAGAGTAGTTGAATGGGGAGGGAAGTTGTAAAATACGAACTTAGGGAGATAACATGGTTGTTCTCACCAATTTACAGCCACTATGCTTACTCACAAAATATAAAGCCAATCAAAATCCAGCATGGGTGGAGAAAGGGACCCCTAGACTCCACCCTTGGAAGAGGAGCTATTGGCAGTAACAAAAGAGTTACTCTCCTTTGAGAATGTGTCAACTAGTAAGTTTCCCACAGCTCTGTTGAAAGTCTGATACCCATGTCTTTAAGGGCAGCATTAACAACACTTGGAAGTCTATAAATGGCCTAAAGAAAGACCTGAAGTGGGAAAGAAAATAGGAGAAGTGAGGGAAGTTAGAGGAAGTAATAAGTAGTGGTAGATGGTTATTATTTTTATTTATGCTATATAGAAATTTCAAAGGAGAAGAATACACACACACACATACACACACACACACACACACACACACAGAGAGAGAGAGAGAGAGAGAGAGAGAGAGAGAGAGAGAGAGAGAGAGAGACTTTGTTTTTATTCAGAAATCAGCTGAGATTTTCAAATTTGTTCACTAAATAAGGACAGAGAAGAGGATTACTCCAGAGCATGAACACATTTTAGACTATTTTCCGAGGTGAGGTATCTCTTGTTCTTTGACTAGTGGCAATTACAGTAAGTGTGCTGATGTGTTGATGATGGTGGTGGTGCAGCAATTGGTGCTAGTGTTGATGCCAACAGTAGTGGCTGAAAATAAATTTTACCTTTTAGTTCCCATATTCAGTGGCTCAAGCAGAAACTATGAAGGATGTGGCTGCTTCCGATGGCATCTATGGTCCTCCAGGTCCACAAATTGCCTCTTGTTAAGCACATCTATAATAAATTGATCAGTAAAAAACAAGATCAATTTGGTACTACAAAAAAAAATAAGATAGACTAGCATCAGTACAGACATAAATCTCTCTTATCTGGTAATCTTGCCATTAATTTCCTTAAATGTTGCTGGACTCAAAGACTAGGTCTAAATGAGGTACAAAGAGCTTGAAATACGATTAAGAATGCATTGGAAGTAGGAATGGGCATGGTAGAGAACCACAGTCAAGTCAGTTGACTAAAGCGCCATCTCTAGAATCACCCAACTCGTGGTACATGCTTAGAAAACCTGTTATTTTTCTCTTCTGATGGCTTGAGCACTTGTCAACCCCTGGGTGATTGTCTTATCTGAGTTTTGCTATACAAAACTTTGCCCAACATTCATGGCTGGAAGAATTTCAAGGGGTCTCATGGACTATCCTGTCTGGCAGCGAATAAGACTTTTCATTATATCAGGAAAGAAGAAAGAACTACTTCTTTGTTTTTGTTTTATTTTACTTGTAAGACTAAGTCAATAGACACAGTCTAGGCAACATTGTTAACACGGATGGTTGCAGAACAAAGAGATCAGTAAACAAGACACCTGATCAGCAAAGAGTGTAAATATTTGACCTTTTAGAATCAGTTCAGATAAAGTAGGCTGAACACCTCAACCCAAGAAGAAGCCTCTGGATAACTACACTAAACTAGAAACAGCTTCTCCTACACCAGAACATTTATTTTTAGATAATTCATGGTGTTCAACATAGGTATTTCTAGAGAAGGAGAATCTCACATATCACTGGAGTTTTTTTTGTTTGTTTGTTTGTTTGTTTTTGAAACAGAAATTAGAATGCAAGCTAACCCAACAACGGTAAGAAATAAGTCAAATGTTTCTCAAAGAGCTAAAATGAGCAACCATGTGATTCAACAATACAAACACCTAGGCATATATACATTCCATAACAATGATGTGTAATTGTCAAATATCTTAGAGACAACTGCAACCACATGCATACTATAGAGATGCTCACAACAGCTGAGATACAAAATACGCCTGGTGCCCATTGATGGAAGAATGGGTTTAAATGACCTGGTACACAATAATGTCATCCCCACAGAGTGAAGCGTCATCGTTTGCAGCAACCCAGATGGAAGTGGAGGATACTGCTTTAAGTAAAATGCATTGGACACAGAAAAGTGCATACCACATGTTCTCATGTATACATGGATGCCAAAGTGACCTGGAAGAGACACTGATACAAAAGTGGGTCCCAGAGCTTTGTATGAGTGTAGAGCAGGAAGAGTAGGGGAGAGGACAGGTAATGGGAACATCTTACCAATTGGGTGGGGAAATAACTCCCCAACGTTCTAGAACACAGTAGGTTAAATATGATGGAAAAACAAAATTGAGTATTTCCAAATAACTTTTGGAAATTTACTCCCCCACAAAGAAACAGTAAATGTTGAGAAACAGGTCTGTCAGCCATTCAACTCTGACCGTCACTCACTGTTCACTTGTATTGAAATAAACACCATGCAGTAATATAACACAAACATGTATAATTCCTATGTGCCAATTAAAATATATTAAGAAAGATAATCAGATGCTTATGGGGAGAGAAGGAAGGACTAGCAGTTGTTTACACTACAAATTAAGTTTGAGCACCAGTAGCCTAAGTCAGAGGTCTTTGTATTTACTCAGTATGAGTTATTGCTGAGTGTAGGGAGAGAGTAAACAAAATTTGCCTTGAAAACCTGAGATAATTCATAGACTAAATTGAAAAGCCACATAACCAGGAGTTGAAGAGCACTTGATAAAAGTTTTTTCAAGATTCCTGACTCTAGCTGATAGAATCTGAGTGGTCAGTGTTGGATCATCGTTTGTCTTCCCACTATTTGCTGTCTACACTGTCCCTGGATCAGAGACAGGGATGTAAGAATGAAAAAGAGGGAAAGAAACATCGAATCAGCTATCTTCTTGAGTATAAACAAACATACAATGTTTCCCTGCAGGGAACTTCCTTACTATAGAAACCATGTATTCTGTTATATAAAGCACAATTCAAGAACTTTCTACGAGTCAGGAAACACCAGGCTTGTCTCCCTTTGTGGAAGGAAGAAAGAAATGAAATTCAGTGCACACATCCTGCAAGCCAAGCATCCCTGAAGTACACAGTACATTTAGACCTCTAGGAAAGGAATCCGAAGGCAGACTGAGTTGCTTGCAAGTGTATTTAGCTCTTACCACAATTACCACATGGCCTCATTTAGACAATGATGTAATGCTATTAACTGCACTGCTTCTTGCTAGGTGATGCACTACTCATCTAATCATAAATTAGATTCATGAAAAAATACATCATTTATATACTCTAAGAAACCTTGAAAAGAGATACATTGCATATTAAGGAGCTTAACTGTTGCAAATACATATAATAACACGGGGTCCTTTTACTTTCTACTGTTGAGTAACAGCATACTACCCGAGGTAACACAGGAAAAGACATAGGCATGGCTGGAAGTTACAAACCCTGTACCTCTCCTCTGCTGGCCGGATACTATGTACAGGACAAACATGAAAAGAGATCAATGTATCCTTCATGTGTGTGAATTTGTAAAACATCTCTAGAATAAACTAGATTATTAATATAATTCCGAAGACAAAGAGAATACATCACAATTACCTATGCCAGGACAAGAGAATAGCTATCCCTTTGCATGGGGGTGCTTGATAAAAACCTGAATACAATCTATGTGGAATTAATCCTGAATTTATTCATTAGGGAAAGACACTGGACATAACAATAGCTGAAAAACATTGTCCTGATCCTCAATAGAGGTCATAGCATTGTGGGGTTGAGAGATTATCAGACAACTATTAAGTAAAAATTGTCATGCTGGTACACTCATAAGAAAACATTGGGGAGGAACCATCAGAAAACTGTAATTCATACAAAAGGTAGATATTAAGGATATTATTAAGGATGGCGTATGGAAGGTTCTTGCTACAATTCTATATTAATATAGGTTTTCTTGGCTAGGAGAGAAGGAAAAGATTTGATCGTGTACATACAGATTTTGAAGCACCAGGAAGGGCACCATGGCTTATGTGTGTAATAACAGAATATTATGTGGGGCCTCATTGTGGAATAACAGGATATTAGGTGCGGTCCTGTCAGAGAAAAAAACAGATCTCCAACTTAATGAGTTTGCTACCTACACCATGTGCCTTCCCAAAGGACATCACTTCCTCACCACATCATGGTCCAATGCTGGGACTGTTTTCTTTTCTGTAGGGAACCAGCTGAGAGACAGGATTGGTTTAGGGTCTAGTGGCTGCTGACCTGAAGAGCTGTGATTAGAATCTAGTTCTACCCACCTCCAAGCCCAGTGCTCTGATGTACTGCAGACATACTACAATGAAAAACAAATGTTTCATTTAACTATATGACCAGAAGGGGAATCACCAAGGAAATTACTATTGGAACTCAGGACATCATGGAGTGGAGCTGGGTAAATAGTCTGAACCAAAGAAGGGTAGAATGATTGGTTTTTCAAGTCTTCAACCTTAAAAAATATACATACAAATAACAAAATATGAGCTGATCATGTTAGACTTATACATTTAAGAATGTATGTTTGTTTATCACATATACATATAAAAATACAAAAAGCTAAAAGAGGCCACTAAAACAGGCAATGGTTCTTGTCCAGAGTTACTCTGTATGATGCTGCCCCCCACTAGTTCTAAGCTAGGGAGTTTCAGTTATACCAGATATCCCGCTGACATCCTGAAGTGTCTGATGAACATCCATGCACCAAAAGCCAAGCAACTGTCCTAGGTACAGGAAGAGGGGTTTGATCCTGTATCCCAGTCATGGTGACCAGTTGGTCCCATGAATTTGTGTAAGACAGACTAGCTGCAAAGACCTAGCTTCCACAAGCATGTTGTCACCAGAGGAACCTTGATGTGACAATGGATATAATATGTCAGTTGATAGGAAAGTGTAATCCAGCATTGTTTACTTGCATATATATCCATCCAGCCAGCCATTGGCTCTGTGAAGGTGTGTGAGCTAATAAAGACATGTTAACAACAATGACTGCAACAAAAACAAAAGCAACATCTTTTGCAATGGTCCAATTGAAAGTGTTCTAAATTCCTCAATGGAAATGTAATTCACAAGATTATTAAGGGTCTTTCTATGTCATGAAGGCATGTATACTAGGACACACATGCAGCTCACCTTTTGTTATCAAGAAATATATTATCCTCCCTTTCAAACAGAAGTCTAAACACTTTCTGACCTAGAAACAACCCAGGCAGTGGCCCAGACCTTAATTTGTGTTCCAGACAAGAAAGCCAGTGGATATGGTTTGCTGATTCAGTGTCTTTAATTATCTTGCTGACATGCAAGAAAGATGTAGATCCTGGGAATAGGAGCTGCACATCCAGTTGTCCCCCTTCAGTGAGGTGTCTATAGCACAGTCACAGAGAGCTTCTAAATTTAAGCCTGGACTGCCTTTTAATTGGGTGGTTGAGTACTGCCTCCCACCCACACTTGCTACTAGCTTAGCCTCAGGCTACTAATTACCAGCAAGGCAGGTCAGTTGTCGAGTGTGCACCAACTCCATCATTTCTGACATCCTTACACAATGACGGGTCTGCCCTTTTCCTTTTTTGCAAATCTGGGTTAGCCAGGGTTTGGCTTCATTTTCATGAATGCAGATTTCTCAGCATTGCCACCAGTAACTTAAATTATTTAGCTAGATGTCCTGCAGGTAAAAATGTGTCTGTCCAGTCAACACATATTTATTCAAGCTCCTTCAGCACTCAGCCTTCTCCCAGGCCCTGCACATACAGAAGAACATTAAATGCATAAGTTCTTGTCCCCATGGAAGTTACGACTGTCTAGTGGTGGCCTAGTCTGAGGAAACAGAAGTACATGCAAACTGTGCTCAAAGCGAAAGAAAAAGAATGCTGTGAAGAAAAACAGGAGAATCCAGTTCAGATGTAGAAGAGAGGACCAGAAAGGTTTTACAGAAAGAAGAATAAGTTACCACTTGTAGCTCAGTGGTAGGACACTAGTCTAACACCAAGGAGGCCCTCGGTTTAATCCCCAGGGGAAATCAAATGAAAAGATGTCAATTACAAGTAGTCACCTTGTCACCTAAGTCAGAAGAAGGTGACTTGTGGCTTCTAGGTCACAAGTAGGAATGTCCCCATAACAGTGGCAGCCCAGTACACAGTGAAAGGCTACTAGAGTCAGAGCTGAACAAGAACAGAGGGGTAAGGACGAGGGAAGTGAAGATGACGTTGGAGAGGAGAAAGGAACTTGTCTGCCGTGTTACAAAACCTGGGTTTTATTTGACATAAGCAGAAATCAGTGACAAGGGAACACATGCCGTGATATGCCAGTTAAAATCTAGTGTGTGCCAGGCAGCATCCTAACACCCAAGAATACGCCAATATGGAAAGAAGTCAGACTTCCTCTGACTTCTTGGAGCTTAGGTGGAAAAGTTAGCGAACGGAGGTGTAATATCTCCCACCCATGAAAAGATCCGTCTGTTTTTTTATGGAGAATCATAGATGGGTCAGGCAGCAGCTGTATGGTGGCTGCAATGAGATCTAGAGTAAAAAGGAGGCTTGGCAGTGGAGAACAAACGCCCCTGGTTTTATCTCAGAAAGTGTACCAGGGTTTTCATTTGATTTTAGCAGGTTTTCCTTTGTGCTAGAGTGGTAAAGGCTTTGCACAGCTCCGTTAGTTCATGCCCCTAATGGTCTAAAGAAATACTGAGTGACTGGCTAGATCTGAACTGAAGCTGATAGCCCAGAAATGTCTGATGTAAGGCAGCGCCTGAAACTTAGGAGCTCTGCATATTCCCGCTGCATATAGCACAGCCTCGGGCTGAAAGGAAGCTAGCTCTCCAGACCCTAGCAACGTATCCTTTTCCCTTCCCAACCAGCCTCTCCATGTTTTTCCTTTGTTGTCCATTTCTTCACATATTACCTGTGCACAAGCACATACAAGCACACATACACACACACACACACACACACACACACACACACACACACAAGCACAAAGACACATTATTTTTTAAAGCAAAAGTAATATCAGTTGTATCTCATAGAGAATGAACTCTCAGTGCTATTCCAGCATTATCACTTTAGGAGCCCTGAGGAGGCAATAAACACCCACATTTTCGTCATCCTGACCCTGGACTTTCAGAACGATACCCTCATTTCAGTGTATCATCTGGGGTTTTGTGTGTTGCTTATGCATTTGTCTCTATTTTTCTCTTTAAAAGAATGAACTCAAAAGTATGTCATTCAACACTGAGTCTGCTCACCTATGAATGCGGACCGGTGCAAACTGAGGAAGATGGAACGATCTCTAGAGCCCTTTCATGGGACCCATGCGAGGCAGGATGTCCTTGTGTTGGAGGTGCACTGGATAGAGACAGGAATGGGTCAGACGCAGTCAGTATTACACCACAGTGAGAAGTTATCCTCTCTACCTCTATGTGCCTCCACCTTGAGAAGGGAACTGACGGCACTTCCTGATGTTGTGAGCTCTGACTCCGTGATGAGAAAGACTATGCCTATTGTATGATGGTTCTTTCTTCTCCCTCTGTTAGGACCCAGAAAGAGACTGGAGAAGTAGAAGGAAAAATGGAGATGAAGAGGTCGGGTCTTCTTTTCTCTCCAAAGGTGACTTTTTATTCAACATAACAACCACCAGAGAAAGTCTTTAGCTCAGGCCACATGGAATGGCAGGCAGAGTCCCTGATGTAAGTGAAGACATATTATTACCACAAGCAACAGAAGCAGGGCTCCCGCTCTCTTGCGCCCATGCTCACTCTCAGCCACCACAGCCAGGCTGTCAGAAAACACCTCCTGGATCTGCCTCTAGAGAGCTGTGCAGCCTAAATCTAACTCTTTCCACTGAGGGAGAGGAGAAGGAGAGGAGAGTCTTAAGAAACACGTTACAGTGTATTTTGAAATTTTTGTGTACATATGTGTGTGTGTGCACACTCACATTCATTTGTTTCCCAAACAGCAGAAGGGAAGAGTTAGGGAAAGCAAAAACAAAAACAAACAAAACAAAACAAAACAAAAAAAAAAAAAAAAAAAAAAAAAAGACTCTTTGGGATTGACTGTCACCATGAGCCAAAAGTCAGATCGTGGGAGAAATGATGCTAGTGTTCTACAGAAATCTGTGAATCCACGTGCAAAATAAATATAAATACCACCACAGCTTTATCCAACTCTTCCGCCATTTTATTGATTTGGTGACATATCAATATTGCCATACTAAAGGCAATTGGGTCTCCATCACCTGGAATTTCATGAACCGATCACCTAGATCAGGGGCCATGTTCACAAACCCCGTAGACTAGGTTCTAAAACAAGTAACTCTCTAAGGGCATATAGAAAGTAAGGATCTTCTTTAAAACTCTCCTCCTTACAAATACAGTGATTTTTTTTCAACTGCAACAGAAATACCAGATGGCTTAGGGATATATGTGTTGATGCTGTCTAAGGCCTGTAACCTAAAAAACTATGAAATATTTGTTTATATGAGAAATTTTAAAAGCTTGTTATATAAAGATGTATACAGTATCTGTACATTACTAGGATATTAATTCTCAAGCTCATACCGAGATGTGCCTACTTAAAATCTCAGATGTTTTGAGGAACTGACAGTATGATTGTCAACACTGTAAAAATACAAAAGAGTAAGAATCCAAAATACTTTAGAAAAATATGAACAAATTTGGAAGCCTTGCACCACTTAATTTCCAGATGCATATAAAGTTACAGATAATTCTTCGACCTCAGCACTGTGGACATTTGGGAAATGAGTAACTATCTTATGGAGACTGGCTGTGCATTATGGGCTGTTCAGCTACAGCCCTTATCTCCACCTATTAGCTATATAAGCCCCTAGTTATCACAATCAAAAATGCTCCCAGATATTATCAATTACCCATCTGGGAATCCAAATCATGATTGCTTCAGAGCCATTGGACTGTAATGATCAAGACGGCAGCATACTTACTGGAAAAATATTTGAAATAAACAAGCCAGTGAAACAAAAGGGAAAAGCCCACAAATATACCCAAGCATGCATACCCAACTGAGATTTGACAACAATCCAAACTCAATTCACTTGGGAAAATGCCATTTCAACAAATGGCATTTTAACTATTTGCTGTCAATTGGCCAATAACAGAATACCAATTCAATTCAAGCCTCATGCAACACAGTAAAATTAACTCAAAATAAACTTTACATGTAAATATAGTGTAAGACTGACAGATTGTGGCAATCATCTAGAAGAAAATAATTTTAAAACGTCTGTGACTAGGCTTAGCCAGAGTTAGTTGCAACAGAAAAGAGAAAGTTTGAGAAACTAGATACCGTCAGAACTTCAGCCTTCTGTTCTTCACAACTGACTAGTATGAAAATAACAAAGGAACTGAGTGAGAGAAGTCATTTTTCAGACCATAAATCTGATGATGAACTTATATGTAGAGAAAAATAAATCCCAAGGGTCATAAGAAATTAAATAACTCAATGAAAATGAATAAAAGATCGGAATAGGTACTTCTTCATGAAAAAAAAAGTTAGGGGAATTTCAAATAAGCACTTGAAAGGATGTTTGCTGTCACCTACTGTCAGAGAAATGAACATTAAAACAACAATGATATCCAGTGGCTAAAATCATGACTCCATGGTGATGAAGGAGGGCTGTGGAAAACAGAAATTATTTTGGTTTTTTTTAAGACTTGTTTATTTTATGTGAGTACACATTTGCTGTCTTCAGACACACCAGAAGAGGGCATCAGATCCCATTACAGATGGTTCTGAGCCACCATGTGGTTGCTGGGAATGAACGCAGGACCTCTGGAAGATCAGTCAGTGCTCTAACCACCAAGCCATCCCTTCAACTCCCCAGGAAGAGTTTTTATAGAGAGAAGCCAAGAACTTTTAAGGGCTAATTGACTTGTTCTCTTTCAACTAGAATGATAAGTTTACGTGTTTATATACAGGTTAAAAGTAATCAATATGTAAAGATTACATTTCAGTTATGCCTATCCAAAGATGCTTTTAAAATAACTTGTACATAATTCCACTCATAAAGGATTAGAATTCTTCCCAGTAACTTTTAAAATTTGATTACCTCTATAAATACCCCAGTTTCAAGTGCTCAAATTTTGAGGTCATCTGAACTAGAATTACAACCTACTTTTGGAGAATAACATTCAAATGATAATATCCATCACATAGACCAGCAGTTGCAATCCTGAGAATTTTTTATCCAATATAAATTAAAACATGTATCTACATGCTTACAGCTGCTTTATCCAGAATAGTCGCAAGCTAGAATCTAATCAAATATCCATCAATGAGATCAGCAAATTGTGGTAAATCGATACAATAAAATAGCACTTTGCAATAAGAATGGATTAACTTACTGGTCCTGAGATGATAAAGATGTCAAAGTAAATTTCACTGGGTAATAAAAGCCAGATAAAGAGGAACATATTCTTTCAAACACAAGTTCTATACAATTCAAGAAAATGTAAAAACAATTTATTGTGACAGGAAGCAGACAAATGGATGTGTGGTGATGCAGGAGCCAGAGAAGAACAGGATAGGTTATTGTAAAGAAGGATGGAAACTCGAGGGTGGCACTGTCTGGCTTTTTCACTAAGTTGGTCATAGTGACAGGTACATGACTTTATACATATGTCAAAACTAAACAATGAGTATGGTTTATATCTCAATTGTATCTTCCCGGTGCTATTTTTAAAATAACTTGTACCTAACGCAGAGCACCTGGTAATGCAAATATCTAAGATCTGCCATGCTGAAATGATATCATAAAGTCAAAACATTTTCCTGAAAGGGCACTATTCTACAACATTTAAGGACATGGAACCAATATTTCCATGCCGGTTGTTACCTGGAAACACATCATGTAATTACAGAACTATGACGCCATGGAGGAGATGCCTCCTATCTGGAGGAGATGTGCTATTTCAGACTGGACGAATAATACTTGAAAATTGTGGCAACTCCCCCACACTGGGTGGGAGACAGAAATGCTGCTCAAAGAGCAGAGCTTCCAGACTCACATGTTCTGCCAAGGCCACTTGAGCTTAGGCATCCGGTGAGATAAACCAAGCTCAGATAAGTGTCTAGAGCGCTGACTGCAATGAAATGTGCTCCTGATCTACAAGGATCTCCTAATCTGATGTGGAAGGGAAGAAGCTAGACGTTCTCAACCCACTGGAATGGTATTTGATCAGGAGTCTATGGGTAGCAAATTTCAAGTGCCAGCAAGCATGAAGAAGAAAGTGGGTGGGTTGTCACTTCCATTCACGTCTGTCTAGAGCTGAACAGAATAAAAACCTGTCAGAAACATATCAACTGTCAGATATGATGTATGCATGTAATCCTAACATTTAAGGGGTGATAACAAAAGGATCCAGAGTTCAAGGTCATCCTCAGCTACACAGTGAGCTGGAGGCCAACAACCTGAGCTACATGAGACCCTGTGTCATGACAATAACGACAAAAGTATGTAACTTGATAAACTGCCCAGATCAATAATTCATATTTGCTATCAATATGTATCAGAGGGCAAGGAGAAGAAATAGTTCTCATCCTTGGTGGTACTTTGAGTGGTTACAAGTTATTCCTTGAAATTCTAGGATTTTACTTCCTATACCTTAAAGATATATGAGATTAAATGTAGTTTGATTTGTTGGAGTCTAAGATACAAGGAAACAAAGAATGTAGAGCCTGTAGTTTGGAAAAGCTTAACTTAAAATTGACATTTTAATCAAACCAGTATAAATAAATGTAGTACTGCTGGCAGAGTCACTTATAATATAGACTTGTAACGTGCTTTCTGTGTACATGTCCATGGGCGGGACAATTCAAGCTTTTTCTGTATTAACAAATGTTCATTCATCAGCAAGATGACAAGAATAGAGCCTCCCTACTGAACACAACAGGTTAATGGATAAAATCCTTGTACCTGATAGATTTATGTCTGCTCTTAAAGTAGTAAGATATGGTTTCTGGCCTCAAGATGATGTTCTAATCCAATGAGAAAGACATTTGGTCACGGAAAATGGGGATGAATCTTATATAGGACATGACACACACCAGAGGGACACTATTGAAAGGAGACAACCATAAAAGTAGGATCAGATAACTGAGGGCATAATGGCAAGATCACTATTGATTTAGCAAATAATGGGAGGTACGTCTGCTGAAGAACAGAGTTCTAGTGAGAGAAAAATAAAAGAAGTGTAAGATGAGGAACGAGACACCACACCACAGCAAATGGCCTCCCAAACCACAAAAGAAGCATGGGGATGACTCTGAAGGATTACTAATACAGCACCACTACTAGAAACTGTACGTGAAAATGAAGATGTCTGTCGTTTATAGTGTTTGGTTTAAATGTTGCCAGTATCATCAGATATACGTGGATTCAGCTTGGTCTGTTGTGCCCAGGCTGTAAACTCAACACCAGGACACAAATAATCTGTCAAAGACAGTCTTGAGTGTGAAGCCTCATGATCGCTCTCCTGCTACAGGAAACTCAACATTTAAAAACTTCACCACCACCACTGTGGCAGGGACTGATGTTCATTCCTGACTGATATTCTTATTTAGGTCATCAGAGTCCATAAAATTCTAAACAAAATGGTCTACTGTTTTTGCTATTTTTTGCAGTAAAGCAAATATGTTCAGAGTGTTAAGTTTTGAGGAAGACAGACTCTACTATTTATCCTTGGATATTTATTCTCTTGCCCTCTCTTACACACACACACACACACACACACACACACACACACACACACACACTCACTCACTGATATATTACAAAGTGCTCAAACATTTAGTCAAAACTTCAAAATGGGTCATTTGTGGAGGTGCCAGTTATGCAAATGGAAAGAATCATAGGGAGGAAGGAAAAATCTTTTGATGAATATCCGGAATGAAACGTTACACCATTTTTAAAGAATTTATTTGGTTTTTATTTATGTGTCTGTGTGTATGTACATGTGGTTGGTACCCATGAAGGACAGAATAGACATCAAATTCCCTAGAGTTTGAGGTACTTGTGAGCTTTTTCATCTGAGAGTTTGTAACAAAACTTCAGTTCTCTAATAGGGCAATGAGCACTCCTAACCACTGAGCCATTTCTGTAGCTCAACATACACTATTTTAAATTCCCCTTTAGGGTAAAAACTGAAATCACTGCATCTGAGGCCCTCAGAAGAATTGCATATATTATGTTCAATGGACAAAAAGAGAGACTGAAGCCGAAGGCTTCAAAAAGACTATTCCTAAGAGACAGTCATCCCATTACGCTAAATCACACCTCTGTTTCTCATCTAGAAAGATAACAAGCTGTAGAATATGCCCAGTTATTCTTAAATATAAAAGTTCTTCAATCTTTGATAATCAAAATGCTTATTTAAAAACACCTATCTTCATGAACCAGCCAGGGTTATTTTATAACCCATAAAGATTTTTCATGAATTTAGTAAAACTTATTTATTAATTTTTAAATTATTAGAAGAATAAACAAACAATATTCCATAATATTGGATTAAGATAATTGGAATTTCTGGACACTCATTTGTCTAAACTAGTGTTAGCATGGGTTGCTGTAAATACAATTATCATGTAATGAGTCATGAAGCATCAAAAACAAATTGTAATACATAGCCCAATATTCTAGATCTAGAGGAACATGATTCTAAGTGAAGTAGCTTCAAATATTTGATATTTTTTAGAAATGATAAGTTTCAGGTATAGAGAGTATGGGCTTATACAATGCCAGCCATGAAAAAAAAATGCAAAAAAAAAAAAAAAATCTTCCCACCCTAAAATTTTAGCATGATCAGTATATCTGTGATTTATCAAATCCCAAATTAGTGATTTTCTGTCACAGAAAAGTTAATTTTGAATTCCAGGTCCCTCCTATAGTACATGCTAGAAAAATAAATCTAGCCAGTGGCTTATGAAAAACCAGCTTAAGGAACCTATTCACTGCACTGCGCTTCTTGCATTCATCGTATGTGTGCCCTAAGCTCAATAGATATGACAAAGAAACCTAAGATAAAGGCATGGATTCCAATAAGTAAGGAAGAACCATGACGTATTTAGCCAAATGCAATACTGTCATAGCTGCTTCAGAGTGAATTTTGGAAAATAGAATAGTAATCAAAGATGTCTTGCCATATTCCAGCTGTCAAAATAGCATCTCTTAAGTTGTCTATTCCCAGAGAGCTTCCAGCAATCAATTTAGAGCAATATACCAAAATTTTATTATTATTATTAACACAATAAAAAGTTCTTCACCAAATGTTGTAAGAGAAACAAACAAACAAAAACACAAATAAACAAAAGAAAAGCCAAAAAAGCCAACAGAATGTAAGACATGGGTGCTACCCTTAAGAATTTCTTAAAAACTTCTGATAAAAAATTAACTGCCAAATTGCAAGAAAGTAATATAACAGTTAACAATGAAAAGCTATATAGTTCAAGAAAAACAATTAATTTATTCTATGTTCATTGAACATCTACTATGTGATGAGCAAGATACTTGCACTGAAAGTAAAAAGATTTATTTACTATGCTTGGTCTCTCATCTGAAAAAAAAATCTTACATTAAGAAGAATTGGGGGCTGGAGATATGGCTCGGCAGAATACTTCCACAGGACTCAGGTTCTTCTCCCTACGCCTACATGGTGGTTCATAACATCCTGTAACTCGAGTTCCAGGGAGTCCAATACCCTTTTGGCTCCCATAGGCAGATTCTATCTTGGTAGGACATCCCAGATCAGTGTCACAATTACAATGATCATTCAATACCCAAAATGAAAGTCTCCAAGTGTTGTTCTTCAAAGAGACAATGATCACATTCAAGACATTTGGAACATTCTAGGCAGCAAAATAGATATTGTCTATTACAAACAGGATAAGAATTCAAGAGAAAAGGGGTGGGGGATATGAGCTTTAATTTGAGTAGTTGGGAAGAGATTGTTGTCTAAAAATTATCTGGCAAGAAATGTGTATTATTGTCCCTATTTCTACCAGCAGACACTCATGGAAGCAGATCTAAAACTGTGGGACAGAAAATGAACAAGATATTCAAATAATAATCTAACCAAACTCTCAATTCCCCAAATAGGAACAGGACATGCCCAGGCCATACAACTGACCATAGGAAAACGAGAACAGGAAAATGCTTTTGAGATTCCCCAGAATAGACATTTCTCAGATTTGAGGCTTTTCCATTCTTACCCTGGAAAGTTCGGCCAACTCATGTCATAGGTCGCCAACTAAGCGTAATGTCCTCCTTGGCCCCTGGCTGGGTGAGGGCTGCATCCTTTCCCAGTCTGTGTTATCATAAGATAACTCCTTAAATTGACCTGAAGTTGATACCTTTACTGTCATCATTCATTTTCAAAGGTCGAGTGGGCAGCTTATTGGAAGACATGCCATTTTCACATGATCAAATTATTATCACCCTCCAAAAAGTCATTCTCTCTTAACCAGGGTCAAGGGACAGGAACGAAAACTGGGGGTTGAGATTTTGCTTCCTTTTCTGAGAATGTTTGAGGCAGGTTCTCCTAGACTGAAGATTCCAACTCCCACTTCCTAGATAGCACTACAGACTTGAAACTGATTGCCATTATTCTGATTTAACTTGTCACATTCTTTCTAATGCCCAACATCCTATTAGCTCTTAACTTTATCAACTTCCATTAGAATTTATAGATATATCTATTCCTTTAAGAATATGCAATATCTATTTCTTTTCTGACCTTAGTGAGAAACACAATTGAAAAATCTTAGAGTGAGGGTTTGGGTATCCTCTCTTCCACTTTATGTTTGTAAGGCTCTGTTCTAGAAACTTGAGACCATATAGACAGGGGTTTAAATTCATTTTCTAAAACTCCAGGGATGTGTTTTCTTCCCCAACAAATCACAGGAAATTTTACATTTCCCCTCTCTTCTTGAGAGCCTCCTGGCTCCTTGTCATTGTCGCCAGCTGGGTTATAGTCCGCTAATGGCAGTGGATTCCAAAGAGACAGAAGGCTGTTTTCGATCCATTCATTATTTTAATGACAACGAATTGCCCCATAAGCCTTGTTAAATTCTCATTTAATCTAGAAAAAAATAGATGCATTGAGACACTTAAGCAGGAACAAGGTATTATCAGCATTCATCAAAGAAAAAATAATGGAGTGGAAGGAGACTCAAGGAGGCAGTTCCAGGGGGATTTGACTATTGTGAGATGAGCTGGAGTTAAACATTTAACTAATTTACATTAGGTACCATATTGTCAACCCCTAATTTACCAGACCAAAAAAAAAAAAAAAAAAAAAAAACCTTGTGTAATTTTCTCAAGCTTTCGATGCAAGTGGTTACAAAAACATTAATGCTGAGTATTACAGACACAAAGAAAAAAAATAGTAAAGGACAAGAGATTGAACATGGTTTTTGGGGTCATTTAAGAATAGTCCCCCTGAGCTTAACCATAAGCATGCTAAGACTGAATGGAGAAGGGAAGCTGAGCTTTCCTTAACATGGCAAATGTCCTCAATACCATCTGAATACACTTCACTAAGAGTTGCTATTCTAGTCTTGGGTTTATCAAATGTTGTCTGTGTGACCCTAGCAAACTACCTGAATGTCACACTTCAGTTTCCCCATCTGCAAAACAGGGCTGACAGTATCATATAGCTTATTATGCTATCATAAGGATTAAATGAGAAACACACACAAAATACTATCAAAATATCAAACACTTGAATGGTGTCAAGAATCACTATTGTTCTGTGTGGTTAAAATTTGAATCCAGTGTCCCTAGAGAGAAAGATCAGCCTCGTGTTTCTCTCCCCTGGTCCTATTTCTTACATAGCTTTCCTTTTTTCTCTCTTTTACAATGTGTCTTATAAACATAGAAGATGGAGTCAGAGACCTAGACTTCAATCTTTCCCATTTCCATGCTCTACACTGATGACCTTGAACAAGTTATTAACCAATCTAGCTCTTGGCACCTTCATCTAACCAATAAAAGGTGAGGTCATTGGTGTCTGGAGTTGTAGCCACGTGCTACGGGTGATAATTCTCAGGGACAGAGCATAGACCAGCTTCCTAGGTTCTTTGTGAGGGATTTTTAGTTACTTTGAGAAGCTTCTAATAATGTTCAAATCCACTGACAATATCTCTCAGGGTCTAGATGTGAAGCTCTGAGTTCATCTCTCCACCCAAGGTTCCTTTTTGGATTTCTTTGTAAACCTCATGTTACTCATGATAGGGGAAAGATTAATCCCGCTGTCTCAACTGTTACCAAATCGCCATGGATCACATAGTACCTCCTGATCTTCCCATGTGATTCTAAACTACTTTTGAGAAATCGTAGTTGTGGGTGATTATGAGATAATATTGCTCAAAGAATTCACAGCTGTCTGCCCAAAGTATTTATACTTTCAATGTCATGTATCTAACCTATGCATGTCACCAAAGAGACAAGTAAAAACACTTGTAATGAGATTCAGAGTATTTGTGTTTTAAGACAGTGTCTAAAATACTCACCAGATTTTCAACCCTTTGCTTTAAGACATGGCCTTATTTAATAGACCAGGATGCCGTCAAATTTGGGGTGTCTTTGTATCAGCCCCGCATGAGATGATGAATAGAAGTGATACAGGCAAGAATGACTGGGCCCAGATGTTTGTTTTCAAATTTGTAAAAAGGTATCTTAGGTGCCTTGTATTTTTCTGAGAGATTCACCTTGGCTAGTTCAGTACATCCTTACTATATTCTTGGGAATGAATCTTTACAAAAAAGAAACAAGCATTGCTCTACAAAGCCAAAGTGTATAATTTTGCTGGCCACTGACACTGGCATTTGATCTTCAAACTGTATTTATAGCATGTAATTTCTTTCTTTTAAAGTGGGATTTGATTATTATACTATAGATACTGCTTAACCCTTCTTCACATCTGTGTAGCAGACACATAAGATCATTAAGAATTATTGAAAACCCTCAACAGGAGTATTGATGTTTCTTATAGTTGTTACCCAATTTAGCTATTACTGAAAATTTAGACATATGCATGTTAAAATAAATTGACTTGGTATATGCAACTATGTATAAGTCCAGTGACCTTGCATTGCTCAAATTTCTACCTTCAGATGCAATTTTTCAGCTGGAGAAAAGAGAAACAGGGAAACATTTGCCACTCTTACCAGCATCTTGAGACTATACAAAGGTAATTCCTTTAATTTGTCCCAGATAGCTTTTGAAAGTAAACCATGCTTTTAATACAAAAAGATTTGGTTGCTTATACTCACCTGAATTTTGTTATGAGGAATTAACTCTCATGTTTGTGGAGGCAAGAAAGTCATATGCCCTGTGCAAACTAAAATCCAAGGAAAGTGGGTGGTGGTAATTGTGTCTGAGACTGAGAGTTTTAAAGCCAGGAAAACTGGTGGAATTCTAACTCAAATCTGAAGGTTCAAACTCAGAAGCACCAGAGGATGCACCCATGTCCCAGCTCAAACCCAAGACAAGAAGAACATTTCTCCTTCCATCCTCTATTACTTGAAGCAAATAATTACAAAAATTATTTGCTTGCAAGCTATTCATTAAAAATGGATTATCTTTGAGATGACAGAAAGATTCACAAGACTCCTGTTTATTTCTTAGACCTATAAAACTGTTTAAGGTCAGGAATTGTCTTAGGCAAGCTTTCCTAGCCCTCATATTATAGCCTGGTTTTTAGAAAGTAGGAGGGGAAATGAAGCCAACTTGGAAAGAAAAATGAAAAATCCCTGAACACTTTAAAGGATGTATGGGGTCAGTTACTTACACTAAAATGTAACTGCTAGGAAAAGCATTTGCTCAATGGAGGCCCCACTGTGTGCAAATTCAGCATGTAATGGCTAAGTCATCCACTGGAATTGAATGCTCTCTCCCTGAGGTCTTCACACAAATCTTTAGCTCAGCCCAAATTAAAAGCAACTGTGGCCAACATCTTAATTTTTCTCTCTGGTAAATTACTGTGGAGATGAATTTTATCAACTTAATCCACCCAGCTTAAACTAATTCTTCATTAAAGCATAACTTTCTCCCACGGGGAAACATCTAAATCCAGCAGATACACGCGTGAACACCTCCAGTTTGTTTTAATTATTTTTCTTAAATGAGAAGCTAAGCACATTTTGCCAAGGATTAAATAACCTCAGGTCTCCCAAACTCAGTATTCTCAGACTAAATTGGTGGTCTTATATAGCAATTCTTTTACATTTGGAGAAAAACTATGAGAAGGTATTGTAATAACTCAGGAAGGTAACAAAGACTTAAGTCAGTCCATACTCTTGGTATTGATACTCAGTTCCATACAGATATCTACATGTGACAATTTTTGTTCAGTCTCTAATAGGCTTTCAAATAAACAAGAAATTAATTGTAAAAGTTAAAACACTCAAGGGAGTGACAAAGTCAAAGACTTTGAGGAAATATTTATGAAGATGTATCTGATGTATATTCAAAATACATAAAGAACACTGAAGGTTAAATAATAAATAAACAGCCAAATCTATAAATTAGTAACTTAGCTAAATACCTAAGCAGGCGCTGCCCTAATGAAAATCTATTATGTACTATTATGCAGAGCATAGGAAAAGACATTTGTTAGGATATGGTCATCGAGGAAATTTTAACTAAACAACTGAATGATGCTACTACCCACTTTCCAGAATGGTCCAAACCCAGAACACCATCAACAAATACAAGATAAAATACAGAGAAGAGGCTAGAGACGGCTGAGTGAATAAAGCATTTGCCACACAAATGCAAAGACCAGAGTTTAGATTACCAGCACCCACAAAAGGGGAAGCTGTAGGAACCCACCTGTAATCTCATCTTGGAGAATACGGACAGGGAATCCTCAGGGGTAGCTGGCTTCAGTAGCCAAGTCTATGAATTGGGTTCAAAAAAAGATCCATTTTCTGTACAATAGAAGTTTAGAAAGACCAAGGAAGACAGGCAATGTCAACTTCTGGTCTCCACACACATATGTAGACACATGTGCATGTACAATTGCACACATGTGTTCACATTCGTATGAGTATGCATACATACATGGATATGACACACATAGACACACACACACACACATAGCCACATAAACACACACACACACAAATGCACACAATAGGCATGAGTACATAGAGACAGCACGTAGAGCAGTTGGAGCTCTTGTTTGGTGACAGTAGAAATCCAACATGATGAAGCCACTTTGAAAGACACTTTAGAAGTCTGTCAGAAAACTGAACATACCTTTATCATGTAAACCAGAAGTTACATAGCTAGGTACATGTACAAGAGTTTTTTTAAACATAATTCCACTCTAAAAGTTGTACATGGATTTTTATGACACTTTCATTTATTTTTCTAATGGTTTCTTGTATTTTTTAAATTATATCATTATATTATCCCCCTCTTTCTTTCCTCTCTCCAAATTCTTCTCATATACTCCTTGCTTTCCTTCAAACTCATGACATTTTCATTCATAATTATACATAAATGGAATTTATAAAGATAGGGTTGATGATTGAAAAAACCTTGGTACATCCATACAATGGAACATTTGGCACTACAAAGAAATGAGTTACAGAGCTATGAAACAACATGCTGGATCCCTACACATCTGTTACTCAGTGGAGACTTTGACCTGAAACAGCTAAGTGGTGTGTGATTTCAACAGTATGACATATTGAAAGAGATGAAACTGGCCACTATAAAAAAAAAAAAAAATCAGTTGTTACCACTGCCTACGAGTGGGGGAGGGGTGAGAAGGTGGAGCATATAGAATGTTTAGGGAAGTGGAAATACTTGTCATGACACACTCATCCAAACCCTTGCAACTTGCAGTATTAAGTGTGAAGCTTAATGGAAGCTCTGGATGTTAGGTGTCAATGAAGGTTAATCAGTTGTGGCTCATAGTGGAGGACAGTGTACATACCAGAGACTGTAGAACACTCTCTGTAAACTCCTTGTGATGTTGATATAAACCCTAAACTCTTCTAAAAACGGTGCCTATTTGATAAAACTTAAGATATTTTTCAAGCTTCAGAATCAACTCCAGCAATATCACATACACACACATGGGGGGGGGGGGGAGGGAGAAAGAGAGAGGGAGGGAGGGAAGGAGGGAGGAAGGGAGAGAAAGATTATATGCATATTATCCCATCTATGTATATATCAACATCTAACATCCAGATGTTTCCTAGGCTATAAATCCTGGCTTCAAGTGACCAGCCATCCTCAGCTGTCAGAGTACCTGGCACATAGGCACAACCCAAAACACATAGTGTACATATCTGTTGATTAGTCCTTGGTGTGGACAGAGTGGGGGATAGGCCTTTTTTATGTTCCCCAGGTTTTCTCAAACTTAATATGTAGGCTAAGGCTGCCTCAAGCTTAACATGTCGCCCAAGCTGGCCTCAAATTCTCTATGATCCTCTTGTCTCGGATTTTCAAAGTCTGGGATTACAAATATATCATAATGCATATCTCTGCTTATTTATAATTACAAAACAAATAAGTAAATAAATAGAACTCTATTGCCTTTTTAGAAGTATGAACTAAAACATTCCTTTCTTTAAAGTACCTACTCTTTGCCTTAGTAGTTTTATTGAAAGATCAATCATAAACAATGCTCTTACAGATATACAAGCAATATACACAAGTTTCTATTGTTGCATTGATTATAATGTACAAAATTCTTACACAACTCAAATGTCTATGGGTAAGAATATAGCTAAATAAGATAGACTAGATCAAAACTAAAATACAATATGGACTGAAGAGAACATGGTGACACAGTCAAGATATAATCTATGAAACAAAATATAACATCATGGAATTAATTCTCATTGACTAACAATTCCATAGTTTAATATGCATACAGGTATAGACATGCTCTTGAAGTTATACAGTGGAGTTATGTCATGATTAGTCCAATCTAGACTGAAGCATTGTGAACTTGAAATGCATCCAGCATCCCTAACCTAAGGAATCTCAAATTGAAAGACAAATTGTCTCAATACCCTCAGGATATCATGGCTGACTTAGATGGTGCTCACTTCTGCTCATCAATGGAAAATGACAGTGCTCTATATTGCTATTCTAGGACAATGATCTAATGTCAAAATTCAAAGTATGTTTTCTACTTAGTATGTAGCTCTTTTTGCATCATCACAGTCAAAAGTCATTAAGATAGGCTCTTGTCAAGCAGAGAAATCCAGGTGCTCAGATTGATTGAAATTTTTTAGAAGGATAACCCCCAAAGCATCTGAGCATTTATCTCTGGTAATAGGAATGAAATTTGAAACAGTCTACCAATGTTGGCTTTGATTTTGTTTTCACTGTGAATGGTTTTATGCAAGAAGATATTACTTTACTGCTAATTCAATCAAAAGTTTAAAGCCACTGTTCTGCTTCCTTTGACAGACAGAAATGGCTTAAAGTCTATAATGCTGAATGTAGTCCTGTGTCCAGAATGAGATGACCCCAGTTCTGAGTTATAATTCTAAATCAGCATCGCATGAGATGAAAAAACTAGGCTGGGAGGAAAGGTTTCTTATTAAAATACTAAAAAAAAAAAAAATGTAATAACCACCATGAGCACACTGACCTCTAATAAAGCATCTGTCTCATCATTGAATTATTCTCACTTTTACATGTGTGATCAAGTGTGAAAATTTGCTTTTAATTTACTTTACAAGACCTTCTCCATATCCTTCTCTCCAAACTACACAGTGCATTATTAAAGTAATAAAATAAATCAGATCCACAGACGTCAGCATTGCAGGCATACCTAAAGAGCCAATTCAAAAAGAAGAGAGGTAGAAAATGGCAATACGAGAAATTGTGTCTTCATACCATTGAGACCCAACATATGCACCCAATCAAAAAAAGCAATCCTTCCCCTCATAGCTCAGAAGCTGGGCTTGGACTGCACTTCCCATTAAATTTCTGAACTGCCACATCAAGCATGTTATAATGCATACACTCTATCAATTTTTTCTTACAGTGTACAGTATTTCAACATGATTTGATAGGCACATGCTTTGAGGTTTCGGCTCCTGTTATTAGAATTCTTATAGACAGATGACACAGGAGTAAGGGGCAATTTCTTGGAACCATGAAGTTCAATTATTGTTCAGTCAGTGATGTAGATTAAATGACATGGGTAGAATTAGAACAAGTCTTGAATATGCCCTGGAGTCCATCACAAGCTCACCTTTTAGATTCCTAGATGAGTGTGCTCAATGTCATTTATGCAGAATTGCTTTGCATCAAATCAGAGAAGACACTCAAAGAACTGTGTGCATCTATAGGCATGGGCTTTAAGGGGTCTGATTAAATAATGTCCTACTCATTTGATGGCCTTTCAGACTTTGGAGTGGAAGTAAGTTTGATGTGCTTTGACACAATCGAATTCATAGAATTCTGTTCTCCATTCAAAACAGTTGTCCTTAACCAATTACTGTGTCCCTCAAGAGGTATTTGATAATGTCTGAAGATAGAAAATTGCTGGTGACACCCAAAGAGCAGAAGCCAAAGATATCAGGGCATCAGTCATATCCACAAAGCACTACTGGACCCAAACTGCCAAGCAGACCAGGGTGCTTGCAGAAGCTTAGTTTACAATTAATCACTTTTGTGACTTTTTCTTCTACTACACAAAATTCTTCTTAGTCTCTGCCTCTGCCGGGGTCCTCAGCTATTCACCTCGGCTATAAAGCATCCTGACCTAATATGGCCTCTAAACACTCCATTCTACCAAATACCTGCTAGTGAGGTCACAAGTCACCTGCTTTTCACTTAACTTGACCTCTTTTGTAAGTAATTCTCTCCTCCTGTGTCTCTGTCCTATTGTCTTCCCTGTTCTTTCCACCTCTGTCATCTGCACTTCTATCATTCTTTCAAGATGACTACATGTTGGAGTGTCCTCTCCCTCTCTTTTTTCTTAAGATGCCTGTGTTAGTTTCTTATTGTTGCTATTGACAAATTGTCCCAGACTTAATGGTTTATAATAACACAGATATATTACCTTAATGATGTGGAGTTATATAAAAGTTCTAAAATGAGTTTCACTGGACCAATGTCAAGATTTCAGTAGACTATGTTCCTATAATATCAGAAAATCTGTATCATCCTTTAACAGCTTTTAGAACAGTAGTTCTCAACCTGTGGCTTGCAACCCTTTTGGGAGTCATATATCAGAAATCCTGCATATTACTTACATTATGATTTATAAGAGTAGTAAAATACAGTTATGAAGTAGAGATGAAATAATTTTATGGTTGGAAGATTCACAACATGTATTAAAGGATTACAGGATTAGAAAGATTATGCGCCACTGTTTTAGAGAGTCCTGTCCCAATCATTGGCTAACCCACTCTTCCAGATTACAACCCAGCAGTGGCAGCCATGTCTTTCTCAGGTTGACATTGACTATCCATGTAGGTCCCCCTGGGAATTTATTGGTATCCAAAAAGATAATCCAAGATATGTCCAAAGAAAAACTTAGAGCAAATTAAATATAACAGTTTAAAAAAACAACACACAAATCAAACAGCCCCTCCCAACAGGCAAGTAGTCACAGGGCTGGACAGTATTGCTAGACAGAGAAAGTGACCTACCGAAAACAGATGTAAGGTCGAGATAACCCAACTGATGCATCTTTCCATTGGCTTTATTTCAACATGGGTTGACTGATCTGATTTTCTGCCACTGTGGTTGACTGAAACTCAACTATATATTATTATAAAGAAAAAATCCCCAAGTTCTATTTTTTATTGTGTGTACTAACTAAATGACTTAAGTATGTGTGTATATAAACAGGTCCAGTTGCATTTAATTCTAGATCATAATTAGTAGGTTAGCGGCCTGGCTTCTATCTACTACCTAAAGTCTCTATTCCATTTACAATGATATCCTTAGGTTTTGGATATTAGAATAATCACATTTGAGAGGCCATTGTTCTATCAAAGTAATTTACCTTCCATTAACATCTCTGTATACACAGATCAATTCTATATTTGTGACACGTTATTCCCTTATCCCCACATATTTTATAAATGTATATGCATATGCATGTGTATATGTAATTTATAAAACAAATATACATACATACTCAGACATGCATGCATTATGTATATATATGCACAAAGCCTTCCTGATGCATAATACCACACACTCCAAAAATCTCCAAAGGATATGACTTAAACTCTATTAAAGTGGCTGGTGCCTCGAGGCAATGAAGTAGCTGCTGGGTGATAGAATGTTGCCAGGAAGAGAAGTCATGTTTAGACAGTTATTTTCAGTCCTGTCTTCCCAACTCTCCACAGGGGAGGAGATATAAAAGTTGAGTCAATCAGCAATCTCCAATGATATAATCAACCACATCTACTTAATAACTTCCCATAAAATCTAAAAAGATGAGATTCAGAGACCTTATTGAATACATGGAGATGCCTAAAGAATAGCTCTCAGGAAGGCATAGAGATAATCCACTTTTTACATATCTTAGTTCTTGTATGATTCCAAGGATTTCCTTGTTTTTTGTACCTGTTCTGGAAATTTAATCAAGCCTGAAAAGAGGGTGAGGAAAACATTTTGTAGTTTGTAAGTCAAAAATTGAGATTCCTGATTTATATTTGAAGTTGGGGACAATAAGAATTTCAAACCTTTTGACTTTGTTATATTTTTGTGTCTTCTTTGCTTTTGTGAGACAGTGTCCCACCATGTAGCCCAGGTTGACCTGTAACTCAATTTGTAACCCAAGGTGAACTCAGACTTATGATACACCATACCCAGGACTTTTCTTTTTTTCTATTGTTATTTTAATTTTTGAAATTATAATATAATTTAGTCACTCCCTTTATTACTTTTTTTCTTTCAAGCCCTCCCATACACCCTTCCTTACTTTTAAACTCATGGTCTCTTTTCTCATTAACCACTGCTCTGTGCCCAGCACTTTTATTATCTTCTCATGGTAGTCCTATTGCTTACTGCATGTCTCATGAACATCATCGTTTCTTCCCACCGCCAGCCCTATTCCATCATTCTAATGCAGAGAGCCTCAGCTCATCAGAACGAGTAGAGGAACCTCCTAACTGTATCAACCGCATCTGTGTTCATCCTTCCAACCTCTAGTCTTCACATAGCAGGGTGAACTTTTCGGAGCTTGACTGTAAGTCACTCTTCTGTTCAAATTCGTTAACAGCTTCCTATGTTTCTAGGCACCATAAAATTAAACATTTGACTTTGGTGGGGTGTGGCAAAACCTGGTATCTGTGACCCTCAGTAACTTTATAGCAGACTTTCCTTATCTCAGTCTGAGAAGTTATTGGTAGCTACAAGGTTTCTTCATTTTCTTCTTTCTATATTTAATTAAACTTACCTTCACTCTGAGCTAACAATCTAACCACCATCTCCTCAGGGAGGCCTCCCTATTGCTCCAAATTTTATTATGTTAATAAACAAAAACAAAACCAGGTGGATACACTGTCAGCCTTTATCTAAAGATATGTGAAAGGAGAAGGAGAAGATATATGTTTCAGGTAGAAGTTTTATGATTTATTTTTGTAAGCTATGTAAGTTTTTCCTTTGGGTTTTTCCCCGTTGTTATAGATCAAATACAATAACCTAGGAAATTTGTTAAGGTGATCTTGAACTATAAACCACATCTCTTAGATGAATTTCAAAGGATTTTCTTGTTTTTTTTTTTTAACCCAACTCTTTGCCTGCTGTTTTCTAACACTTCTCATGATTGTGATTTAAAATCTCATAGTGAAGTTATTTGATTAGCAGATTTAACAGCCATCTGATTACATGACATATGGAGTAGACACAGGGCAGGTCCTTGCCTTTGAATTGCTGCTGCCTAGCCTGCTACAATGTTTGTACGTATCCATAGCTGACTAAGTATACTGCTCAAGGCAGGAGACTCCTGCTATTGAATACATTCACAGCAGTCTTCAGTGCTTACTGGTGGCTTTTCCATTCCATAGTTTGACAGAGTGTGTTTTTGTTTCAACTACTACTGAGCAATTTTTTCTTATTTTATTTTGTTTTCCATTTGGCATCTCTCAGAGTTATAACACAATCTAACAGTTGTAAGTTAAAGCCAAGAGGGAAGGAAAATGCTCTTTTGGCAGGCCCTGCTTGCTCTTTTGGATGTTTTATCATCCCCTGAGACTGGTTTTTGCACTAGTCTTTCAGGACACAGCTTAACTTTGTCCTTAGCTTCATTGGTAACAATTCTCAAAAGCTGCCAATGGCAATTGAGGACATGTATTGAAAATGACAGCAGACTTCCATATGACTTGACTTGTATGAAGCTTTCCTGATACTTAAAGATTCCGGTCACATGTCAGAGCTATTCATGTAAAATGATCTTTTAGGGACTATGATCTCCAGAAAGGTTATCTGTCATGCAGTAAGCCAGATGAGTCACCTTTGTTTAATGTGATATGAAGCTAAACTTACAAACTAACTAGAGACAAATTGGCATATGTCACTACCACATGATTGAAAGTAAAGGGTTTCTGTTCATACTCGTGATGATGCAAACTCCCCACTATAACCAAAGCATGCACGTGTGTTAACTAAAACCTATCTAATATAAAAAGCAAAAAAATAAAAGCAATTAAATATTTATATTAGTAAATTTAAATGGTTACTTATTTATTTACTTATTTGTTTATTATGTTTATCTGTGTGTAAATGTGTATGTAAGTGCAGTGCCAACAGAGGCAAGAAGAGGACATTTGATCCCTGGATCTGGCATTACAAGTGGTTGTGTGCCTCCTGATGTGGGTCATGGGAACACAACCCAAGTCCTCTCCAAGAACAGTATATTCTCTCAACCACTGAGACATTTCTCCAGCCCCTCAAATAATTTTACAATGAATATTGCTATGATAAAGATGGATGGAAATGTATTTCTCAGCTTCATAAAGAATACTTTGAGTAGTTAAGTAAACTGTTAAACTGAATCTGTCAGAGAAGAAAGAGTTTAACCATAAAGAGGTCCACAATCTGTTCTCATGCATGATGGTCTGGGAAATCCTCATACTGGCTGAAGACATCACTCAGAGCAAGACCTGGCTTGAAAAAACTCACACCATCACCACAAGTGTAATGAAATGTCCCAGAAGAGGGGAATATAGCACCTCAGAGTGGTTCATCAAATAGTGCTGTCTTTGAACAAATCAATAATGGTAACTCATAAATAGTAATGAAATAGAGAATACTTCAATAAATGTATGTGTTAAAAGTAAAACTATGTTATATTAGAAATATACTGACATCAAAGAAAGATCAACTTGGATGTCCATGGCTTGTGTTACCACCAAAGGCCATTCAGATGTCTGTAGCCTATGTTGCATCCTGAGCCACATTTACGGGCAGTGGACCTACAGATCCCTTGCTGTTGCCAGGAGCCATACAGATGTGAGGGGCCATTTGAGGCTCTAGTGATGTCTGGCCCATGCCATGGGCCATGTCTAAGTCTATGGCACTATTGTAGCAGGGTCTACATTGATTTTCCTAGCCTGTGATACCACCAAAAAGTCATGCAGAAGTCTGTAGTTTGGGCTGCAGCCTGAAGCCACGCTGATGCCCAGGTTTGTTCTGCCCTAAGGGCCAGTCTTGTCTGGACCCTTGGCTCCACTGCAGCTAGGCCTGCACTGATGACTACAGCCGTGTAGCTACCAAAGGCCACAGAACACCATGCTGCTGGGGGTCGGAGGTGCATATGAACATGACATTAATTAATTAACATTAATATTAATATGTGCTGTGAGGCCATGGTAATATCAGGAGTCTTGGCTGCTGCAGCTGGAGGTTTGTGATCTGTGCTGTCACCAGAAACCATGTGATCCATGCTTCCAATGATTATAAAGAGTAAGGAAATTATTTTTACAGTGATATTGATGATTCCAGAGACATAGCTGGGAAAGAAGGAACTGGAAGGCTTCTGTGATAGCCTCTATCCCCCATCTCCAATCCCTGCTCCACCCCCAAATAACAGCAGCCTAAACAGGAAGCCATCAAAGAGAATTCTTTAAGAAGTGTGATAAGGATACAGAAGTTAGTGCTCTATAACTGATCACTTCTGGCAGAGATGGGCTGGGTGGATGTGTGCAAAAGAGGAAGAACTCAGTTCTACTTAAAGGGACAGGCCACTGAGATCATACTCCAGTTGTATGTAGATAATACAACTTGGACATGAATGGGTTTTTGGGAGGGTAGGGTATCACAAGAGTGGGGGTTGGACACGAAAAGTGTGGAAAATGAGTGTGAGCGGCACACACGTTGTGACATCCCCAAAGAATCAATAAAAATATTATGTTAAAAAAATCAGCTAGACACACTGTCAGCCTGTGTCTGAAGATATTCAAAAGTAAAAAAAAATGAAGGTTAATGGTTTGTGCAGGCCCTATGTGTTTCCCTTGTGATTTGTTTTAGTTGTTATAGATCAAATAATCATGACCAATAACCTAGAAGATTGCTAAGGTGATTTTAATCATAAACTACATTTCTTAGATGAATTGTAAGTTGGTTGAGGATTTTCTTGTTTTTTTTTTTTTTCTTTTTTATGTTTTGTTTTGTTATGTTTAAGTAGAGGAGAAGTTCATTGAGAAGAGGTTTTAACAGGTTTAAGCATGGGTAGTAATAAAAAGCTGAGTTTAGAACATTAGTCTTTACCCAGGGTTAGGCATGGACTTCTGAAGACAAGGTTTCTTGAATGTTTCTTGAGAGTCTCAGAAATTCAAAAAACAAAAATCTTCAGGAGACAAAAGCAGGCAGGTCTCCCAGTTCAAGACCAACCTGATCTAAGGAGCAAGTTCCAGGATATCCCAGGCTACAAAGAGAAACCCTGTCTCAAAAATACAAGGGAAGAGTCTCAGAAACAGCCACACATAAAATTTTGGCAATTTCTGCTGTTACCGTGTTAAAAGGATTTCAAAGAAACATTTTTTTATTTTCTTTTCAAATAATTTTTAGAGTTATCTTTGAAATTTTCATGCATGTAATCAATGTATGTTCATCAAATCCACCAACCCAGACAAATGACGCCCTCCAACATCTCCAACGTGTCTTTTTCCCAACTTCAAGACCTCATTAAATAAAACAAGAGTCCAGTTTAAACTGCCTATTTGGTTATAGTTATGGGCATAGCTACCTGGCTTAGGTCGCTCTCTAGAGTCTATACTACCAAAGAAAAGTGATTCTTCCTCTCCTAAAAGCCACCAGCTGCTGTTAAGTCCTCAGCTAGGGCTAACTGCTCATCATTCCATGCTGGAATTTTCACTGGCTGTCCTTCAACGCTTCAGCACGGCCTATCAATGAGAGTGACCACAACTTGCAGTAGACTTATCTTTATAAAATTAATCAGACTAAGGTCCTGAAGAGCCTCAAATCTCTTCCCTTTGAGACAAGAACTTGGAATCTATCTCAGAGGCCATCAAGAGAATGGATGAATTGGCAAAGGATAGCATAAACACAATGGGAAAGCCGATGAGGCGGAGTCATTGTATCAGAAGTAGCTGAAAGAGGCTTGTTTTGAGAATATATGAATTGTGCCAATTCAACAGAAAAAAATAGATACCCAAAAGAAATTAAGTCTTCAAAAATATCAAGAGGCAGTTTATGAACCAAGAAACTTAAATGGGCAACAAATGATTGGGAAATTGAGCATTTGTGTAAACAATGCCAATGACAAGGCACCAAAGTAACAAAGAAAGCTTCAGTGCCATCCCAAGTACCAGGATTGACTGAGCTCTGGGAACTACCCTAACTGTCTACAGGAGTTTAAACTGATGACAGGACTTTGATAGATAACGATACCACGTGAAGCTGAGAATGCTCATTGTCTAAAAGCCATCAACTTTCTCCCAGGACGACAATTTACTCCAAAGGAAGATTGGCAGTTCATCCCATCTAAAATCGTCTAACAGTGTCTGAATACAATACCTTGCTGGCTATCACTGTTGGATTCTGTAAACCTCACACCTCAATTACCTGGCAGTAGCCATATATGCTCCGCCTCAGTGACTGGACACTATAAAAGGGGCTGTTTGCCCCCTTTTTGCTCTCTTGCCTCTTGGCCTCTTGCCTCCTGGCTCTCTTGCCTCTCTTCCTCTCCCACCCCTACTCCTCCTCTTCCCCTTCCCTTCTAACCTTTCCCCCTCTCCCTCCACCTGCTCATGGCCGGCCTCTACTCCTCTCTCTCTCTCTCTCTCTCTCTCTCTCTCTCTCTCTCTCTCTCTCTCTCTCTCTACTCCTCTCTCTCTCTCTCTCTCTCTCTCTCTCTCTCTCTCTCTCTCTCTCTCTCTCTCTCTCTCTCTGCCTCTACCACCCTCTTAACTCTCCCATGATCTGAATAAACTCTATTCTGTACTATACTGTTGTGTGGCTGGTCCCTCAGGGGGAAGGGATTTCCAACATGGGCTCCCCTGAGGCATCTCCCTTGCCCCCAGGCCTGGCTGCACCTCCATGGGCCATATGCCCCCCCACTCTCTTTATCCTTTCTCTAACACTGATGCCAAAACCCTGGACGTGATCTTTTCACAACACTGGTGCCCCGTGACTTTTTCTTTCAGTGACTTTTCCTTTCATTGGTGCCCCTTCATATTTTCCTTACAATCATAGCTCGTGAGGATTGAAAGATAGTGTTTTCATGTATGGTGGAAAGATGCTTAGAGGTTATGGAAGACAAGTCACAGTGCACAGGTGTCGATACCGACCAAAGAGCTATCTGACTCAAAGGGGGAAAGGCTGTGGAAATTGGGAAACTTTATGTAGTGGACTGAATGGTTGGTCTCAATTTGCTTATTTACCTGGAGCCAGTAAGTATTTAACTGCATTTTGGAAGAGAGTCATTACAGAAGTAATTATTTTAAGGGCTCAGAGATCACGTAAGTGTATGATTCTAAAATATCTATATGTGCCCTAAATACAGTGGCAACATCCTAATAAGAAGGGAAAATCATAAAAACATGAAGACAAAAATTACAGAGAAGGTCCTGTGGGGAAAATGCAAAGACTATCAACGAAGTGGCCATGAGCCACTGAGTGATAGCCACCAACCACCATCAGAAGCAAGACAAGACAATTAATACAATTCCCATTGCCTGTGAAAGAAACAGTGAATCCGACTACTTCAGTGTTCTGCCTTCCATAACTTTGAGGGAAAAAATAGTCTACTATTTTAAGCCACCTCATTTGTGGTAATTTGTCCTCACAGTCCTAGGAATCTAATACATTATGTGCCATAGTTTGGACCTTACATGTGCCCTAGAGTCTACTGTGAAAGGCTTTGACCCCAGTGTAGTGCTAATGGGAGGTAGAATGACTTCGGGAAAGTGAGACCTAGTGGGAAGTCATTTGGTTATTGATACTGATCCTTAAGGAATTATGGAACTGTGGTCTCACTTTACATCTCTCTTTTCTTTTTGGCATGTGATATGCAAGGGTATTCTCTGTCTCATGGTCCTGCCATGATGTCCTGCCTTGCCCCCACCACGCCTTCTATTTTGGACTAGAACTTCTGATTCGTGAGATATAATAAACCTTTTTTCCTGGTGAGGTAATTACCTTGGATATTTTTATAGTGATGCAGCCAACTTAAATGTTCTTCTAGAGTTAAGAGAACAAGTTATAAGACATGTATAAATGCAAAAGTATTGTTTACAACACAAAAATAAATAGAACCATCTTAGAATGTTCAAAAGAGGAACCCTACTGAGAAGATGCTAACCAAAGAGCACAATGGTCCATCTAAGCAGATGTACAGCCTCTAGTGATCTAATATACTACCTGTTGACTTTAGTTAATAATATTATGTAGGTTGTTTACATGAAATGTGCTGTGAGTGTGAAATGAGAGTAAATCTTCATTAATCTTACTATAAAATAATGTATAATGTCACATGATGATGTATTAATTAGTTTATTGAAATCCTTCACAATGGATATATTTATTAAATTTTGAAATGCATAACTTAATTAAACTCTTTACAGATGCATATATGTGTATTTATGTGTGTATGTACTTTTTAATTGTCAAGTATTGGTATTTTGAGAGAACAGATGCTTTATAATTTGAAATTTCCATTTCTAGACAAGCAGTGAAGCCCTTGATCATGTGAAGGCTTGTTTATAATGTGGGAGTTAATGGGTGGGAGTGGGAGCATCTTCATAGAAGCAGGGGGAGGGGAGAAGGGTCATGGGAAAGAAAGGAAAGGGGATAACATTCAAAATGCAAATACATAAAATATCTAATTTTAAAAAAACACAGAGAATATATACTCAAGTATATAACTTAATGTTGTATACCACTAAAAACAAATAAATTGGAGGTTTTAATATCAATGTGAATTTATTTCAAAGCATAAATTAGAGATTTTTTAAAAAGCCACCAGAAGACTACCCGTGGTATTCATTCTCATAAAGTTCGTAAACCTACAAACATTATATAATGCTTATGGATTCACGGATTTCCCAGTCTAGAGCAAAAGCAGGTAAGAAATGTTAGGGACGGAAGTTGTTATTTGAATTTAAATTTCTATGGTTAAGATTATGGGAATTTTGCATGATATTACTTTGTGTCAAGGCTAGTAGGAGTATGGTATAGTATAATACTCTTGCTCCTGTCTGTTTTAAATAACTTGGGGGTTTTTAAGTTAGCTAATATTTTTATGACATGGCACATCAATGAAAATGTTTTACATGTCTTAGGAAAATAATAAAAAGGAAGAAAAAGAGTGGAAAAACAGGCTATCGGTGAAGTATTTTATGTCATGCAGAGACTAAGCCCAAGAGCTGGATCAGAACACAAGTGGTTTCCCTTCAGAATCATCCTGGAGACCTTTCTCATCATCCCCCTCTCCTTCTATTCTTGTTTCCTCCAGTTCTTGTATTTAGTCTCGACTGACTTCTCCTTGGTTGTTTCCCTTTTTAACTACAGCTTAAGACTGGACATGTATCCACTATAGAAGAGGAGAAATCATGGACATGTATCCACTATAGAAGAGGAGAAATCATGGACATGTATCCTCTATAGAAGAGGATAAATCATAGACATGTATCCACTATAGAAGAGGAGAAATCATGGACATGTATCCGCTATAGAAGAGGAGAAATCATGGACATGTATCCGCTATAGAAGAGGAGAAATCATGGACATGTATCTGCTATAGAAGAGAAATCAAGACAGAGAGGCTCAGTCAATGCAACAGTCTCAATATATGCATCAATGAGTTGGACCACATTAATGTGTTGCTTATCTTGCAAGGTCCAGTTCCACAATATTCTCTGTGAGTCCCTGAGTGCAGAGCACAGCTATCTGGTGTTTCATGCCTTGGCTCTGGAAATCTTCTCAACAAGCAGATAAGATGAGCCATGGGAGTAAATTCAGGAAAACAGAAACTGCTCACAACCACTTGTGTCCCAAGTAAAAGGCTACTGAGTGATAACAAACTTCATATCCGCCAACAAGATTAACAAAGTTAGTGTAGTGGTGGTGTAGCAAGGATGTGCAGAAAGTAGAAATACCCAGACTATCTGAAATCTAAGACACATAGGCAACTGAGCTCTCCTTTGTTTCATGCTGCCTTTGATGACAAAGCCTGTGCTTTGGTAGTTGAGTGATTAGCTTGAAATTGTTACAAGCTAGCATGGCAGCATCTGTCCATTTGGCCATAATAATGGCTATAAAAGAAATCTGTCACTCATTTATTCTTATATGAAGCAATGTAGTTCCAAATGCTAGATGCAAACAGTGCTGCTCTTCAGGAAAACAAAAGCATAATCCCTGTATCTCCATTGTTGCTGCGCATTGTCTACCTCTGTTAACTGCATATAATCTGCTCCACAACTTCAAACTAAGACTGTGCATGCAGAATTTGTTCCTCATGAACTTTGATGTCAACCACAGGCCTCATAGACGTGTACTGTATTGGTGCTGTGTTAGATATGTGGGCTCCATCTTAGGCATTCTCAGTTGCTGTGATAAAATGCCATGAGCAGCATACAGAGGGAAGTTTATTTGGGTTTATGGCTCAAGTGGTGAGTATATGACCATGGGAATACATGGAAACCATTGGCCAAAGCAGGTAGCTGAGACAGCTGTATTCACATACAGGAAGAGGAGAGAAAACCAGAAGCAGGGAAAGATGGGAAACTATACTTCTTCTAGCAAGGTTTTGCTTCCTAAACATTCCATAACTTCTCCCAACAGCATTACCAGATTTCAAATATTTGAGCTTATGGAGAACAGTTTTCATTCAAACCATCAGGAACTTTGCATGGAATAAAGTTCTCCCGAAACATATTTACCAGAATTATTTATTTATCACATATCTTTTTGACAACAATTTAGAGTTGGTACCATAGTAGAAGCTTGTCATGGACTGAATTGGGTTCTTCTAAACTTCATATGATGGATACTTTATGTGGTAATTAAGTTTTAAGACTGGACTCTTGTGTGAGAAAGAGAGAGAGAAACATACACACATGCACACACACACATACAGACAGAGAGAGACAGAGAGAGAGAGACACAGAGAGAGAGACAAAGAGAGAGACAGAGAGAGAGACAGACAGAGAGAGACAGAGAGAGAGACAGACAGAGACAGACAGACAGAGAGAGAGAGAGAGAGAGAGAGAGAGAGAGAGAGAGAGAGAGTGTTCTGAGTCATAAACAGAGAAGAGACCATTCCAAAAATAGACAACCTACACAGAATAAAGAGAGGTCTCACCAGATGCCAATACTATTGACATGACTTTTACCTTGGATGTCTTCCCTTCTAGACTATGTGAAGGCAGGTTTTTTTTTTTTTTTTTTTTTTTTTCTGTTTGAGTCACTTTAGTTATGGGATTCTATGGTAGCAGCTAAAATTGACTAACACAAAGCTCAAAAATTTTTGTGAAATAAATGGTGTTATAGCAACAATGATTACTCTATAAATATAGACATGTTAACAAAATGTAAACAGCAAGTGTGAAAATGTATAGTGTTAGAACCACATGAATTAAAGTATATATATATATATATATATATATATATATATATATATATAATCTTGTGTCTTAGATCAAAGACTTATTACCTTTAGCAAGAAAAGATACAAAAAAACCCAAATTATATTCTTGATTTTGTTGTTTTGTTTTAAGAATTCATTTTAATTTTTGGAAAAACGTACTTGACCACCTTCTTCACGCATTTTAACAAGCTCCATGATTATTAAGTAGCACTTGAAAATTCATATAATCCTACAAGCTTCAAATATTTTGACTTAATATTGCAATTTCCTAAGACGTTTATTGATGTGACCATAGATTCAAGAGAGAATTATTGTTATCAGATAGCATAAGCCAATTCGTCATGAATTTTAATATGTAAGTACATGAACCTACATGCATATGTATGTATTCCCATGTTCCACTCCAATAAATTTTATATCTTGTATCTTCTCTCCTACTTCCTGTAGTTGATTGCTTTATAATACATACAAACTTGCAGTTTATAACACCGCTTTCCCAGTAAGGAAAGTTCAAAATGAAAAAGATTCTCTGTTCTTCCTACCACGCCACTCCACACACACCGTCCTCCCACCACGCCACTCCACACACGCCGAGTTCCCACCACGCCACTCCACACACACCGTCCTCCCACCACGCCACTCCACGCACGCCGTCCTCCCACCACGCCACTCCACGCACGCCGTCCTCCCACCACGTACTCCACGCACACCGTCCTCTCACCACGTACTCCACGCACGCCGTCCTCCCACCACGCCACTCCACAGATATGGAGTGAATAAATCGTTTTAGTGGAATAATTAAAGTTTTTCTCACTTTCTCAAATCTAAGGGTTAATAATAACTTCCAATTATGTCTAAAATCAACCAATAACACCACATCTCTCAAAGGGACACTTTGGAAATTTATTTGTCCATGGCAATCAACACAGAGGCACTTTTCTCTTGCCAGAGTTGAGTGAGCACATCAAGAGAAATGAATGCTTCCAACAATTTATAAACATTCTGAGCAATTGCCAAAAAATGAAAAAAAAAAAAAAAAAAACAGAAAACAAACAAACAAAAAAAAAAAAAAAGGTCATGCCAAATGCTCAAGTCATTCTGTCTGAATCAACATGGTTGAACTATTCTACGAAAGTCCAGGAAACAAGCCCTCTTACTTGATGAATATGACTCCCACTGACAGATATGCAGTATTATGGATAAGAATGAAAAATCACAAAAATCTAATCACTGGTACCTATAATGTGCTTCCCTCAGCTGAGACCTCTGAGATTATATTCAAGCAAAGATCTCTCCAACATGCACGGGAGGCTTAGGATATTATCCAATCATTTATACTTCTAGAAAGGCCTCTGTACAATAAGCTGGAAATGTTTCATAGTCTTTCAAATGAAGCCTGTCAAACAACAGAGAAAATGGGAAAGTTCATGATATAAATCTTTATGTTGGTTTAAAGTTTAATAACTCTTTCTACATTCTCATCTTCCACTCGTTCATTCTGGATGTATGGAGAAGTGCATTAGACTCAGTGGACCTTCTGATCAGCAAAGAATAAATTGGGGAGGTACATTAAGCCTGTTAGGCCATTAGGATACCATTTAGTGCCAGGGAGAAGGTCATTTACTTACAGCAAGGAGCCAAGGTCCCTCTCAAGATGGGCCACTTAATCGAACCTCACCCACATGCTTCTGCCCAATGTGCATTCACTAATTTAATTTCCTCTGTGGGTTCTCCTATATTTGTCCTATTTTATTTTTCCTGTTTTATAGTCATGTTGTCTAATTTAAACCTAATTAAAAATTTCAATTAGAACAGCAAAACCAAAAAAGGGGAGGGTGGTTTTGGAGGCTTCCCAGGAAACACTTCATTAATGGGAATGACTTGATAAACAAAATATCTCACTATGCAAACTAGACTCAAAGGTTCAGAGTTCCAAGGTGTACATGAGAGACTGTGTGTGTGTGTGTGTGTGTGTGTGTGGGTAGGTGTGTGTGTGTGTGAGTGTGTGTGTGTGTGTGTGTGGGTGGGTGTGTGTGTGTGTGAGTGTGTGTGTGTGTGTGTGTGTGTGTGTGGCTGTTATTTCATTTTCAAAAATATGGCTTCTGTTGGCCATAGATAACTAAAAGATTCAGGTTTTAGAATCTAACATCACACAATTTGCAGAATTAAGTACAATAAAGTATCTGATATGCCGGACCAATGTGATTGATTTAGGAGTGAACCATAATCCAGGACAGAATTAACAAAGTCCCACAAAGGGGCCATGAGGTAAGAGTCTCTCTATTCTCTTTGCTCTGTAGTTTCACAAGGCATCATTTTTTAAACTTTTGGAAAGTCAAAAGCCAGCAAAGAAAAAGGCAGGGCCTGAAACTCAAGAGACAGGTTCCCAAAGACGTAAATACTTGATGTAGCAGTGCTGGAAGCACATATTACATTACATTCTGGGTATGGGGGGAGTTCTTCCACACTTCCTAAATTTAAAACCTGTTTTATGAAATAGGATGTGAAGACTGAGACAGATCCTGCTATTCACTGGCACTGGAGCACATGTCCTGAATCATCTGCTATAGTAGTTGACTGACACATTCGCTTTTCAGGAATGTATTTTTCAACATTCTCCCAAGAAAGGGGGGCCAAAACATAATAAATAATTATGGAACTCTAGTGAATCTAAAAGTCCATGGGTCACAGGAAGAGTTATAGGTCAAGTCCAATACCAGCAGGATTCCTTCTTCCTCTGGAGAAGTCTATCTTTGTTCCTCAAGCTTTTGATAGCTTAGATGAGTCCCACCCCACTTAACAGACCAGCCTGATTTTTATTTCAAGCACACTTATTTAAATGTCAGCCTCAATAAAATCACCTTCTTGGAACAACCAAGAATGGCCAGATTTTTGGGTGCCACAGTCTAATTAAATTAACACGAGTAGTAACCACTCTCCGAACATACGCAGATGGTTCTTTCAGCTTCTTTGTATGGACTGTAGCAGATTTAGGAATCTAAGAAAGTTTAGAATCAGGCATCATTTCCTAAAGATCACCTACTGGCCACCTTGCACTGACAAGGAAATTATTCATCAATATCCCCACACAGCGTAGAAATCCACCAATGGCTGGTCCACCCAGAGCTGCTACAGCCGAGGCACTTCCCACATATTAGCATAAAAGCTCTTCTCAGTGCAAGCAACTGTCAAAGAAGTCATTGGCCATCAAAACCACAAAGGCCAGCCTGGGACGATGGGGCTAGTGAGGTGGGAATATCTGGATTTCGATGTCATTTCTAACGCCCATCACCAATTTTCTATTTGTAAATGCTTCCTCACCAGCCCAAAAGATAGATTTTTCTGTGATTATCATATCAAAAAAAGCAAGGTACTACTGGTAATGATCAAACAGACCTCACTCCCAAAGAGCCATCCTAAGAGTTCGATCGGGTGTTGTCTTGCTGCTGATTGGTTCGTAATGGAATGTGTCTTTGTGTATGACACAGAGCTGACTGTCAAATCTGGGGACTTCTAAACTTCCTATAAGTTATTCAGAATGTGTAGTCAACAGCCTTAGGCTAAGTTTCCAAATTTGGGACTCTAATTGAGTGATAAATCTATTTATCTGTACATTAGTCCACATCCTTCCTTCTACAGATCCATAAAGGAATCAATTTGTAGATTTTTCCCCCAGCTAGAAGGATCAAGTAAAATCTCTCTAGATCAGGAGCATCCCTCTACATGAATAAATTTAGGTTTCCTGAAAGATCAATGAGGTGGAATCTATACAGTTCCCTGGAGTTACAATATTGGAACCTGCAAAACAAGGCAAGATCTGTATTACCTCAGGTTCCATCTTGAATATACATGGGGCACAGGAAAGCAATTGATTTTCTCTATTTCTATACTTTTTAGCACATCACAGGTCACAGTAAGCCTTAGATAGATATCTCATTAAGTCACTCACTAGGTTTCAATCTTCAATAATATCACAATGTCTAGAGGATTAATAATAAATATGTCAATCCCAAAGGCTTAGAATGCTTTCTTTCCCCAGTTTCATAGTCTGCCTCACAATTCTCCACTATTTCAAGACCCAGGCTCTTAGACTGAGTGTGAAGTTCAGTAGATAGAGTGTCTCTCAAAATGTGGCCCATTAAACTGCCCTTGAACTCACCTTAAAATTTAGTAAGCAACACATTAAACTACAGTCTCAAATATATTGCCTCAACACATTGATTTAATCTCTCTCTGCTTAGCATATTCTTAAAACTGTTCCTATAACAGTCTGGAAGAAATTATCTCCCCTCATTTAGCTGTCCCCAAATCTATCTGGATCTCCAAGATAAAGCACCAAGAAGGAAAAACAAACCAAGAGACTCCACACACACACACATGTTTTGGCATGTGGGAGACAAGAAAGGAATTGACTAACTACGAGATCAGTCTACTAAGAAGAGACAGAAACTGTGTGTGGGGGGGAGGGGGTAGCAGTCAGTAGAGCCACAAAAGGGAAAATGAAATCAAAGCCAACGCAGCTTGGAGAGAGAGATGGCTCAGCTGAAGATTCACTTGATCTAATCTTAGTAATCCATAATATAAGACTAAACATCAGCAAGGATGCAGATTTAATAGGCTTTAACTGACATACACAGCAAATTCCACTCAGTAATATAAGAACACATTCTTTCCAAGCGACAATAGACCAGTCACCAAAAGAGACCCTATACTGGGTCATCAGACAAACCTGTCGAATTCAAGAGAACTAAAAGCAGATATTGCATGTTCTCTACCATAAGATGAGACTAGAAATCAATTGCAGAGACAACAGTAAACTCTTCAAACACATAAAAATTAAGTTCTTTTGAAAACTCCCATGTGGGATTCTCCCTACTTGTCATCTCAATAGGTTGATTTAAAAATAAAGCACTCCTGTCTATCACTTGTCTCTTATATCTTTGTTGCAAGATCTAAAAAAATTAGTAAGAGAAGTAAAAGCACAGAGAAGAAGTATCATGTCTCCACTCTGAAAAAAACATTTCTTACCCTCTCAGTTTGTAGAAAGTGGACTCCAGTGTTGAACACCAAAGCTGGTAACCTCTCTGTGGAATATGCTGCAGGCTCATGAAGCATTTAGGCTATTCAAGCTTTTCAGTTAGGACATGGGCATTGAGAGCACATCTACTTCCATCTTTAGCTGTCTCTCCAACAACTGGAACATAAAGCTAATAGACAAGGAGCAATGGATTCCCCAAGTAATGACATTATGGTCAGTAATTGGGGCTTATTTCCGTAGAAGATTGCATTCTACTCATGTAACATGTGAGCCCAGAAGAGACAGCTTGCTTGTATCTCTTTGAAGATCTTCATTTGGAAAGAGTACCTTTCTTAGGAAAACCCCCAAGTGACTTTAATCAAAAGGCTGATGGATAAAGAGGGCGTAGACACAGGAGTCTCAGAAAGAAGGAGTAAAGCCATGGAAAACAAGCCTAAGGTTTGTCAAAGGTGATGCTGACAATGGCAGAGGACAGAAGAATTGGTGTTGATCCTTATTGCCTTGGCACAGTCTAAATCGAGGCAGGCAAAGAAAACAGAGTACTTGGGATGTTACAGATTCCTTGCATAGAAATGAGGATGTTTAATCTCTGGCCCTTTCATCAGTCTGTGTCCTATTATTGATTTCTGCATGCCCCTGTGGCCCTAGGATACAGATGTGGTTTTTGTTTTAGCTACTGTGATGTTTAAATCTTTTTAATGGCTTCCTGATGTCTTTGAGAATAAGGTTGGCATCGCTTACTGTACCCTATAGGAGATCACTCATACACTGTTCCTCTACTTATCACAGGCATTCTGCTTGATTGCTTCCTGGCCTTCAGCTCTGTTCTCTATTACAGCAGGAATGCACTTCTCCGTTTGTTATGTGTACTGCATTCTCCCTTACTTGAGGCTTTGAATATCTGCCCTCTCTAGTGTATTACTTTCCTTCTTCAACATGAATACAGTTAGATATGGGGCCTGGTATGTGACCAATATATTTTGTAAGTACCTGTATGTGGAGCATCAAAAGCAAAATATTCTCTGTTGCTAAAGGTCATTTATAAATCCAAGCCCCACAGAAAGACACGACTAGACGCTAGCGCTCATGTCAGCCTCCGTGGCTCCTGTCCTTGATAAAAAGAAAAATGCCTGTGTGATTTCTTCAAGACACTGCCCTTCCAACACATTGATTCAGCTCCATTCCAAAGATACTTAGCAAATTATTGTTACACAAACAAACACCATGAAAGGCAACATTTCTCTTCCAAAACTCAGCTTTACCTCCTTGCTGCTTGTTGCTTCAGAGCTACACAGTGGGTTTTACTGTCTTCCCATCCCTTGTGATGAAAACAGTATTGGAGACAGAGGTTGGGGTGTTCCATAGCTGTAAGACATTGTCTGAACCTTAGGTTGTTTACCTGTCAAATGAGAGTCATAGACTCTGACCACCTACCTCATAATAGGTGAAGAAGAATATTGAAAATCGTTCTTGTGGATTTCCAAACACAAATAGAAAGTAAGCCAATTGATATTCTCCAAATCATAAGTACAGATCAGAGATTAGAGATCTTCCTTTTTCCATAGCCACCTGGTGGAACTTTGGAAAGGGGCATCACTGGAAAGGGACTGAAGGAAAACTGTTTCAGGACACCAGTGCCAAAAACTCCCCATAAAATATGTAACAGGCTTAACATCTTGTCCTGGATTTTTGTTGTTGTTGTTGTTGTTGTTGTTGTTATCCATTATCTGCAACTTTTACAGCACCCTCATGGCAGAAATTAGCAAGAATTTTTCGATTAAAAAAGCCAGATATATTTTAATATATTTTTAATTGTCAATTTTAAATAATTTTTTTTAATGTCAGCCATATAGTCTCCATTCGGACTTCTGAGCTCTGCCACTAGAGCAGAGAGGAAGACAGAGAGGTGAAGAGTGGGTGTGGCTGTGGCAGTGAGCAGCCAGGGTTTGTGTGGTGCTCGTTCTACAGAGTTCCTGAAGGGCATCTTCTCTTTTGCAGGTTGGATTTCCTGTGAATCAGGACACTTGGAGGAAACAGAAAGCTGAAGAAAAATAAAATGGGGTCAGAGAGTCAAGAGGTGGACCAAGCAAGGGATTGAATTTAAATAAAACGTCAGTGGGAGCCAGCAATGGCACAGCAAGTAAAAGTCAGTTCGGTTTTTGGAAGCCATGAGGGAACTGGGTACTGACTCCTGAAAGTTCTTCTCTGATATCTACAGGAACCCACCCTCACACACACACACACACACACATACACACACACACACACACACACACACACACACACACAAACCTTGCAGAAAGTCCCTCAGTGCCCTCCACTTGAAGTTCCAGAGTAAAGACAACTCTATTGAACAGTATAGACAGGAAATGGAGAATCTAAACTTTAGACCACAAATGTACCTTTATCTCAAAGATGTGGATAAGATGTTGGACAACTGGATTTATTGAGCTGAGACCATTCCTACAGGGTTGGGTAACTGAGGCTCTCTGCCAGCAGCACTACACCTGCCGCCCTGCCACGCCCACATCCCTGAAGTGGCATCTAAGCCTTGCGTCGGTTCCACCCCACTCCCAGCCTTCCCTTCCCTTGAGACTTCGCCCTTTTCTAATGTAACAAATTGCTCATATCAATGCACATTAGTGATAAGCACCAATTTCAGATTTCAACAGTCTAATTTTTATTGTAAACCATTTTATCTCAGATTTTCTCTAAAAGAGTCAGAGGTGGAATCACACCAGGCTGACTCATTGTTCACTTGGCCTCCATTCCAAATACACACATCTCTTAGTTTACATGGGTCACATTTATTTTGGCCAGCAAAAGGGTCACACAAGAAGCTTCCGTACACTGTTACCTAATGTCCATGAGAAAGAACGAAGGATTTTGGTGATGATGTTAATCTAGGTATGCTCCACCCTGACAAGCCTGGCTCCTGAGTGCTACAGAGGCAGACAACATGAAGATCCCTAGGATAAGAACACCTCCATGGAAGGTCTGCCAATATTCAAAGCAAGAACTGTGTTCCCAGGTTTGGATTTGGCACCTGCAGTGGTGTCCAAGGGATGATGTTGTAAAGGTGGAAGAGCCAGGCTAGGCTGACCGGGATGTCTTGCAAAAGTCTGGAAGTCTAAGGTATCCCACGGGATCTACAGTGTTTTCCAACACTTAGCTTCACTAATTATATGCACTCAAAGTAATTGCGTTTGGTTGCCCTTTATCAATAAGTCAGGAAGCTTGTAGTAATCAAAATGCATTCTGGGCGGATCCACAGCGACAGCACACAGCTGGCAGCAGTCTGTTAAGATTCTCTGTGGCCCTTCCAACAACCAGTCCAGAACCAAAGGTGGCCTCAGGAGTTTGAAGACAATTCTTACCAGGACAAGATTTTCTGGTGCAGAGAAGAGTAAGACAGATGTGTTCGCTCAGGACTAGACCCAGTGGAAAAATAAAACAGCCAAAATGTACTTTCAACTTTCTCCCAGCCCGAAGACTCCATACTTAAAATAATTATAGCCCAGCAACATGTCTTCCATCTGAGTCTCTTCTTTCTAAAAGAATTAAAGAAGAGAAACTTCCAAGGGAATGCATGGGCAAAACAGATAAATAACCTATAAGCTATCTTTGGGTAGATAAGAGGATTAATGTTGGAGGAACCATTTTCAGGATGCCCCACAGGGCTTTTCCTCGCAGGCTGTGTTTGAACTGCACTAAAGCTGTGGTTCAGAGGCAGAAACAAGAGGAACTAGCCTGAACTAACTCCGATTTTACATTTTCCATCAATACCTTTGATCATAGACCCTAAAGTCTATCAGTCATAATTATGGTTAAATAAGTAGGTAAAATTCATTTTAGTACACACACAAAAATGGAAGCAATAATACTGACAAATGATTTTTAAGCAAAAAAATCTGTCATTGCCAAGTAGGAATTATTGTTTGAAATTACTTAATCCCACCCTTATAAAGGCTCAAGTCTACTGGTATTCAGTGTCTGGAAATGTCAGAGCATTTTCATTTCTTCCATCCTCATGCTTCCAACGGTGTGGTTGGATCTTCCTATTAGTCTGCTGGTTCCTTTACCTCTCTTCCATCCCCAGTGCAAGAAATGAACCCAGGGCTTTGTACCTGCTGAACAAACCCTGTCATTGAGCCATAGACCCAGCCCCTGGCATAGCTGACATTTCTGACAGGTTCTAAGTTGATCTATGTTTTCATCATAGAGATTCAGAGATGTATGCAGGCATGTCCTAAGTAGATAAAACCTTGGAGGGCTATAGATTAGCACCATTTTTCTACATGAGGGTCTAGGAGGAAATCAGCTATGGTTTAGAGCAGCCCTTCCCAGGATCAGCTTTATCACAAACTCACATTTGCAAAAGTGAAAATTCACTGAGAAATTATAAAAGAAACAAGATTAGCAAGTGCAGCTCAGTGGATAAAGGTGCATGTTGCCAAGGCTGAGGGGCTGAGTTCAATCTCCACGACCCATATGATGGGAGGAAAGAACTGACTCTTAAACAAGCTGATCTCTGACAAACATAGATACACATGAACAATGTGTATAACCACACACACATAAACACAAAAACAGATAGATAGATAGATAGATAGATAGATAGATAGATAGATAGATAGATAGACAGATAGATAGACAGACGGACAGACAGGTAGGTAGATGGATAAGAAATAAATGTTAAATATAACAGGTTGAGAGAGAAAAGGGAGAGAGTTGAGAAAAAATAGCATCAGAAGAGAGCCGGCATGTGTGGTCATCATCTGCTTGTTTTAATTACATGGCTTGTGTCTTAGGACAATCCCCTTAGTCTCTCCTCTGCCCAAATGCTGAGTGAAGGCAACATCCTCACTAACCTCTGAATACTGAAATCAATCATCTGCAATAAATCTAACTTAAATTGTTGTAAGCAAATCACACATAATGCCATATTGTTTAGGGACATTGCAGGATGTAGCACGAATGTCTCTGCCCATATCAGGATGGTAGGCAGTATTTACCTGGATGGCTTTAGGACCTTTTGGATAAAGACAAGTTATTAATATTAACATAGAGCCTGCTCTTCAAGGGCACTTCATATTTTTTTTAATTTGGAGTATGATGGGACATTTTTTATTTCTGCAACCTTTTCTGAGAAATTATATGAATGAAGACAAACACCTGCTTGACAATTCTTTCTCACACACCTGCCCTGACAAATGGTGGCATGACCCACACTGAAGGGCTAGAGAGAGGCAGCAGGAAAATCCCAGCTTCACTCACTTAGTGACTAGCACAGTAGCCAGTCAAAATGACAAGAGCAGGAAAAAATGCCCCTGACTTCAATAAAAATGTATAACATGTAGAGAGAGTTGGGGAGGATCAGAGAACAACTTGTGGGAGGCCATTCTTTCCTTCCATCCATTGTTCCCACCATGGTTTTGACCACAAGTACTATCACCCATTGATACCGCTCACTGGCCCATCCCTGACTATTAATTGCCAGCCTTTGTTTTCTAACATATGTTTGTGTGTATGTTCCTGTTCATATAGTATATCTACATGAACTGTTCATATATGCACAAACTTATGCCTAGGCATACATAGATTACATACCTGAGCAAGAGTTTTGGATATTTATCTACTCATCTTTTTAAAAAAAAAAAAAATGGGACAGGACAGTATTTTCCATTTGTAGAGAAGTGATTAGAAAACAAAATGGCTGGAAACAAAACAAGTGTGAGACTATGTTACCAGAAACACCTCAAGAAAGGGGTTCCTTGCTGTGTTCACTGCTATTGACGTTTCCATGGGTCTCCAGTACTTCAGGAGTCAGCAGGTGGCTGAATTGAAGGGTCAGTGAGAAAACAGATGAGGAAACTCATCTGGAGCAAGACAGAGCACCTGAGGGCTTTCTGTGAATGGTCCCAGTAGAGAACAGCATGTTTAGACTAAAGCAACAGGACCATCTGTGTGTAAAAATAACAAGGATCCACTTTGATAGGCTTTTTCTCAGATATTACCAAATTAAACGTGGATGTAGGTAAATCTATTAGGTGATGCTCCTGGGCAGGTTCATTAGGCCCAAACTCCAGGGCAGAAGTACTGCACCCTGGTTAGGGCAGGGAAGTTTTATAGACTATAGGCAAATGGTGCTAATGTGTCAGGCATAAGCTGGGTTTGTACCAAAGTACGCTCAAGAGCTGAGCACTTAGGTGGATATTTAGGTGGCTGGCAGCATCTTAGGGAGGACATGGTGCCAGTTGCCAAGAATGCAGATCTGGGACATTTTTTTTCCAGAGTTTTTCAGTGTGAGTGGGGATGGGAGAAAGAGGGCAGATGGGGTTTCCCAGCTTGCACAGGGGTGAGTAGGAGATGCAACCTAACACACCTATGCAAACAGCTCTGTCCTAGGCTTTCGAATAGGCCCTCAACAGCAAGTGGAAGATCACTTTCTTCTTTGCATGTATCTAAATATAAAAGAGCTGATGGATGGGTATCTCTCTCGAATAGTTCTTTTTGCAGGTCAAATTGAGCCACTCCATGTACTCAGAGATGCTTGGGGGTCCTCTGGCAATCAGACCCAGGACTGAAGTGTGGCTCTGAGGAACCACCATGACCCCTGATTGCCTAGCACCTAATCATGGCCTCTTTTGTAGGAAGTTTTGGTGCAGGCAGCAATCATTGTGACATGTTGCCATGTCACTTGGTCCACTAGGAATCTGTGCATTTGTCACATTAGGCTTTGTCACCTCATGAACTAAAATCTACACCTAAGTTAGCAAAGTAGTGAGACTGGGAACTGTACCAGCTTTAGGTGTCTACCAAGTGAGTTGCTTAGTTAAGGAGGTGTGGTGTAGTGTCTGTGTGTGTGTGTGTGTGTGTGTCTGTGTACGTGTGTATCTCTGTATGTTTGTGTGTATCATAGTGTACTTATATGTGTGGGTCCCAGTACAAGTGCCTTCAGATACCAGAGAAGGGATCAGGTATCCTGCTCTATCGTTACCAGACTCTCCAGAGATGGACACTATCGCTGAATCTGGGGCTTCCACAATCCTCCCAGCACCCATCCTCTATAGCATGATCATTGCAGGCATAGATGACTACACTGGCTTTTTATAAGAGTGTGGAGATGTTAACCCAGTTCCTCCTGTTTGTACACATGTCACTATTGCCAACTCACCTACCTCGTTAACCTGTAAAAGAACTTTTTAATTAATATATTTTGAACCTCTCTCTCTCTCTCTCTCTCTCTCTCTCTCTCTCTCTCTCTCTCTCACACACACACACACACACACACACACACACACACACACACACACATGTACACACATAGGTATAAATACCCATACACACACATACACCAGTAACTGTGCTCATGACACATGGAGTACAATCAACAACTCAGAAACCATGGCAACTAATGCAAGACGTATGGCCAACAGTCACTCTGGCAAAATCACCAGCACACTAAAGTTCAAGACTCCTTGATTCAAAAGCAAATTTCTTCCCCTGTTTCTCGAGGCTTTCACAAATGCCAGTCTCTGCTCACTTTGAAAATCAGTGTTCTCTCTATAAACAAATAGTTTCTCTCAGAAAAAAAAAAAAATACTAGTAAATATGCATTTGGTAGACATCTGCAATAGGTCCAATGTCAAAAGGTTTCCCAAGTTCGAAGTCCAGCTCTTCCACTTCAGCAAGTTCATTAACCTCTTTGCAGCTTAGATTTGTTTGTAAAATGAGGGTAACAGTTCTAGCACCTGCAGGCTGCTAGGATTAAATAGGGGGGTTCAGAACAGAGACTGGCCAAAGGGAAGCCTAACTAATAAAGTTTTCTCATTATATTAATGTGGGAAAGCTGTGAGAAAAGAGGCCTGCCCCAACCTCAATTGTACTTAAAATACCAGGTAGACTGGCATTAGCTTCCATCAAAAAACAAGGACTCAGATAAACACCCATGTCAGAATGTTTGCAAGGGAAATAACCAGTAAAATTTTAATAAATTGGTTTATTAAAAGATAGTTCAGGTCTAGGGAAGTGATTCACCCAGAAAAGTGCTTGCTATGCAAAAATGAGGGGCAGAGTTTGATTCCCAGAACCCATGTAAAAAGCTGGGCATTGTATGTACATTTATAATTCACCCCTGCTGGGGAGGCAAAGGAAGGTAGAGCCTAGGATTTAGTGTCCAGCCAATCCAAGTTTATCTGGTGACTTCCAAATAAAACTGAGAGAGCCTATCTCAAGAAACAAAGTAAATGGCACCCTGAATAACAATGGAGCCTGACTCCTGGGGTTCACATACTGGTACAGAGAAAAAGAGAAAGGGAGGAAGGGAGGAGAGAGAGAAAAAAACAGAAACAGACTAAGACAGATAGTAAACAGAAACAGGCAGAAACAGAGACAGGCAGACATGTACACAGAAATAGGGGAAGGGGAGAATTGTCCAGTGTTCCCAAGGCAGGAACAGATGTTAGGATGTGTATTCAAATTCCAGCCCCACTTCAATCTGAATTTTGAAATAAGGGGAAATAGTGCTTTTACTTTCTGACCCTGAGTCCAATGTGTGGGATATGAGTTTAACGAGTTAATTTCAAAGCCCCTTGAACTGATGTACAAGGCAGAGTAGATACCTGCAGACTCCTGTTCCAGAGCTAGAGACTCCCTCCCAGGAGGCATGCAAGAGCAGCACCATGAGGTGGGGGACAGAGGGCATAAACAAGAGGTCAAAAACCACTTTTTTTAACTTGAGTACTTTTAAGCTTATTCCACAATAAACTGTCATTGTTGTTGCTGAAGGCATTTCTCTAAAAAAGTAATAATAATAAAATAAAATTAAAATGCATTTTTATAGAAAAGCAACAGGAAAGAACATTCACCTTAGGATTTGAGTCTGAGGAAATAAATACAAATTGTCAAGTTCCTCATAAGTAAAGGAATGTTGGTAGAGAAATGAGAAAGGAAAAGGAGACAATAAGAATAGGGTTCAGAAACATGAAAGTGGGTAAGGAGATTAGACCATAAACACCCATGAGCCAGATGCTGAGAACATAGCTTATAATTCCATAGCTCTCTCCAGCTCAGTGTCTTTCCCCATCTCCCTCCACTGCACAGCTCAGACTCTATTCCAAATACATTACAGAGCCTTCCAGGTGCACCATCTCGCATGCATTTCCATGAGTAGCAGTAACAGATGAATGACAAGAACCCATCAAGCTGTTCCACTGTTATGTAAGTAAGGAAAAAACTTTAGATTAACCTGTCTGCCTGTATAAGTCTCCTCTCAGTTATAAACATTTCTTCTGTTTGGAAAGAAAAAACAAAGAGCAAAATGAGTTTTTCGAGCCACCTCATTAGGCTGATGGAAACACAAGAAAGAGCACAGGGTCCTCACCTGCACAGGGTCCCAGGGCAAGGAGGCAGCCAGGATGGGAGAGGACCACACGTCATTTGTCACCTAGTTCCATTTGGACATAGTCACAAGGACACAAAGAATGATTCTTAGTTTAAGGGTTTTATACACACACAGACACACACACACATACACACACACACACACACACAGAGAGAGAGAGAGAGAGAGAGAGAGAGAGAGAGAGAGAGAAGAAATGTGAAGTTACTGCATCATACTCATAGCATAGGGTGGGGCATCATTACTCAGAAAAGGCTAAATTAAGAAGTGAATCAATTTAAGAGATAACATTAAGTAAATAATGTTATCACTGACATGTATCTGACAGACAGCTTCTGAGTAGATCTTAAATTATTGAGAAACATTCATATTTCCAGCTGTCTGGTAAGAAAAAGAATAAAAGAAATCTAGCTAGTAACTAAACCTCCTGGGCACTCTTTGAAAAGCCAAGCAATTCACTTTTCAGCACCTTTCCCCAGCCCCTAGTATGGAGAAATGAGCACTAGGTGTTCAAAGGAGTCAGACAAGCATAATATTGTTTACATGCTCGACATCCATCTCTAGTATGACTTTTCACTGTTCCTGGGTAACGAAAAGTAAATATTTACCATGAGCCAGGAGAAGCAGCAAATGATCAGCATCTCTGCTATCAATCACCAAGAGCCATGCTCACATTTTAATAACCTGAGGGAGGGAGGGCAGGTAAGGATGGCAGAGCCTGTCTAGGAGATAAGAGTACATCAGCAGTCGGTTCATTCAACAGGGGAATATAAGGTGAGTTGTCCAAGTATGAAGATGCCTAAAGATGGACTTGTAAATGTGGGGCAGGAGACAAGCATAGTTAGGGTTATCACCTCTGCAACAGGCTCACTTAGTACCCCATACTCCAACTGTGATGGAGATAATTTCTCTGGGTCTTTTTCATCTGTGAAATAGAGATGATAATAGAAACCACTTTAAAGGGTTACTATGAAGATTCAAAGAATGCATGTGCTTATAACAGTGAGAGGACAGGGAAGTATTCAGTAGATGTTAGGGATATCAGAAGCTAGTAGGTTCCCTAGGCTGAAAGGATCTCTGCATGTGCACTATCGCCAAGAGCATGGTACTCAGTGTCTGCTGTCTTTACTTTAGTTAATTCAGGAAACCCAGCAGCTGACTTACAATGTATGTGATTTTCCAAGCTCAATGAATTGTAGCAAGTGGTATAACTAAGATGTCAGCCAAAGTAGTTAGCCTCTTACAGGTCACGGACATAAACATTACAATCTGCCACCTTTCCCAAGAGAATGGAACATATAACTGTGTTGTCTTTTCATTCTCATACATTATCTGTTATTCACCTTTCCAGATAGAAATGCTTTAGATAAATAGATGATAAGTAGATAGATAAAGAGATAGATAGATGATAGATACATAGATAGATAGATACATAGATAGATAGGTATGAGATAGATAAGACATAGATAGATAACTAGATAGATAGATTTGACATAGAAAGAGAGATACTATATTATATATTAGATATACATGTAAGTATCTACATAGCTACCTACATAGAATCTATTTCTATGTATATACATAAATATATTGAAATTTTAGATAGATATAAACATATGTTGCTCACACTTAACTCACCATAAGTTAGGTAGTCTGTCTACATGAAACATTAAACAAGATTCAACACAAATATATTAAAATCCCAAGTAGAATAGATAGAGGAATTTGGGCTAATTAAATCTTGAGGTGTGATTATTTATAAATAAGATAAGTCTTCATGTATAGAAGCAAAGTAGCCTGTTTCCTATGACTAAAGAGAGAGAAAGACCCAAGTCCGTTGAGTTAGAAGTCACCAATAAGGATGGCCTACTTTGATATAAAGGCAGAACATTTCAGGAGGTTTTACAATGGAGTGGTTCCTTACATATCCTCTAGAAATTTTATGAAAACTTCTCAGTGCTTATAGCAATGGTATCAAGAGCCAACAGCATTAGGTAGTAACTAATGCATAAGAATAAGATCTTTCTGAATGAAGCTTGTGCCCTTTAAAACAGACACTGACAAAGAGTAAACATGGAGGGACCCATGGCTTCAGCCATATATTTAGCAGAGGATGGCCTTGTCAGATATCAGTAGAAAGAGAGTCCCTTGGTCCTAGAAAGGCCCAGTGCTCTAGTGTAGGGGAATGAAAGGGCAGGAAGGTGGGAGTGAGTGGGGGTATGGGGGAGCACCCTCATAAAGGCAGGGTGAAGAAAGATGGGATAGGGGGTTTCCAGAGGAGAAACCAGGAAAAATGATAACATTTGAAATGTAAATAAATAAAATATCCAATAAAAAATGAAAGGGACACTGCAATGCTCTATCATTAATTTCTACTTACGAGGACACAGTGAGAGAGAAACCATCTCACATTTAGAAGAGTCCCTAACCAGAACCCAACTATTCCAGGCACTCTAGAACTGTAAGGAACAGGTTTCTGCAGATTGAAAGGATGTTGTTGTCAGGTAGCTTTGTAAATAGTCTATAGTTATCTGATCAAATTTCACCCACACACTGTCTAAAGCAGAGTAGAGGAACAGGAAGTAGAATGAGCCTGTTAAACCTAACAGCCCACCCCCAAGGACATACTTCCTCCAAAACAGCTACATCTTCTAAAGGTTTTATGAGCTCTCCAAGCAGCACCACTTGCTAGGGACGTAGTGTTCAAATACCTGAGTGGATGGAGACCATTCCTCATCCAAACCACCAGAGTTGAAAATAAACAGTGTCTGTCCCAAGCTGGCAATGTACCACAGCTCTCTGGACCCAAATCCTGAGAGGGGAATGCTGACACACCTGAAAGTACAAGAAAGACCACAACTTCTGCTCAAATTCCTGGCCCAAGAGGAACATGTTCAGAGCCCTCAGTACACAGGAATAGGATGCTTTAGGTTTCTATGTGTGCCACAGGAGGTGTACACATATTCCACTGGAAGAGAGCTGGTTTCCCAGAGTGCTGATACACATGCTTACAGAAGGTCAAGCCCCTATCAGAGACAGCAAGACCAGATAACACCAGAGATAACTGGAAGGCAAGAGGCAAGTGCAAAATCTAAACAAAAGAAATCAAGGCCACTGGGCATCATCAAAACCCAGTTCTCTGACCACACCAAGCCCTGGATACCCCCCCCCCCAACAAACTGTAAGAGCAAGATTCTGATTTAAAATCACATCTCATTATAATAGTAGATGAATTTTAAGAGGACATAAATAACTTCATTAAAGAAATACAGGACAACACAGGTAAACAAGTAGAAGCCCTTAGAGAGGGAACATTAAAATCCTTTAAAGGATTACAGGAAAACACTACCAATCAGGTGAAGGACTTGTACAAAATAATTCAGGATCTAAAAATGGAAATAGAAACAATAAAAAAATCACAAAGAGAGAAAACCCTGGAGGTGGAAAACATCAGGAGTAATACATGCACGCATCATCAAGAGAATACAAGAGATGGAAGAGAGAATGTCAGGTGTAGAAGATACCATAGAAACATTGACATGACAGTCAAAGAGAATGAAAAATAAAAAACCTCCTAAACCAAAACATACAGGAAATCCAGGACACAATGCGAAAATTGAACCTAAGGAAAATGAGTTTAGAAGAGAGCCAAGATTCCCAACATAAAGGGCCAGTAAATATCTTCAACAAAATCATAGAAGAAAACTTCCCTACCCTTAAGAACAAGATGACCATGAGCATACATATGAAAGTTGAACAATAAACTTACTCAATGATAACATGGTCAAGGAAGAAATAAAGAAAGAAATTAAGGGTATTTTAGAATTTAATGAAAAGGAGAGAACAACACACCCAAACCTATGGGATACAATGAAAGCAGTACTAAGAGGAAAACTCACAGCTCTGAGTGCCTTCAAAAAAAGAAAACTGGAGAGAGCATACACTAGCAGCTTGACAGCACAGCTGGAAGCTCTAGGACAAAAAGATGCAGATACACCCAAGAGGAGTAGACATGGGAAATAATCAAACTCAGAGCAGAAATCAACCAAATAGAGACAAAAAGAACTATACAAAAAAAAAAAAAAAAAAAATCAACGAAAGCAAGAGCTGGTTCTTTGAAAAAATCAACAAGATCAAAAAACACTTAGCAACATTTATCTTTGCTTTGTAAAATAAAGTTGTAAAAAAAAATGAAAAAAAAAAAAAAAAAAACTTAGCCAGAAAAACTGGAGAGAACAGAGAAAGTAACCAAATTAACAAAATCAGAAAAGAAAAGGAAGACATAACAACAGAAACAGGAAATTCAAGAAATCATCAAATCCTACTACAAAAGCCTATACTCAACAACACTGGAAAATCTGGATGAAATGGATAAATTTTTAGACAGATACCAGATGACAAAGTTAAATCAGGATCAGATAAACTATGTAAACAGTCCCATAACACCTAAAGAAATCAAAGCAAACATCAAAAGCCTCCCAACCAAAAAAAAAAAAAAAAAAAAAAAAAAAAAAAAAACTTTCACTTTCATTAAATTCTAAAAAACCCTTAATTTCCTTTTTTATTTCTTCCTTGACCATGTTATAATTGAGTAGCACATTGTTCAGCTTCCATGTGTATATGGGCTTTTTTTTTTTTTTTTTTTTTTTTTTTTTTGTCTTTGTTGTTATTAGAGACCAACCTTTGTTCATGGAGATCTGATAAGATACAAGGGAGTATTTCAATTGTTGAGGCTTCTTTTGTGACAAAGATATGGTCAATTTGGAAAAGGTGCCATGAGGTGCTGAGAAGAAGGCGTATTTTTTTTGATTTAGGATGAAATGTTCTGTGGATGTCTGTTAATTCCAGTTGGTTCATAACCTCTGTTAGTTTTGTTCTGTCTCTGTCCAGTTTCTGCTTCCATGATCTGTCCATTGAGGAGAGTGGGGTGCTGGAGTATCCCACTATTATTGTGTGTGGTGCCATATATGCTTTGAGCTTTAGTAGGGTTTCTTTTATGAATGTGAGTTGCCCTTGTATTTGGAGCATAGATGTTAAGGATTGAGAATTCATCTTTATAGATTTTTCCCATGATGAGTAAAAAGTGACCTTTCTTATATGTTTTGATAAATTTTGGTTGAAAATCTACTTTATTTGATAAAGAATGGATACTCCAGCTTGTTTCTTGGGGTCATTTGCCTGGAAGATTTTCCCCAGCCTTTTACTCTGAGGTAGTTAGTGTCTGTCTTTGTCTCTGAGATGAGTTTCCTGTATTTGGCAAAATGCTGGGTTCTGTTTATGTATCCAGTTATAGTCTATCTTTCTTTATTGGGGCATTGAGTCCATTAATGCTAACAGATATTAAGGATTAGTGATTGTTGTTTCCTGTTATTTTATTTTAGAGGTAGATTTATGTTTGTGTGTCTTTCTTTTGTTTTCTTGCATAGTAATTTTCCTGCTTTTCCTAGAGTGTAGTTTCCCTCATTGTGTTGGGTTTTCCATCTATTATCCTTTGTAGGGCTGGATTTGTGGACAGATATTGTGTCAATTTGATTTTGTCCTGGAACATCTTGGTTTCTCCATCTATGTTGATGGATTTATTAACCTGGGCGGGCATTTGTGTTCTCTTCAGGTCTGCATGATGTCTGTCCAGGATCTTCTAGCTTTTATACTCTCTGTTGACAACTCGTGTAATTCTGATTGGTCTGCCTTTATATGTTACATGTCCTTTTTCTCTCACTGCCTTTAGTATTCTTTGTTTTGAACATTTAGTGTTTTGACTATTATATGTCAGGTAGAATTTCTTTTCTGGTCCAATCTATTTGGAGTTCTGTCAGCTTCTTGTATGTTCATAGTCACCTCATTCTTAAAGGTGGGGAAGTTTTCTTCTATAATTTTTTAAAGATATTTACTGTGTCTTTTAGGTGGTAGTCTTAACCTTCTTCTATACTTATTATCCTTAGGTTTGGCCTTCTAATTGTGTCCTGGAGCTCCTATACATTTTGGGTTAGGAGCTTTTTTGTTTTTGCATCTTCTCTGACTGTTGTGTCTCTGTTTTCTATGGTGTCTTCAGGTCCTGAGATCCTCTCTTCCATCTCTTGTGGTCTGTTGGTTATGCTTGTATCTAAGACTCCTAATTTCTTTTTCAGGTATTCTATTTCCAGGGTTGTCTCCTTTTGTGATTTCTTTATTGTATATATTTTTATTTTCAATTCCTTCATGTGTTTGGTTGTGATTTCCTGTAGTTCTTTTTGTGACTTCTCCTGGTTCTCCTGTAATTGTTTAAGGGAGCTATTTATGCACTTCTCAAAGACCGCCATCATTATCATGAAGTATAATTTTAAGTCTAAATCTTGTTTTTCTGGAGTGTTGGGAAATCTACTACTTGCTGTGGTGGGAGAGCTGGGTTCTGATGTCGTCAGATTGTCTTGGTTTCCATTGCTTGGATTCTTGTGCTTTCCTCTTGCCATCTTGTCATCAGTGATTGTTGGTGATCTTTTTATTTCTGACTGGGGCTTGTCTCTCCTGTGGGTCTGAAGGCCTGTGGGCTCAGGAGGGATATTGCTCCTGTGTGTTCAGCTCTTTGTGGACAAAAGGTGAGTTCTAATGCAGTGACTCAGTTCTTTCTTTGTGGGCTCAGGTGTGAGAGCTCTTGTTAGGCTGTTCTGGGCGCTTAGCCCTCTGCCCACAGGTCTTGAGTCCTAATAGTGGAGACCCAGCTCTTTCTCTGGGCCAAAAAGTACCATTTTCCAGAGAGTACCATGCTCCCTGAGCTCTGAGAACTCCCTATGTCCCTTTATTGAACACTCAGTGGGCCTATTTGTCAGGTTTACCCTTGATCCAGGTGTAAAAAAGCAATTTTGCAGCTGATCTGGGGCCTCAGCCTCCCATGGGCAGATCCTGAGTCCTGATGGCAGAGACACGCCCCCCCACTGTCATATTTTTTATTTTTAAATCATCGTCATCATCATCATCATCATCATCATCATCATCATCCAAGTTATTTTACATCTTCTAACCTTCATTACTTGTTTTATCAATCTCAAGTATTTTCCATAAACATTTTTGCTTAGACTTTAACCTGCTGAGTTGTATCATACCTGATCTGTGCCAGAGCTCATGAGTCTGTGGTGCAGTCTGCCAGATGCCCAAGAAGGGAATGACAAGTGTAATTTCTGGCTATAGGCTGCTCTGAACGCTGCATCCTGCTCACAGTAGCCCCAAGATGGAGGCTAAATCTTTAACATATAATCCTTTAGGGACCTTCCAAGTGTCACACTTTCACTGTACTTTCAGAATGACTAGATTCCTCCATCTCCACCATGAAACAGCCAGCAGTCAATACTGCTGAAGTCATAGCTCCAGTCAAGTAGCTTTTGTAAACATCTAATTTTACCATGAAGTTTTAACAAGAATAAAACATGTAATACTTACTCTAGAAAAGTTTCTCATTTTGTCCAAGTAACAGTACTAACAGACACTGAGAATGCAGAGATCAATAAAAGATGGTGGAAGTGACAGAGTCCTGGATGGCGTGGAGTAAGCATAAAGGAGAAAAGATAACTGAAATGCAGGTGCTTACGAATGTTTCAAGGGGAAAAAACTCACAGATAAGCTGGAATTCAATACTGAGTGGCAGCCTGTGAGAGGAAGTGAAAATCAGATCCCGCCTTCTGCTTGAGAGGAATCGGAAGGTTGTAGGAACTGAGTGGGTTGAGGTCTCACAGCAGGTGAGAGAAATGGATGGATTAGCTGTGCTCAGTTCATCCTTAGCACCTCTTGAGCTCTCAAAAGAGCCATGTTTATAAAGCAATGAGGTTCCAGCATGGGGACTTCTGGACATGCTAACAGATCTGCGACAGGTGAGATCTTAGATGAGGGCGGGTTGCCATAGGATTCACATTCTCCTTTGAGAAAACCCTGTCCTTCCTAGAGAAGGAATAATAGGAATAACATCACATGGCTGGTTGGAACACATTTCTCAAACAAAATGTGTCCCACGGTAATCTCTGCTGACACAAAATGTCTCAAGATGCCCCTGTCAAGGAGAACAAGATAGACAGGTTCTCAGCTCCTCAAAAAGTCTGTCTGCCCTTGTCCATCCACCCCCAACATTCTTACAAAAATGGGCTGTGAATGTTTTTCTGGACTCTATGAACATGGACTGACATGTGACATGTCTACAATACGACAATTGTAGAAACAAGCTAGATAAGATTGATTAAAACAGATACCCCTAAATCATGTATCATTACATATGTCATTACAAGCCTAGATAATGCTTCTTGATATGAAGCTGAGTCTAGCAACCCAACCCCAAGAGAGCAGGGTCTCAAGGCACTCTGGCTTCCCAAAATTTAAGCAGTTCTAGAATAGTACATTTACTGTTCATTGCCTTCCTTAGTAGGTCAAGAACTCTAGGAGCGTGAGAACTTGCCACTCACATCCAAATCTCATAGTCATTTCATTTCATTTGCTTGCACATTTCCACACTTTTCACTTAGGATTTGGATCCAGTTTCTGATTACTGTCTGAGATTTATCAGGAGAAGGAAGCCAATTGTACATCCATCCACTTAGCAATTTTAATCAATTACTAGTCACTTCATTGAGTGCACACTGAAACATTCTATTTCCATAAGGAAACAGTGCAGTGGTGGGTAAAGATGTCTCCTACAAGCTTGATATCAGATACAGGATAAAGATATTCATGAAATATATTCATGGTGGTCACCTCTCCCTGCCTTTCACTACCTTATTCAGATAGGTCAGGATAACTAGGGTCTTTCAGGATCAATATTTTCAAACAGTTTGTAGGTCTAAGCATGAGTACTATAAGAATATATTTATGATGAGTGGCTATTAATTGGCAACAAATACTTAGGAAGGGAGGAGAGATGAGGAGAAATGAGGAAAAAGAGGATGAGAATAAAGGGAAGAGAACACGGAGGGGGAGCGCAAAGGAGAGAGGAAATGAGAGGGGAAGGCAGAAAGGGGAATGGTTAGGAGAGAGAAAAATGAATGCCAACAAAGTCAAAACAATCCACAGAATAAAAGTACTGCTGTCTTAGGGGCAAAGCCTTTTGTATAAGTCTGTGATCTTATAGATACAAGACCTGATCACTCTCATTCTAGATTCCTTTCTCAGTCACAGTTGTAAATAATATTAACAACTATTAGCAGATTTCTTTTCTCTATATTCCTTTTGCCCTTGTTACTCTATTTATTAAAATGGCTCAAACCCCACATTAAAGCACTCACTCCCACAAGTAGCTGAAATACAAAAATAAGCAAGTTACTATTGAATATGAACAATTGCATTATCAAAGCATTTAGATAAAGGATAACCAATGACCCATGGATATTATTAAAGAATCAATATCATTTTCTTTTGTTTGGCATTATTTATTGGTTTGGTTTTATAAGCCAGGGCTTTCTATGTTGCTCTGGCAATCCCGTACTAGCTTGGTAGACCAGGCTGGCCTCAAACTCAAAGAGATATGACTGCCTCTGCTAGGATTAAAGTCATAAGCCCCCACACTGGACTTTGGGCTGTTGGTGGTGATGGTGGTGGTGGTAATGATTTGTTTGTTTGCCTGTTTGCTTTTCATTTTCCTTTTAAGGAAATATTTTTCAGTTTGTTCCTGAGAATCTTTTTGTATCTCATTGGTTGGAACTATTTAAACCAACCATTGACAAAAGGCCTGTGGACAGGATTGACTTAAACTTGGCTTGGGCTCTGAATCTGTGGACTATGATTATCAGGTGAATTACTCACCCACTTCACAATAAATCTGAGCTCTGCTAGCATGAGAGAACAGGAAATGGTTGAGAGTCATGGCCCTCAAACAGTGAAACATTCATTGCTACTGAGAGTAAATGGCTGGACCAAAGTTGAAAATGTGCATATCTTTTGCTTTTCAAGTTTTAAAATTTAGTATGGTTGTGTTAAAAATACTTAGATGACAACGCCTGCACCGCCACTGTCACTGAACCTCGGACAGAGGTCTGGGGGATTGAAAAAGAAACACACACATGGGTCATTCAGTATTGTGAAAATGCCACCTGGGCTTTAATGAGGACTGTTTTTATAAGGGTTAAACAACGAAGCCTGGGGAGGCCAGGTGCAGTTAAGAGTGTACAAAACAGGATGTTTTCGGGGTAAAGATAGCATGGACATGGTTAAGAACCACAACAGATACAAGAAAGGAGTTCTTAGCAAAACAAGAGGGGGAAGGGAAAATAAGGCCAGGCTCCAATGGCGGGTTACAACAGCTCCCCCTTTTATATTATATAAAAGACAAATTTGTAGAGAAGTAGAGGCTCGAATGAGTTAAAAAAAAAAAAAAAAAAAAGAGGCATAACTCCAATTTCAAGCAGCGCTTGTCTTAGGATCAATCTGGAGGTTCAAGGCCCTTGCCCGTCTCTGGGTACCCTGCCAGTCTTCAGAGCCCCTGTCTTAGGTGAGCCTGGTCCCAGAAGGTTGCCCATCTTTGGCTAACTGCTTGTCGTTATGGCCACAATTTTTCTGTGCTCCAAAATGTTATGTTGGCCTTGACTAGCGTCAAGAGAGCGTGCTTCACAGAGGATCCAGGACAGCTATAACAAACCCCTCTCTCAGTCTTAGCTGCACCTCATGACCTTGTGATTATATAAAGGAAGGAAGGAGCATGGCACCCAGCTCTGGATACGCTGGGTGCTCGAAATAAGCTATGGAGCACAGGCATGGTAAAGGAATAGAAAGTAACAGTCAAGAGAGAAAAAGTACTAGCATGCGGTGTTGACAAAATCTCTTCCTTTATGAAGGACGTGACACTGTTGTCTCACCATCATCAATTGAAAAGCTGTAAGTTGACTTCGAAAAATACCTAGGAACTTATTAAAAAGAACTGGCTCAAACATAAGAATATAATATTATTATGACTCACAGTTGCATTTTGAAGTTAATCTGGGAGTTAAATTGGGATACAGAGTTTGAGAGTACGGTGTTAGGTCTTACAGAGGTCAGGGCAGTACTAATGCACAGCCTAATCTTAAAAGTGGCCTCCCTCAGTGTTTAGACAGGTGGTGGCAAGGCAATGTTCTTGATATTTTCCCCTCAAGAGTAAATAATCTCCACCACCTTAACACTGCTCAGCAGAGCTGTTGCCAATCACTAGGCATTAAGTTAGACTGGGTATAAAACTCAAATATAGCCAAGGTAAATGGAGCCAAAGGTCCATAAGCCACGACCACTTCTTTCAGTGCCTTGAGTTCCTTAAAGGTTAATGGAATGTGTTCGCGAATATGTTGATTAGGGTTATTCAGATCAATGGTCTCAATTACAAAAAAAGCCTGTGACTTTAGGGGAGATCCCAGTGGTGTTGGTTTAAAATAGACCCCCCCCCCCATGAGGCAAATCAGGAAATTCTGGATAACCATTATCCCACACTGTTTTCTCATAGGCTGGAGAGGCCAAAGGAGCGATCACCCTCTCTGGAGAAAAGCCCTTTTTATTTTTAATATACATTTGTCTAATCTCTTTTCTAGGATCCTAATTTCTTCTTTTTAAGAAGTTTAAACTCTTCCTCACTTTCACTGTCTCCTGATTCATCAGAGGTATCTGCCAAAGCGACAGATTTCTTTGTCTGTTCATCTTGAACAGTCTCAAAAGTTCATTCCATTTCAGCCCTAATTTCTCTTAATTTAACATTATCACTTATGAGAGCATCTTTCACCAACCTCCAAAGAGAGAAATTGGTGACTGCTAACAGTACGGAGAAACTCATGGTCCCCATTTTAGTTTCACTTTAAGAGAATTAGAAAATAATAACCTTTTAACAGTTGTTTTTACCCCAATATGTCCCCCCTTTTACTTACAATTGCTGGCTCCCGGGGATGATCACATCAGGTTTCCCTCAGTTTCCAATCTTGGTGAGACCTCCAGATGACAACGCCCATGCCGCCACTATCACTGAGCCTCAGACAGAGGCCTGGGGGATTGAAAAAGAAACACACACATGGGTCATTCAGTAATGGGTGAATGCCACCAGGGCTTTAATCAGGACTTTTTAAATAAGGGGTAAACAACAAAGCCTGGGGAGGCCAGGTGCAGTTAAGAGTGGGGAAGGGAAAATAAGGCCAGACTCCAATGGCAGGTTACAACACTTAGAAGCAATGAGATAAATAATAACAATGTCCACTTATACAGTGAGACTAGAAAAGACCCAAGACATACAAAGGAGAGTGACAAAGGCAAGTTAAGGGAGCTTAGGGGGAATAAGTCTCTGTTATTCTGACCTTGGGTAAGCTTTCTCTTCCCAGCCTTTTCAACTTGCTGGGATCTAAGCAGAAGGATTCATTTCACTTGGGAAGGGCTGAAGGGTACAAAACATGAAGGCAGAAGTCATGTTGAATGAGTACCCATCCCTAAAACATCAAGCCAGCAAAAGCTACAACATCCTGACCCATGGATCTTCTGTCCCTGATCTAACCAATGAGTTTTATAATGGAGGAGAATCAGAAAGTAACTCAAGATCAGAAAATGCACCAGGAACTTCAGCAGCTATGATGTACAAATGATACATTCTAACTGCCTTATGACTGCCCTTGTCCTCTGTAAACACATCTTGGTTTAGTATCCACAGCATGTGAAAAAAGGGGGGCCGTAAATTTTTTTAACTATCACCCACTCATCTTCAGCCTCTCCTCACAGCAGGAATACAAATTCTGGGGGTCGACACACTGATTTAGTGAACTGAGCTGTGTGCCTCCTTGTCAAAGGCACATTTTTACACAGTAAATGGTAAATACAAAAATCAAAACCTTCAGGTAGTAAGGTGCCCTAATGAGTCATCTATATGTTACTTCCTTACCTCCAGAGCTTTGGGACAATTGCAGAAGTAGAGCAAAAAGAATCTAAAAGCCCAAGATCATGGTAGATTACTAGAAAATAATTATTTTATATGTAACTAAACCATTCACTCATGAACTCAGCACAAGGCCTTTATAACAAGCCACTTGGCACATAGAGCATGGAATGGAGAAGGGAGGTACTCATAAAGTCCCACCCCTGGCTGAGGAATTATCTGTTTTCCTAAGCCATGTGTTCCCTGGTAGGTTGTCTATGCTCCAACAGGTAACCCAAAGCCATGTGTACACAGGCAATTGGGCTAAGTGGGTTACACACATACACACACACACACAAACACACACACACAGAGACACACACACTTAATAAGTAAAAATTTTAAGTAAGGTTTGATAAGCCCAAGGTTCATATACTCAAAGTGCAGCACCTCTTTAACCAACCAAGACAACCCATGCTACAGTAGAATCCCATTGCCCATATTGTCTTTTCATTCTTTTCTATAGAGTTCTCATTTAGTTTGAAATCGGTCTTGTTTTAATGCTTCATTTTTATTTCTTCTACTATTCTTTAAACTCAATAAGGGTTCTTTTTTTCATTCCCTAGCTGAAAAACTTCTCTATGGTAGATGCCCTACCCACCTAGTTTGTGTTATATTACTGTGATAAACACCATGACCAAAAGTACCTTTGGAAGAAATGAGTTTATTATATCTTACAGCTTTACAGTTCATCATGAAGAGAGGTCAGATACATAGGGCACCAAGCAGAAACCTGGAGGCAGAAATGGAAAACAAATCCATTGAAGGCTGCTGCCTACTGGTCTGTTCACCCTGGCTTGCTCTGCTAGCATTCCTGTACAATCAAGAGCTATATTCCCAGGGGTGTCCCTACCCACAGGGGGCTAGGCCCTCCGCATTCATCATTAATTATGAAAATGCCATGGATTTGCCTACAGTATAATCTGATAGAGGCAATTCTTCAACTTGTTTCCTCTTTGAAGATGACTCCAACTTGTATTAAGCTGTAAATACTAAACATCAAAATAGGCAACAATAAATGTTTCTTGGGTGATAAATAAGTAAGTAAACAAGGATTTGATCACAAAATTTATGCTGACAGCATTTACGTTATATCACGTTGTGCATTATAAATTTGACCTTCCTAGTAATTCTTTGAAGTTAGAATCATTAATAAACAGCATCCCACAGGTGTTGATGATGAGGCCAGATGTTTTAGGTAACTTCCTCCCTTGCATCATGAAAATAACAGTAGCATTTAACTCAGGTTGCTGGGTTCCTGGTTATGTTTGGCCAGATGTAAACAAGAAATGTATACCTCCTATCTTTGACCTTCTAAGACCAAAGCAGGTTTTACTGAGCTATCCTTACCAGGAATGGGGGGGGGGTTATACTGTTGAGATACAGATTGATTTTTAGCATCACACATCTCAAAACAAGCCTTAGTGCCTCTCTCTCTGGCAGTTCCAGCTAATGTGCTGCTTGTTGGTAACCAGCCACTCAGGTGGTCAACAGCCCAGAAGGAACAGTGACTTCCTCTAGCTCCTGCTTCCTGCTGGGGGCATTTGTTAGGAACAGCCTGGGTGACTACCCGTCAGAGCATGTGGAAAAAAAACAAAGCAACTTCTGGAGCTGCTGAAAAAGTCGCAGAGAAAGGAAATAATGCGAACTCCTACTGCTCTTGAATTAATTAGGAAATGTATGTTTCTGCCTTTTAAAAAGAGAGGAAGAAAAATAGAACACCTTGTTCTCTGCAGTTGCTAAAACAGTTCTCTTTTTCATTTAGAAAGTTGAGAAAAAAACACTTAGAGGCTTTGAATTGTCTTCTGAAGGAGTACTCTGTTCCTCCAAACTTGAAGAAACATGGTTTATGAGTTTCTAGAACGTTCCAGGATGCTGTGAGTTCTCTGCATTGTTATCCTTAATCGTTCGTTCTTCATTTTCTCATTATGGCATATACAGCCACATCTTAAGGCTAACACTGTAAGACTTTTATTCTCTTTCTAACAAAAGAACTTTAAAGGCAACCCTTCTCTCCTGCAGACTTCATTTATGATTCAGAATACTAAAGTCTGGAGCTGTACATACTGTCTCCAATTTCTGGCCTGAACCCAATCCTAAAACTCTAAGAGCCATAGATTTTAATAAAAAAAAAAAAAAAAAGTTGGTAAAATGGGTGTGGTGGCACATAATTTAATCTCAGAATATGGAAGTGAAGGCGGTGAGATTAGAAATTCAAAGCTAGCCTCTTCTCTCTAGTGAGTCCCAGGCCATTTTAGGCTTCAGGAGCCACTGCCTCAAAGCAATAATGAAAAAGGGAATGGAAAATATCCAATTGAAAAGAAAACATAACAACCAAAGGTTAGGATGAGGAGTGCACACATGTGTGTGGTATGTCCATGCATGAACTCACAGAAGACAGAGGATGTCAGGAGTCCTGCTATCGTTCTTATACCATATTCTCTTGAGACGTGGTCTCTCAGTAGACCTGAGGCTTCCTGGATTGATTATGCTTGCTGGCCACTGAGCTCTGTGAATTTACCTGTATCTAGCATCCAGCCATGGGGCTGGGCATGTATGTCTCTGCTCATTCTTTTTGATTTGGATGCTGAGGATTTGCATTTAAGTCCCCATACATGTACATTTAGCAAATCCTCTCACCAACTGAGCCATCATCTTCCCAGCCCCATGATTGAAGTTTTTCCTCAAATTAAAAAATAATAATTTACTTTTTAAATTATTCAACTAACAACATCACACATGCATACAATGTAATATGGTTATGTACAATTCCCACCCATCCCTCCAAAAAAAAAATATCTTAAACACCTAAAGCTTTAAGAAATACCTCACAGCAGGACTGGGATGTCTCTAAGTTGATAGAATGCTTGGCTATCATGCTCAAAGACCCCGAGCTTAATCTTCAACATTGCCCAAAAGGTTTGATGCCATATGTCTGCTCAAGACATAGAGGCAGAAGGAAGAGAAGGTTAAAGACATCCTCTACCAGATGGTGAGTACAAGCTATCCTGGACTACATAAGAAACTGTAAATGGGGAAACAAAGAAATATTGACTTCTCCACTCCACAGGTGATATTCTTAAAGGCAGCATTTGTCTGATTATATTTAATGAAAACTTAATCCTAAAAAAATGTTTTATCCTACACTTCAAAGGAGCAAAATAAAAAGCTGTCTCTCCTTCCTTTACGGAATTGTGTGTTCTTAAAAGCACAAAGTAAAGCCTATGAACGCATTACAAACACAGAGCACTGTGATGTTATAAAAGGAAAGCTGCAGAGCTAGGCCATCACCACGTGTGAGAGATGGGAAGAGCTACAGAATAATCACAGGATTAAGAACTGCAGTCCTAGGAGTTAGGGTTAAGAACATAAGCTTGTTCCTAAAAGAATATAAAATGCAAGTAGAGTTGACTGGGAGAAGGAAAAAGCAAGGTTCTGAGAGGTCATGAAGAACACCTCTAGACATTCTTATCACAGAAGAAAGAAAGGGGCTAGAGATGGCAGACAGAAATACTTGACAAGCTGGTCCAAAGACTAGTGGGTCAGAGTCAGACCTTAGGATGAAGGAACAATGAACAATGTGAAGAAGAAATTCACCATCAGATAGAAGAATAAGATGTGTCAACATGTTTAAAAAAATATAGACATGTGCCATAGGTTAACCAGTTGTGCCTGCTTATGGTAAAATAGGTGACTTTAAGGCCAAGTCAATTTCACCAGAAACCAGAAGGTCAAATGTGAGAACTCTAGGGCTCCCTTCTTCTACTTAGATTATCCCTCCCATACTTTCAAACTGTGCGTGGCCTCTCAATATTACTAATAAAATCCTTCTTAACTTCAACCTGCTTGAAAAGCCATTTTCATCCCCATGTCTTCCCTGGCTGTTTTTCCACATTGTCATCCCTAGAACTGCATCCGTCCTCTGATAATACTCACTCTATAATTTCTCTCATGCAGCAAGTTTATCTCTTGAGTAAATAGCACGGAGAAGCTCATAACACACTGGTTTATTTATGATGGTTGTAACCTCGAGAAAACGAGGGTAGGAGGAGATATGGGCATATAGTATCAGTACTCAAATTCTACTGAAAAGGCTTTGCACTTCTGCTTTTGTGTGCTTCGAGACAGCATCTTCCAATGTACTCTAGCTTGGGCCAGAGCTCATAATCCTCCTACCTCATTCTCCTGGGGTGTGGAACTATTGGGGGTAGGGAGAAACACACTGACACGTCCTATTCAAAACCAAAACTCTCCCTTTTTACCCACAACTCAATCTCTGGCCCAGGCAACCTTCTTAGTCGCCATACTTTCAGATTCAGTAAGAACCCTGTCTATCAACAATGGTGACATATCTGTATTCTCCCTCATCAGAACAGCACTAAAGGGCATTCCAGATATTGATCCCAGAGAGCAAACATCAGTGATGTGACCTAAAGTCATGAATACACTCCTGAGTGCTTCAGGGTTTTTCCCACCCATAGTTTCAGGTTCACTCTGAGCTCACATTTCTTTGGGTGACATGAAAAACAAACAGCCCAACCTCACCATTTCTACCATCTTGAAAATGTGCCAGAAATGACCATAGCATATTATGATTTGCTTATCAAATGATTACTTCTGACAGGCTCCCCAACTTGCACTGTTTGTCTGTAGCACCAAGAAACCTTCGACTTTTAAAACAGTCTAGTGTACTGCACACCTTTGACAGCATCAATCGATAGGTACATTTTAACCTCAGATTAGAGCACAAGAAACATCCGTTCTCATTTCGAAGATATACACATGGAATTTCCCATGTTTCCCTTGGGCAACTGAAGGTCATTATTATGCATTTCTTTGATATAATTATGATTCCCCTCATTTGGTCTTCTGCTATCTAGACTGTTTAATGCCATCAGCATGATATTCAAAACTAATAACTTTCTCTTATCATACTAAATAGCATGCCATTTTCTTACCATTTTTCTAAAAGGCCTCTAAGGGGGGAAACCTCAAGGAAAATTAAAATTCCCTAAACTTCTCCCTCACTGGGATCTTTATGCTACTGTTTTAACTTCTAAGTGTTTGTTTCACCAATAATTTATGTGTATTAACATTTAAAACTTTTATGCAAATTACTTCTTTAATGGGCTCAGCGGTTAAGAGTATTATTGGCTGCTCTGTCAGAAGACCTGTATTCTATTCCCAGCACCCACATGGCAGTTCACAACCATCTGTAAGTCCAGCTTCAGGGGAATCCAATGCCTCTCTGGGCCTCTGTGAGCACTACACACATTGGTACACATACGTGGTGTAGATATAACACTTATACACATATCAAAATAAATTCATTGAAAATAAACTAATAAAATAGTTATCCAGAAGCTCCTAGTCTAGATATATATGCAGAGGTGGCATCATCCTTCTAAAGGTAAATGTACTTCCATGTTCATTGAAATATGATTTAAAATAGTCAAGTCGATAGGGCAGCAAAGTAAGTATCCACCAGTGGATGGATGAATATTTCAAAAGTATGATGTATACATACAAGGAATGTTATTCAGCCCTACAATGAAACATGAGCTCTGTCCATCAGCTATAACATGGATGAGCCTGGAGTTAAGGGAAATAAGAAACAACAGAAATATCATGTGATCTCATTAATATGCAGATTCTAAAACACAGATTTTCAAATACAGGTGTAGAGATAAAACCCTGGTTACTATGGATGAGAAGTAGATGGGACAGGAAGGAAGTGGAAGTTATGATAAAAGGAATAAGATAGGAGATGTATAAGGAGAAAAACTCCACACACCTAATGTACATCATGAAGACTCTAGAGGGTAAAAGTGTCCTGGGACTAACAATATAGCTCAGATGGCTGAGTACTTGCTTAGGATGCATAAACCTCTGGATTTGATCCAAGTGACCCATAAACCAGATGTGGTGACATGCACCTGTGATCCTGAGACGGACTCAGGAGGATACATAGGGAGTTCAAGGCCAGCCTAAGCTACATAAAACCCTGTCTCAAAACAAAACAACATAATGTATGTTAGATTCTTACTATTATGGTTACTATTGCCACATATAAAACCATGGCTATATTAAGTTTTCATTATAATAAGCTTTTTACTATTTAAATATGACACACAATGTTCCTTGAGATATACACAATAAGGTATATTTTTAAAAGGAACCTGTAATTATAAACACTTGAGTTGATGTGGTCTGTTTATGTTTTGCTCTGTGAATCTTTACCTGGCATTCAGATTCATTTTTAAGTAAAGGCCCTGTGTACCATGTTTCTGTTCATTATTATTTTGTGTTCGTAATTACCAATCAAATCAATGGTGTAGTCACAGTATACGTATTCTGATTAATTGGTTGGCAGCACCAGACAAGGAGAGCAAACAATTGTCTCAGCTATCGTCATTTATCTGTGTGACTCAGTGAGTCACCACTCACACTGCCACGGCTAGAATTAATCACACCGAATTTCGGTGTTTTCATCTATAAATTAAAGGGATTGAATTAACTTGATCCTCATTAGTTTTCAGAATCCTAATTTTAAAACAATGGTATATAGAGCCAAGCAACAGCTAAAGAATGGCTCCGGGAAAGCCACTCCCACCCTACTCCCCACCCCACAGCACAAAAATGAAGGGCTAAGACTAGCAGTGAATGAAGACTCAGCCCCACAGAGAGCATAAAAGCGACTGAGAAGTCAGCTCAGCGGACAAAGGGCTTGCTGTTCAAGCGTGAGTACAGAGTTCAGATCCAGTACACATGGAAACTGGGTTAGAAACTCATGTATGCTCCCCAGCAACGAGTGGAAAGAGATAGGACTCGAGTGGCTGTCTGTAGAGCCAATCTAGCAAAAGACTGAGCAGTGAGCTCTCGGTCTAGTGAGAGACTTTGTATTAAAAAAAGAGTTGAGAGGCATTGAGAAATAAACTCAATGCCTTCTCATGCACATACAGGGATGAAAACACCTTATCACACATGTATATCATAGACACACGTACATACACATGCATATATGCACATACATATGTACTCACACACATAAGCACATAAATGAGAAAACCCTTTCTTCGAGTTGTTCTGGCCAAAATTATAAACAAATCAAGCTCCGAATGAACAAATACGTATTATAAAATGTAAGTGAAATAGAATAGTAACACCCAGTTTTAAAGTGTGCATGAGCAGGATGCCTGGGCAGGAAAGAATGACTGACAGATGCTATGACCACTTATTAGAAAATCTGGAAGAATTAAGTATATGATTTAAGAATAAAGTATAATTTGTTAATGAATTGACTAGGTACCAAAATATTTAAATCAATAGCTTTTTAACATATTAACAATAGTAAACTTGAAGCTAGAAAATTTTTCTCCATTTACCATTCATAAGAATAATTACATGAACCACAGAATGCCTATGAATGTGTTAAAGTAAAAAATAGCAAAGTAGATAAAGGTTTTTAAATTGACTCACTGTTACAGAACTGGCTGATTATAATCAGAAATTCATGGAAACAACCCAAAGTATAGTTTTCATTATCTGAACAGTTAGCACTGGTATTCATTGCAATGAGAAAAATTAATTTTTACATAGAGGTTTACTATAAAAAATTAATTATAGTACAAGGACACAGGTTCAAACTGAGCTTGGTGATCTCATTCAGCTGGGAGAGGTGTAAGTTAGATTTAATGCCACGCAGAGCATCTAGAATTGTGGAGTAGGAGAAGAGTAAACTATTCAGAGAAGGGGACTGCCAGAGAGGGGCACTAAAGTCCACTGGAGTCTTTGGATGAATCAAGATTTCCTCTTGTACTAGAAGAAATGACCTGGGGCTAGGAATAAAACCTCCACAAAACAGGGAAACCGGTTTCATAGGTCACACAGATTTGGGAATAATATGTACATTGTTACAAACTAGATTATAATGAATACATAGCATACATTATAACCAATAGATACCTGCAGAAGGTGCTCATCAGCTTGATGATGAAAGTAAGCTGTCCCTAGCAGTGGCTATTCATCTCCTCTAAATGAATTATAGAATAATTTAAAGAATCCTACTGACTACAAGTAAGCCAAAATCCAATAAGTTTTAACTAACTCTACCAGTCAATAACATGAAATTCATATGACCGAGCATGACATCAGACTAGTAATGAACAAGGCATAATAAAGAATCAACATAGATCTATTGTGCAAAGAAATGTCAGACACTGTGACACATACCCTCTATGAAATCCTTTCACCCATAAAAAGAAGGAGATTCTATTACTTTAAACAATATGTATGGAATGTGGAATGTTATATTAGTTGGTGTGATTAAAATATGTTGTACACTTTTGGAAAATTCTCAAAAACTATTTTTTTTTTAAATGTGAGTTGATCTCAATGAAATGCCAAGCAGAATGGTTAGTATAACCTAGGATACCTGCTAGGGGTAAAGCAATGAAGAAGATACATGAATGCAGATGGATAAGGATTGTAAATATAACACTCAGCAAGCAGGTGGATAAGGATTGTAACTATAACACTCAGCAAGCAGGTGGATAAGGATTGTAACTATAACACTCAGCAAGCAGGTGGATAAGGATTGTAACTGTAACAGTCAGCAAGCAGGTGGATAAGGATTGTAACTATAACACTCAGCAAGCAGGTGGATAAGGATTGTAACTGTAACAGTCAGCAAGCAGGTGGATAAGGATTGTAACTGTAACAGTCACCAAGCAGGTGGATAGGGATTGTAACTGTAACACTCAGCAAGCAGGTGGATAAGGGTTGTAACTGTAACAGTCAGCAAGCATGTGGATAAAGACTGTAACTGTAACAGTCAGCAAGCAGGTGGATAAGGATTGAAACTGTGATACCCAGTAAGCAGAGTGAGTGTTGTGGGTGAAAGTTACTGGTCTAGTATTTCAAAAGAGTTTTGGAGAAGAATCTCAATATTCTCAACAAAGAGTAGTTCATGAATATATTAATAATTTATATGTATATAAATGTATTTTTACACATGCAAAATTGAGAGATAAATATCTCAGTTACCAAGTTATAATTATTACACTTTATATACTTTATAAACCATCACATAAGTGTGTCCAATTATAAATATTTATTAAGAACTAAGTAAAAGGAAGCTAGAGAGATGGCTCATTCATTAAGAACACTAACTACTCTTGTCAAGAACCCAGATTCAATTTCCAGAACCCACATGGTGGCTCACAACCATCTATAACTTCAGTTCCAATGCTCATGTGCCCTCTTCTAGCCTCTGAAGCTACTAGGCATGTGCAGTGGTGCACAACACACACAGCAGACAAAGCTCCCATACACATACAATATTCTTTAAAAACTTAAATATTAAAATTAATTACAAACATGCACAAAGGTATATAAGAAACATGATTTCAAGAAAATATACACAGAAATGACAGTTCAGTGGCCCTAGTAAATAAGTAATGTAAAACCATCATAACCATTATCTGTATGTTTAAGATGGAAAGGAAATCTTGAGCTGGATATAAAGCATAAACACAACCCTAAATAAAATTTAGAGATAAAAATTATAAAGATCTGTAACAAAGAAGAATGTGCATGATTATCATATTTGATGGGCAGGTCTTAAAGACAACCACAGCGATTACTCCAAATGAAGCACAGACAGCCATCACTAACATGCTGAGAAAATGTCAGTACCAATGTTTTAACTGAGTGAAAACATCATTTAAAACTGACTACTAAATAAAAACTTACCCAGACTGGAAAGTATGAAGTACAACCAACAGACACACAAGCAAAATATTTGAAAGTCAATCAATACAAGTTATTCTACCAGCCATCTGAGAAAAGAGATGGTGCATCAAAATAAAGAATAACAATACCCATTCATGATATATTAAAAACAAAACTTTAGAAGCTGGATAGACGCACACCGCTCTTGCAAAGGACCAGAGTTCAGTCTCCAGCACCCACATTAGGCTGCTCACACTGCCTGTAACTCCAATTCCAAGGGACCTGGTCTACAACATTACCTCATGCATATAACCCACACACAGACACATACATATACACATAACTTAAAAGTAATAAAGAAAATTTAAAAACTTCAACAAAATAGGCATTCTCCAGCTTAATCACAAAAGGGTATAATTGTACTGATTTGTACTGCATATCTTATATATTTTCTCCTTCCTAGTTGTATTTGTTTATGTTGAATCTTAAATTGTCCTATTTTTTAATTTATTTAGATTGAAGCTGAATAAAATATTTAAACTTTTATTCTTTTCAAATATAATCATTCATTGCTATGAATTTTCCCATAAGTACTGCATTATCAGGATCCATACATTTTGATAAAATGTGCTTATATCCTTCCTTAGTTCAAAAACCTGTCTCATTTCTCTTGTTGAATTTTGATCCATGTGCTATTTAGAAATATCATATATTATATCCAAGTAGTTGGAAATTTTCCAGACATCTTGGTAATGATTTCCGATTTAATCCTGTTGTTAAAGATCAGACACAGGCTTTGTGATAGATATGGTGCTGAATACTTGTGATCCAAGGACTTGAGAGAGTGATAAGTTTAAGACCAACATGAGCTAAATAGACGGTTTTGGGCTAACATATGCTACATAGCAACTACACACATGCAAAGTTCTGGGAAAAGATAGAATACAGTTGCCTTTGTGTGTCCCAGGAAATTAGAAGTCTGGAAAACAGAGACTATCACAAATATAAGTGGAGGAACATGAGAAGTCACAGAAAGCCTGATGGGACAGATTGAATGTGTATATGTGCACCTTGTGTGTGCCTGGTGCCTACAGGACTAAGCACGTCATATGCCCTGGAGCTATATAGTTAAGGAGATTTATGTGTTACCATATGGGTGCTTGAAAGCAAACCCAGGTCTTCTAAAGAGCAAGTGATCTATTAACTGCTGAGACAATAAGTAATCATCTATTTTAATGGAAAAATAATGGTAGCAAGGAATAGAAATTTCTACAAACCAAAAACTTAAGTTATGTCCAAAGAACTATCTGCAAAAGAAATAGTCAGAGCTACATGACTGCACACATTACAATTACCTATGACTGCACACATTACAATTACCTACTACATGCAAGAACATTTAACAACAACAGCAAAAACTTGACATTTATTATCAAAAAAGTAGTTGGATAGCTTTAATCTAGATTTCATAACCCTTAAAACTGGCAATGTAAAAAGTAATCTTTATATAAGAGTAAATAAATAAAAAATTGGAATATTTGGCTTTTTTTCTTTGTTTTAATTGGATGTTTTCTTTACTTACAATGCAATATTATCCCTTTTCCTGGTTTCCCCTCTGGAATACCCCTATACCTTGTCCCCTTCCCCTTGCCTCTATGAGACTGTTCTCCCACCTAACTACCCATTCCCTCCCATCTCCCCACCCTAGAATTTCTCTATACTGGGGCATTGAACCTTCACATGGCCAAGGGCCTCTCCTCTCCTTGATGCCTGATAAGGCCAACCTCTGCTACATATGTGGCTTGAGTCATGGGTCCCCCCATGTGTATTCTTCAGCTGGTGGTTTACTCTCTGAGAACTCTGGGGAGCCGGTTGGTTGATATTGTTGTTCTTCCTATGGGGTTGAGAACCCCTTCAGCTCATTCCGTCCTTTTTCTAACTCCTCCATTGGGGACCCTGTTCTCAGTCCAGTGGTTGGTTGAGAGCATCTGACTCTGTATTTCTCAGACTCTGGCAGAGACTCTCAGGAGACAGCTATATTAGGCAACTGTCAGCAAGCACTTCTTGGAATTTGCAATATTGTCTGGGTTTGTTAACTGCATGTGGGATGGATCTGTCTCTGGATGACCCTCCCTTCATTCTCTGCTCCACACTTTGTCTCTGTATTTCCTCTTGTGTTTATTTTGTTCTTCTAAGAGGGACTGAGACATCTACTCTTTTGTCTTCCAACTCCTTGAGCTTCTATGAATTGTATCTTGGGTATTCAAAGGTTTTGGGCTAATATCCACTTATTGGTGAGTACATACCATGTGTGTTCTTTTGTGATTGGGTTACCTCACTCAGGATAATAGTTTCTAGTTCTATTTATTAGCTGGAATTCATGAAGAATTTCATGAAGTCATTGTTCCTAATAGCTGAACAAGTACTTCATTGTGTAAATGTACTCCACCAACAGTGGATAAGTGTTCCTCTTTCTCTATATCCTTGCCAGCAAATGCTGTCATCTGAATTTTTTATCTTGGCCAATCTGACTGGTGTGAGGTGGAATCTCAGGGTTGCTTTGATTTGCATTTCCCTGATGGCTAATGATGTCAAGCACTTCCTTAGATGCTTTTCAGTCATTCGATATTCCTCAACTGAGAACTTTTTGTTTAGCTCTGTACCCCATTTTTAATAGGGTTGTTTGATTCTCTTGTGTCTAGCTTCTTGAGTTCTTTGTATACCTTGGATAATAGGCCTCTATCTGATGTGGGGTTGGTAAAGATCTTCTCCCACTCTGTTGGCTGCCATTTTGTTTTCTTGACAGTGTCCTTAGCCTTACAGAAACTTTGCAATCTCATTAAGTCCCATTTCTCAATTCTAGGTCTTAGAGCACAAGCCATTGGTGTTCTTTCTGTTCAGGAAATTTTCTCCTGTACCTATGTGTTCTAAGGTTTTCCCTATTTTCTCTTCTAATAGTTTCAGTGTACCTAGTTTAATGTGGAGATCTTTGATCCACTTGCACTTGAGCTTTGTACAAGGAGATAAGCAAAGGTCTATTTTCATTCTTCTGCATGCTGAGTGCCAGTTGGACCAACACCATTTGTTGAATAGGCTGTCCTTTTTCCATTGAATGTTTATAGCTCCTTTGTCAAAAATCAGGTGACCATATATGTGAGGGATTATTTCTGGATCTTCTATTCTATCCCATTGATCCACATGCCTATTTCTGTACCAGTACCATGCAGTTTTCAGCACAATTGCCTTGTAATATAGCTTGAGGTCGGGGATAGTGATTTCTACAGATGTTTTCTTGTTGTTGAGGATGGATTTCACTATTCTAGTTCTTTTGTTATTCCAGATGAAATTACACATTGCTCTTTCCAACTCAATGAAGAATTGGGTTGGTATTTTAATGGGAATTGCATTGAATCTGTAGATTGCTTTTGGTAAGATGGCCATTTTTATGATATTGATCCTTCCAATCCATGAGCATGGGAGATCTTTCCATTTTCTGAGATCTTCCTCGATTTCCTTCTTTAGAGGTTTGAAGTTCTTGTCATACAAGTCCTTCACTTGCTTAGTTAGAGTCACAACAAGGTATTTCATATTTTTATGACTGTTGTGAAGGTTATCTTTTCCCTAATTTCTTTCTCCACATGTTTGTCCTTTGAGTATAGGAAGGCTACTGATTTGTTTGAGTTAATTTTATATCCAGCCACTTTGCTGAAGTTGTTTATCAGCTGTAGGAGTCCTCTGGTGGAATTTTTGGGATCACTTAAGTATACTATCATGTCATCTGCAAATAGTGATATTTTGACTAATTCCTTTCCAATTTCTATCCTTTTGACCTCTTTTTGTTGTCTAATTGTTCTGGCTAGGACTTCAAGGGCTATGTTATATAGGTAGGGGGAGAGTGGGCATCCTTGTTTAGTCCCTGATTTTAGTGGGATTGCTTCAAATTTCTCCCCATTTAATTTGATGTTGGCTACTGGTTTTCTGTATATTGCTTTTACTATGTTTAGGTATGGGTCTTTAATACCTGATCTTTCCAAGACTTTTAACATAAAGGGGTGTTAAATTTTTTAAAATGCTTTCTCAGCATCCAATGAGATGATCATGTCTGTCTGTGTGTGTGTGTGTGTGTGTGTGTGTGTGTGTGTGTGTGTGTGTTTAATTTGTTTATGTGGTGGAGTCCCTTGATGAATTTCTGTATACTGAACCATCCTTGCAGCCCTGTGATGAGTTTGCAAGATTTTTACTGAGTAATTTTGCATCAATGTTCATGACGGAGATTGGTCTGAAGTTCTCTTTCTTTGTTGGATCTTTGTGTGGTTTAGGTATAAGTATAATTGTGGCTTCAGTTTCTAATTTTTGGAATAGCTTAGAGAGTACTGGTATCAGGTCTTCTTTGAGGGTGTGATAGAATTCTGCACTGAATCTATCTGTTCCTGGGTTTTTTTTTTTTTTTTTTTTTGGAGGGGGGGAAGACTTTTAATGACTGCTTCTATTAAATTTGAATATTTCTAGGGAAATAAACTCTCTTAACCCCTATGTGTGTATGTGTGTGTGTGTGTGTGTGTGTGTGTGTGTGTGTGTGTGTGTGCGCGCGCGCACGTGTGCACACACTCATGCACATGCATGTGGACAGGCATTTATAAGTGTAAAACTAATTGCAAAGATGACAGCATTCTTCCCAAATTATGAAAGAGCAAATTTTGGTTCTATTTTTGCCCCTTTCTGAATTTTTGTATCTTTTCTTTGGCGCTGCATTTTCTGTGAAAGCAAAATCTGGTGAATGTGTTTATAAACATTTCATTATTTTTAATCTAAGAACAAATGAGAAAAGTAATTTATGTTTGACTCTTTTAAGAAAATAAGGATTGAAGAAGCTAAAGAAGTTTGAAACCCATAAGAACAACAATATCATCCAACCAGAGCTTCCAGGGACTACACCACTATCCAAAGTACTCATGAACAGCCCCATGGCTCCAGTTGCATATGTAGCAGAGGATAGCCTTGTTGGGCCTCAATGGGAGGAGAAACTCCTGATCCTGCCAAGACTCAATGCCCCAGCGTAGGGGAATGTCACTAGGCAGGGAGACAGGAGTGGGTGGGTGGGTAAGAACTCTCATAGAAGCAGGGGCGGAAGGGAATAGGAGTTTATGGAGGGAAAAACCTGCTAAGGGGATAACATGTGAAGTGTAAATGAAATATATGCAATAAAAAATCTTTTTTAGAGAAAGAAAAGAAGTACGAATAGGTCCCATCCACCTCATTCCCCATGGGAATAAAGTACATTGGTTTTAGGTATATTCATTTATTGACAAACCAGAAGTTTTGACAAAGCAGAAGTTGATGGTATATGAAGAAAATGTCTACTATAGCTTTCACCATTTTGCTGCAGATATTTACCAGCAGAAGATGCTCTCCTACAAATCCATTAAGTCAACAGCTAATTCTCTTACAGAGATTGACTAAGCCTATTTCATTGATCTAGCAGTATATAATTTTATCAGTATGTAATAACCCCATCTCCTTGTTCAGCTATATTCAACATCTCTCACCCCTCTGATCACCTGTATATAATATGCTTAGCTTCCAGGCTACTGAGGTTTCTCCATCAGAGAGCCCAACACATTCAATTCCAGCTTTTCTATGTGCCATGTGTTTATATTTTCTTTATTCCCTCACCATCCTCAAGTCAGGTCAGGTTCCTGGTTCTGTGCAAAGAAACAGAAACTTCATTGCCCCTCTGCAGAACACAGGGGTGCATTGGAATAGCAGATGCACCAGGGAAGAATCTGAAGGTGAAGCATGCCTTGTGCATAGCAAATATCATTCGGGGGGGGGGGGGAGAAAAGGACCATTTAAGACTGGAGGGAGACTTTTGCATTAGAAATATAAATTTATTAGCTCTAGTTGGGTGTTATTGAATGCTATTGAAAATAGCACTTCAGCCCTGATTTGAAGCTGTAGGGTGCACTATCAGCCTAATTAAAATGAAGGAATCTCAGCCACTTCCCCATCTTGCTTCCTTATTATTGCCTAATTGTTCAGAATATCTGTCTGTTATGGAGACAAAGCAATTAAGCCCAGCAAGTTGCAACAATGGGGATCATAAAGAAGGGGCTGCTTCATTAATAGCTTGGATATCAGCATAGAAAACATTAAAGAAAGAAATGCAATTGTAATTGGAAATAATTGGATAGCACAGTTTGCTTAGCTGGGGGAGACGGCTGTCTGCATGTGGAAGAACTTTCATTTCATGGGCATTTTCTCACCTGGGCTCTGAAAAATGAGCTTTACAAACCTCACAGTGTTGCTGTCAAAGTAGGAAGGGGCTGGGTCCATGTCAGACTGTTCTTTACAAAGCAGTTGCTGTCCCCTGGGATGTTTCACATGAAGTGTCCGCAAACTCAGAAAGAAATACGGCAAGGAGTTGATGCCCCTGACCCCCATGGTAAACACAAATTTCCACAGTAAAAACTTTCGAAATTACAAAGTCAATTCTTGTCATCAATACTTCTATAAAATACTGATTGTCTGTAATATATTTTTAGATGTCAGGTTGGCCTTCAGTGAAAAACTGAGTCTCACTGAGGTGGCTGACCTCGACAGAAAAGAGGACAGATGCTAAAAAACAGAAAAGTATGAGTCTGTAATGCACTGCTACCTACGGATTTCAAACAGCACAGCAGGCATGATGCTGAACATTTTGAATGCATTACATCTCAGAATCCAATGAGGAATATGAATAATGAATTACAGATAAAGAAACCAATCCTTGGAGTGATTCTACCACATGAAGTTAAACTAGGAATTAAACCGTGCATCTTATTATAACACCCATGAGCATGATTGTTTAAATGACCCCATCTTCTCCCAAGTTCTAAACATGAAATAGGAACAGAAAATATTATTTCCTGTCACTAGATCAGAAGCAAGAGCCAAAGCAGTAGAGGCAGAGATAGGGGATCAGGGAATGGTGCCGTGTTGCTTGTTTCTACATATTGTAATTTTAGAAGGGTTTGGCATCTATACTTTATATGTGTATAGGAACTACACATGAGGGATTACATGTGTCATTTCCATGCTTACATACTATGTGCTTCAATTATACTCACCCTCTTTCTTACTCTGTTTCATGTCCCTCCCCTCCTCCCTTTCCCTTTCTACATCCCTAGTAGACTCCCTTTAAATTTGACTTTTGTTTAATTAAAAAAGTCATAAAGAACTACTACATAGAGATCATGTGAAACTTGAGTGTGTCAGAGCACTGCTGTACTTCGTCAATCATGTTCTCCTTCCTTTAGAGGCAGAATTGACAAAGACTGTGTCTCACAACACAATATATATTTAATATGGTCCTGTATAGATAACTACTTCCAACCCGTAACTTAGATTTCATATGAATATAGTTAGGAACACAGAGGGAGTCACCTGACCCATCTGTCATGTTCATGAGGTAGCAGAAGAAATTGCTTTCTCTTGGACTTGTTGGTGTCTCTTAAGGGGGATCCGGGAGAGGAGGAGCTGGGAGGACAGCTATGTTGAGCTATGTTAGGCTGCCTGATCATCTGCCTGTCCAATGAGATCCTTGAAAGCAAAATAAACACCTTTGTATGTTTGCTGAGTAGTGACTCTCACTCTGACATGTGATTTTCCCCCCTACTTAGACCACAAATTTTGTCAAGGAAGTGGGGGAGATTGGCAGGGTCTGACAGCAATAGAATGAAATACTGAAACCTGTTTTTCCTGCTGGGTATGGAAGCTTGTTGCCATTCCCTTTGAAACTGACTTGAGTTCAGTTCTTATGAGCATGTAGGAGAAAGGAAAACTCATGAAAGCAATTTTTGTGCATTATCCAGCCCATGTAATTTCCCACTGCTAAACTTAAAGACCTCACATAAAACACACATCAATACAAGAATCTGTTCATTTCAGAAAGAATTAATAGCCACCAGTCTGTCTTAGTTAATGTCCTTGATCTAGTTTAATTTCATGGTGAATATTTTAGAATTTCCCTTAGACTATAAGTCAGCTTTTCATCTAAGTAGCCTTCAGGGATGTACAGTGATCTTCAGGAAACATTATTCTCACATATACAGTAATTGTATTCTCAGTGTGAACTGGCTGGCATCAGGGTCCATGCTCATCAAAGACTATTAACTAGAAAAATGTCATTGTCATTGTTGTTAAACTCTGAAATAATTATTACCTTAAGAATGAGACTCTGGACTGCATTAGAGCTACCAAAGTCCAGATGGTGGATCACTTGAATAGATTTCCACTCTTTGGAAAAATCTATGAGGTGCTGAAGAGATGTCTCAGAGGTTAAGGGTATGTAGTGCTCTTCCAGAGGACCGAAGTTCAATTTCCAGCATCCATGTTGGAAGGTTAACAACCTCCTGTAATTCCAACTCCAGAGAATCCTAACAGCTGACCTTCCCAGGTACCTGTAATCACTTGCATGGATATACACATACATGCACATACACACACAAACGTACATGCACACACACACACACACACACACACACACACACATACACACGTACATGCCCACACACACACAATTAGAAATAAGAAAAATAAAACATTTAAAAAATCCCTTTCTGAAAAATGTACATACTAAAAAAAGATATTACAGCATATGCAAATTTAATATCTGTAAGCTTAACAATACAGGCTATGTCTTAGTTATTGTTCTACTGCTATGAAGAGACACTATGACCAAGGCATGTATTAAAAATAAAATAAATTTATAATATTTGATTAAGGGTTTGCTTATAGTTTTATATAGTTGCGCTATGATCATTATGGTGGAAAGTAGACAGACTCAGTACTAAAGCAATATCTGAGAACTGTGTGATTCACAGGCAGCAGGCACAGAGTGGGGGAGTGAGATTGGACCAGGAATAGACTTCTGAAGCCTGAAAGCCATCCTAGTGACATACCTCCTAATCCTTCCCAAGCAGTTCCACTGACTGGGGACCAAGCATTCAAGCATATAAGCCTATATAGGACATTCTCATTCAAATTGCCAAAGGGAAGTCATATGGGTAATGTCATGGCCTACCCCATTCCATTCATTTACATACGACAGCAAAGATAGAAGACATAAGTTGCTATCCATACAATCAATCCATTCCCATTACATCTAAAAGTACAAGCATGTAATCATCCCAAGGGTGATTGTGTTTGAAGTAACATGTTTCTCAAATTAGGGTGTGTACAAAACTAATATGATTAACTTATCCAAAGACTCAATAGTGTCACTGGCAGTCACAAACCCCACAAGACTTCATATATATAGCACACAGGGGCAGGTGTGTTCGGTCCCTTCCCCAAGGCTGTCAGAAAATATCCGAGAAAAGAAACTTATAAATTTCTTTTGGCACATTGTTTGAGAAGAGACACAGCCCATCATGTCTAAGAGGTCATGGCACCAAAAACGTGAGGTAACTAGTCACATTACATTCAGTCAGGAAGCAGAGAGTGGGGGATGCTTGTGCTCAGCGTGCTTCAACTTCAAATGTATTTTAATTAATATTTAATTGCATTATCCCCCCTTCTCTTTTCTTCATCATTTCCCATGTACACCCTTGTTCCCTCTAGAAATCATGACTTTTTAAAAAATATTGTTACATATGTGTGTGTATGTATGCCTAAATATATATATATAGTCTTCTTAGTCCATTTAGTGTTAATATGTGTGTTTGTGTGTGTCTGTGTGTGTGTGTATTTGTGTGTCTGTGTTTGTGTTACATATAACACCCTAATTGGCTATTCTATACCAAGTGGTCAGCTCTCAAATCATATGTGTAAACACACTTACACAGCTAAGGGCTGACTTCTTCGAATAGGATAACCAATCACAGGACTCATCCTGGAGAAGACAATTTCTCCTGCTGTTTCCATTTCCTAGTTACTTATAATTCTTTGACTATATATGGGGCTCACTTTTTAGTCAGTCCATGACCTCAGACCTCTCATAAAGATGCTGTTCATACTCTTCATGTTCACACTCACACAGCTCACACACACACTGCTCACACTCACACTGCTCAGATTCAGAATAAGTCATTGATCTTCAGTTAAACTATCCTGGAAACATTCTTACTCCTGTTTCCATAGTGATTCTAAACTCATCAAGTTGATGATGGAGATTAACGATTATAGCAAGGATGTCTGGAGTGCAATAACTCAAAGGATTCTTTTAAAAGGGTGTGTGTGTTTTCTTTCTAACCAAAGTCACATTTTTGTTTTATATGTTAAATTTCTGATTCTTATAAAACATATAACTTCACTATGAGTGTCTCAAAGTCTTGGAATATCTTCAAATTCAAAATTCAAATGTTTACACAGATTCAACCTCATATGGAGACCATGGTGGGGGACCTGTTCCAGCCAGAATCCTGATTTTCCGAAGTCTAACTCTTCCCAGGCTTAGTTCCTTGAAACATCCACATTGACAGGTATTCCTTCATAAGATTCTGCAACTTGAAAAGTTCACATAATGCTGCATAGTAAAGTGTCATCTCAAAGGCACAATGTGCACTAGCATCTTAGGACAATATTGTAGTAAAGAAAGCAGTTTCAAGACTAGTACAGGAACTTGGTGATAGAGTGCTTACCTAGCAAGAGAATCTCAATTTGATCTTCAACATGTGTGTGCACACACGAGCTCGCACACACACACACACACACACACACACACACACACACACACACACACACACAGGCACAAGATGTTGACTCAATCACTCTGTTGTAAGGCCTTAGATACTTCTTTTCTACAAACTGTGTGTTGATTATAATATTGTAATGGCCACATTTTGAAGAATAAGATGCTGGGAATTATCCTAAGCATCTTGTTCCCTTCCTTTCTTTATTCCTTTCACAAGTATGCATGCAGAATATTTGTCTCCAGTGGCTAAGAGTAAAGTTGGAAGTTAGAGGGGAAAATGGTCCACTTAACATTGGCCTCTAGCTTGAGCTGACTGTTCCACCTCAGTTGTAGAGAGAAAAAGCTCCAGGGAGTAGCATCCACTAGCTCCAGTGGTGGCACTTTTAATTAGCACCTTCTTGCTTTTTATGTGTGTGATGCCTCCAGTAATTCCACAGAGAAGGCTGAGACTGACAGGCAGAATTCATGCATTTCTGCTTCTCTCATTCATCAGGCATATGAACATGAACAAAACATCACTGAGGCACACTATGCTGTGCGTTCTGGATGTTGGCTCCCAATTCACCCAGGTCGATTCTTACCAGAAGGCTATGGTATGCGAGCTTCTGACACTGGGAAGTCTGTTTCTGCACGAGTGGTGCATGCAGAAGTGGGTTGTCTTTCAGCTGACTCGGTGACAGAAGACAATTCCTCTCACAGTTCCCTAAGCTATGGCTTTACATATGGCAACATGGACCCCACAGCACATAAACTGAAGCTGGGCGTGTGATATGTATTTTTTTTCTTACCAGGAAACAAAGAAGCATACGCTAGATCCACACATAAGCAACGGATAGCTAAGACCTTCTGTCATGCAGGTTAATGCTGAAAAACAATGCAAGCCTGGAACCCTGTAACAGCACAGAGTAAAAGGAATGGTTAATTAGAAAATTGGGACTTTGGTCAGTAACCAACTTATGAAGGGAAAGAGGGCATGTTTTAGAAAGTAATTTACTAAAATAGATTTTTCTTTTTTAAGATTTATTTATTTATTTCATGTATATGAGTACACTGTTGCTGTCTTCAGACACACCAGAAAGGACATTGGATCCCAAACAGATGGTTGTGAGCCACCATGTGGTTGTTGGGAATTGAACTCAGGACCTCTGGAAGAGCAGTCAGTGCTCTTAACCACTGAGCCATCTCTCCAGCCCCTAAAACAGATTTTTCAGATTTCAGTCCTGGAGGTGGAGAATGGTTTCTCAAAGTATAAATAATCTTTGCACATTAGTTGACAATGGTAGTCAACTCACTGAGGAAAAAGAAGAAAGGTGGCTCAGAGGTACAGAGTTCAATACTCCAACTCCTTTTTTTAATCTCTATTCTACCCCTCACCCTCTGCCTCCACAAGGGTGCTCCCCACCCAGCCTCCCATTCCTGCCACACCACCCTAGCATTCCCTACACTGGGTCATCAAGCCTACACAGGACCAAGGGTTTCCCCTCCCATTGATGCCAGACAAGGCCATCCTCTGCTACATATGCCGCTAGAGCCATGGGTCGCTCCATCTAACTTCTGTACAGTGACTGAAGCCTAGATTTCTAAAGCATGTCTTGAGAATTGTGATATCTTATCCAAGAAAGTAGGCAAACTCTCCTAGCCAGGACCAGCATTTCAAGGGAGTGTTTGAATGCTCCTACATTCTGATTTCCATAGTAAAAGTAAAGGTGACATTTTGAGTGTGTGAATCTTTTGATGTACATCACACTTTAGGAACTGCATGAATTTGGGGACTCATAACAGAAAGAGATTTTGAGTGGATGACAGTTTGGCAAAATTTTGAGAATCAGTAGCCCAAAGATTTTGCTTAACATGAAAATTAATTTCTAACCAGTTGGTCATGCCTTACACGTGAACCTCAGCTTGCAGAAGGAGAAACTGAAGGAGTTCAAGGTAAAGGTCTTATTCGGTATGAGTCTTCTCAGGACTAGCACCTAAAGACAGACACCCAGTGGGCTTGGGACAATGAAAGCAAGGCACTTGTTATCTGAGCTTACAGACAGTGGCCACTTCACTGTCCATTTGGTAATTTTAAAAGTAGGTACCTGTACTCCCATTCAATACTATATATAGAAATAACTTTAGGGTAAATCATGGGTGCAAAATGAAAGCAGTTTTGTTCTGTCTTGTTTTTTTTTTTTTTGAGTCACGTTTTTCTCCAGCTCAAGGACTGTCTTATTGGAACTTTAGAGTGATCACATGGTAGAGAAGGTGAAAAGACCCCTGCAGCTTGAGGTCAACCAGCATAGAGATCCATTACAAGGTGGCCAAGCAACCACAGGTGAAAGGGGGGGGGGAGGGGCTTGGAGGAGAGCTTTAGAGAATGCATAAAGAAAACCAAGTACAGGAAAATGCATATGGGAGCTATAGTCAGCAGTCAACAAACAGGCAGAAGAACAAAAGAAAAGCCATGTCCTCCTGAATCACAAAAATGGAGAAGGATGGGTGGACCCAACAGAAGATCATGGCCACCCTAGAATGACTGCCCAGATCATACTCTAGAATACTGGCTGGCCTAGAATTCGCTGTGTAGGCCAAACTGGCCTCAAACACATGGCAATCCCCCTGCTTCAGCATCCTAGCGATGGGATTATGAGTGTGAGCTACAATGCCTAGCTTAGGGATACTTGTTAACTTTTTATCTGTGCCTTCTTTTGGCAGAAAAATACTTCTTTAAATTTTTTCAGAGATTTGCATTTGAATATTGTTAATACTTTAACATCTATGGCATTTTCCTGCACAATAATGTGTAATGTAGGCAGTATAGAACATAAAAGGGCCCAAGAAATAGACAGGAAAAATAATCTTTCAAAACGAGAAGTTACTTTTTATATGAGCCCATGCAAATCAGTGGCTAACATGTTATCCAAAAATAGAGAATCCAATTTCAACAGACATGTTTTTCTATGAATCTGTGTGTTTTTGCCTGTGTTTTAGTTGTGTGTACACAATTTTCTATATCTATATATTTACATAAAGTTATTCTACCAAAATGAGGTTGTTTTGTTTTTGCGTTTTTGTGTTTGTTTGTTTGTTGTTTTGGGGGGTTGGTTTTTGGTTTTGTTTTGTTTGTTTTTTGGGGGGGGTTTGTTGTTGGTGGTGGTTTTTTGGGTTTTTTTGTTTTGATTTTTTTTGTTTTTTGTTTTTGTTTTTGTTTTTGTTTTTTTTTGTTTTTGTTTTTTGGTTTTTGGTTTTTGGTTTTTGGTTTTTTTTTTTTTTTTTTTTTTTTTTTTGGTTTTCTTCCATATTGAAATTTGAGCAAGCTGTCTGGAAAAATGGAGTAGATACCTTTTCCTCTATTTTTTTCTGAAAAAACAACTTAAGGCTCAAGATGTTATATAATAGGACATGACACGAGTAAACAGGCTTTGAAAGTGGAGTGATGGCAGCCCCAGGAGGACAGCCTGGTGGTGAGCTCTCTAGGAAGTCACAGTAGCTTGTTTGTTTTATCTTTCATAGATAGGTTAGACTTGGAGCTGCAAAAGCCAGTATCCCTGGAACGCCAACAGGTACACACCATAAATAAATAGATGGATGGATGAACGGACAGACAGGCAGACAGACAGATAGATAATCAAAGCTTAAACAAAAGTCTACTTTCTCTAACAGAGAGCTGAGAAATGGACAGAAAGAACTTCTTCATGGTAAAACTACTCTACTTTTTCTGAACACCATAGAAAAAGCTCAGCCTCACCCCTCATTCAAACTGAAGCTTCCAGTTCCACCCCTGACAGAACAGTTTGAGGAAGGGTAGGGAGTTAAGAACAACTTCATTTGTTCACAGAAACGAAAGTCAAACAAATCCCCCAAGCCTGTTATATTTTATTCCACTCTTTCATTGTTATTCTTTCCATTTTTAAACTCATAATCTATATCTTTTACATTGCTTATCCTTTACTGTGGTAGTCTGAATGAGAGTGGCTCCCACAGGCTCATGTATTCTCCGCTGATAAAACAGTTTGGGAAGAATTAGGATGTGTGGTCTTGTTAGAGGAGGTGTGGCGCTGGCGACAGGCTTTGAGATTTCAAAAGCCCAGGCTATTTCCCATTCCAAGTTTCCTCCTCTTTTTCTTCCTCCTCATCCTCCTACCCCCCCTCTGCCCAGTGCTTGTGGCATAATGTAAGCTCTCATGTACTTCTTCAGCACCATGCCTGCCTGCCCACTGCTATGCTCCCTGTTGTGACGAACAATGACTTAACAATCTGAAACCATAGGCAAGCCCCTAATTAAATGCTCTCTTTTAAATTAGTTACCTTACCCATGATGTCTCTTCCCAAACAATAGAAAAATAAGTAAGGCATTTACTACATAAGTGTACCTATCATATTAACAGGTTTATTTTCTTGTAGCCTTCATATTAAAGGTTTTTTATTTATATACCACTATACAAGTTTTGCAGAATTCTGAACTTGACTTTTTACTCTTACTTACCTTTACCAAGGAGCTTTAGATGTCCAGATCTTCTGATGTTGCTAGTTAGGATCTTTGTTTAAGCCTAAAGAGAAGCTCATGATGTAAAGCTCTGGTGGTGTGAAACCCTCTCAGCTTTTGTCGGTCTGTGGAAGACCTAATCTACCCACGTCTAAAGGACAGTTTTGCTGGGTACAGACCTAGGGGGC